>NC_090265.1:195719643-196064643 GCF_040414725.1 Anabrus simplex
GTCACAGCTCTCGGTAGCAGGCTTCTGCATCAAGATGGCTACGCCTATACGCTAGTTATTTCACAAGATACCGAGGAAGTGCAGCTCTTTTCAGGCCTACCCGCCATGGAGGTGAGCTGCATGTACCATTTTAGCCATATACCACCACTCCTGCCATTTTTACATTCCTGGCAGTACCGGGAATCGAACCCACACCTCCGAGGGCGGCAACTATCAGTGTTAACCATTATTCTGTGGAGGCGGACATTTATTGTGAGGAATAAGAAATTATAACAACATGGGTCGTGAAATGCATCATTAAGACATATTACAAATTTTACAAAAATGTTTTGCAATTCTTCTTCTTCCACTTTTCCCACACTGATGGAATCGCGGGTGCAAACTGTGTCAAACATGTAGATATGGTCCGGTTTTACGGCCGGATGCCCTTCCTGGTGGAACGCTGTGTGGAGGGATGCGTTCACTACTGCGTGCTTCTGTGGTAGTTGGTAGAGTAGCGAGTTGTGTGAATGTGAAGAGGAATATGCTGGGACAAACACCCAGTCAATTCTTTAAAATATATTGATTTTAACATTCTAATAGTTATATCTCCGCAATTTTGGAAGGGAGGTTTATAATGTTTTGAATAACATTTCATTAGTCCCGGGGTGGTGGTACTCTTATATCTGTGAGTTGAGGTGAGCTGCATGCATCATTTTAACCACATACCAGCCCTAATGCCGTTGTCTGGCAGTATCAGGAATCAAGTCCGGGCCTCCCGGGACGGCAGCTAAATAGTATTAACCGTTACGCGACAGTCTTTTCGGCATAGGGGAAGCGTAAAATAATTAACGTGTAACCCATTCAAATGTAAATATTATCTTATGATTTATGCCTACGATGAGTTAAAAATCTTAAAGCGTCTAAAGACCCTGTCGTATCTTACATGCAACTGAATGTTTTTAAGTAATCGCGTATATTAAAAGTGGCCTGCTGAAAACAAATGTGTGATATAGGAAGTCTGCTTTTTTGTAAAAAGAATATTTTAGCACATGAAAATTGCACGCGTTGAAAATGACAGTGAACAACGCTCGTGGTCTATTGTTGTTTTAGTAACTAAAATCGTCACGCTAAAATTTATTATCACATATAACAATACTATCAAACATGCAGTCTGGTTTCGAAAATTCTGTGGCACAAAATACCACCATATAAAACTTCACGCTCATAATGAACAAAACTATTTGATGTGGACAGTAGGGCTGCATCATTGTACGAGGCCAACAATAACTGAGCGGCCGCATTGTTTCGCTCGCCCCCTCACCCCTCGCTCGTCAAATCAAGGTGCATCATTTTTCATTCGCAGCCCTTGCCTGTCCGTCTCTCGGACGGCAGATTCCAATATTCTAAGCGCGTTATGTGTGCTCCGTGCATGGATGCGTGTTGCCACTGCGCGTGGCATGCATATTCTACCGTATTGCAAAGAGAAGGAAGGACAGCCACAGAAGGGAGCAATTTCATTAGGAATATTTCATTCCTACACTGCATATCTAAGTCAGGTACCAAGTAAAACAAATTTCGAACGGTAAAATATAGGCCCAGTAGTTTAGCAGTTATTGAGCGAAAAGCGAAATAATACCGTTTCACTTTAGAAAATTACGCGATTTTAAAAACATTCGCAAATATTTTATTTTTAGATCAATACCTTGCAATAAGACATAACAGAATGTACCCGTTGTTTAGTTCCACACCCCCTCCTCTTACAGAATCCATTCATTGTCACCTTTTTCTCCCTCTTCTTGTCTAACCCAACAAGACCATGTCTATTATGGTCCAAGGTAACCTATTTTCCTCCATTCGCCTCACATGACCCCTCCGCCGTAGCCAGATGAATTTATTCCTAATTACGGCTTTGTCTCCTTATTTCGAGTTGTTTCTGCCATTCTTCCCACCAGCAATCATTCATGTCTCTTACTTCTAACTTCTTACTGGCATTTAAAAAAAGCACCAAATTGATGAAACAAGAAAATAAAAATCCTTGTTGATATATAATTACGCAGTGTAATTTTCTACTGAAGTTTTCGACACACTCTTGATATAACAATTTAATCCTTTACGTAACTGTGTTCATAAAAGGGATTTTTTTACTGATACATGATTGTATAACTAAATTCATTCACACAAAATTTAACATTGATCAAACAATTAATTAACGAATAATTATTTACTTGACTCTGGCCACAAATAAAATATTCTTCTCCCAAATAATTTTAAAAGAAAAATTTGCCCTTTCCAAATTGACTAATTTAGTTTCAGTGTTACATTTACTTTAAATCAACTGTACTAGAGCATAAATGTGACGTTAAAAATTTTAAGGGGTCGAACTCCTGCTATACCAACTCTTAACATTGAATTCATGGTTTACCAAAATGTTAAGAAAATCTCGACTTACAAATTGTTTTAGAATTCTAGAACTTCAGAAAGTTATTGCTAATTCATAAGTTAATATTTCAATCTGCAACACTATCAACAGCATATGAATAAGATATCACGAGCTGACCCGGCTGTCACTCCCGTATCAAAAAAATCGGCCCGAAAACAAACCTATGTAAAGATATTTTGGTCCGATAGTCCGGAAGCCACTTGTTTTCTATATGGGCAAACATCAGGGTCCCTCAGGGTGCATGCACCGGTGCACTGCGCAATGCAAGGTGCAAAAGAGGACTTGGCTTTTGAGTAATAGTTCTATCTCTCTCTTTCCCTACGAATGTCTCGCTCGCTCCACCTGTCTCCCCCTTCCTAACTTGATCTGCAGCGTTCCACCATCCGAGCAGAGTTGATCCGAGCTTAACAGATCTTAGCCGAGTCGCCCTGAGACAAAACGTTGGTCCGAACCGAGCCGAGTCGTGCTGAAGCACGGTGCACAGAACCTCTGCTCCTCGGTTTGCACGCGTGAGATTTTCGGCGTTTGAAAGACCCTGGCATGCGTAAGAAATACAGCCTCAAAGAAGTTTGGAATATTGTGGGATTAGGCAAGTTATGTGGTAGGGCGTGTTGTAAGTGATAGAGAGCACTGTATACACACAAATCATTAAATTTCATGTCTACAGTGCTGCAGACGTTACTGCCAGCGATGTGTGTTGTGCCAGCGGTTAATCATGCTATTACAGGTGAAGACTGGTTGTAGTGTATAGAGGGCAGTGCGAGCTTCAGCTAATGTTTATATTTCATGTGCAATGCGTATTTCACAGTTAGATGGAGCCATAATTGCGCCATTGTATCTGGATGGACGTACACAGGGAGCAGTATCACGCATCGTATAGGTTACCCAAATTGCAGTGCCAGAAACGAATAAAAGATACCGGGAGACCAACAATGCGACTTGACAGACCGAGAGAAGACCGGTCGAGGATGACAACGAGAACAATTTCGATTGCTCAACATTTACGTGATGATTTCTCGAGGACAACCGGGGACCATGTATCTACACAAACTGTGCACAACCGGCCGAATAGTGCCCAGTTAAGGTCATTTCGACCGATTCGATCTGTGCCATTATGGAAACGTCATCGTGCTGGAAGGAGAAGACAGGATCTTAATTGACGTTGGATGGACGATGTGATGTCATGTTTGGAGATATTTAATGGCGTGTGGCCTCCGGAGAGGCCTGGTGCAGGAATTTTGAGCTGGCACCTTATAGGTGTCCTGCGCATCTGTCGAAATTGGGGGCCTACCTAGAATGAAATGAAATGGCGTACGGCTTTAGTGCCGGGAGTGTCCGAGGACAAGTTCGGCTCGCCAGATGCAGGTCTCGCGTCGTGATGAGGATGAAATGATGATGAAGACAACACATAGACTACACCCAGCCCTCGTGTCAGCGAAATTAACCAATTATGATAAAAATTCCAGACCCCTCCGGGAATCGAACCCGGGACCCCTGTGACCAAAGGCCAGCACGCTAACCATTTAGCTATGGAGCCGGATCCTACGTAGGATGAATTCTAATGATAAGAATGGCACAAAGTCTCGCCCCCGAGCAAGGAGAACTAACTAATGAAACTCAAAATCCGCCACCTTGCCGGTAATAGAACACGGGACCCGCTGGACCAAATGCTAGCACACTAACCATTTAGACATGTTTGCAGATGAAACACGGATATTACTTAAGCAAGGTAGACGACAACAAAGGGTTTAGAGAAGTAAAGGATGCCGTGGAAAGTACCAGCATGTTCAAAACGTGCATGCATTTGGAGGTGATGCTGTAATGTTTTGGCCACCATACACCTTTAATACCAACTCGAGGGACGTTAACCGCCATTTCCAGGTTGTATGTACAGTTTGTTGTTTGAGGCATCAGTCCATAGACTGGTTTGATGCAGCATTCCATGCCACCCTATCCTGTCCTAACCTTTTCATTTCTACGTAACTATTGCATCCTACATCTGCTCTAACCTGCTTGTCATATTCATATCTTGGTCTACCCCTACCGTTCCTACCACCTACACTTCCTTCAAAAACCAACTGAGCAAGTCCTGGGTGTCCTATCATTCTATCCCTTCTTCTCGTCAAATTTAGCCAAATCTATCTCCTCTCACCAATTCGATTCAGTTTCCCTTCATTCGTGATTCGATATATCCATTTAACCTTCAGCATTCTCCTGTAACACCACATTTCAAAAGCTTCTATTCTCTTTCTTTCTAAGCTAGTTATCATCCATGTTTCACTTCCATAGAATGCCACGCTCCACACGAAAGTCTTCAAATTTTTTTTTCTAATTCCTACATCAATGTTTGAAGTGAGCAAATTGCTTTTCTTAAGAAAAATCTTCCTTGCTTGTGCTAGTCTGCATTTTATGTACTCCTTACTTCTGCCATCGTTAGTTATTTTACTACCCAAGTAACAATATTCATCTACTTCCTTTAAGACTTCATTTCCTAATCTAATATTTCCTGCATCACCTGCGTTCGTTCGACTGCAATCCATTACTTTTGTTTTGGACTTATTTATTTTCATCTTGTACTCCTTACCCAAGACTTCGTCCATACCATTCAGCAGCTTCTCGAGATTTTCTGCAGCCTGAGATAAAATAACAATACCATCGGCAAATCTCAAGGTTTAGATTTCTTCTCCTTGGATTGAGATTCCCTTTCCAGATTCTTCTTTGATTTCCTTTACTGCCTGTTCTATGTAAACATTGAAAATGTGGGGGACAAACTGCAGCCTTGCGTCACTCCTTTCTTGATTGCTTCTTCTTTTTCAAAGCCCTCGATTCTTATCACTGCAGACTGACTTTTATACAGATTGTAGATAATTATTCGTTCTCGGTATCTGATCGCAATCACCTTCAGAATCCTTAATAGCTTGGTCCAATCAACATTATCGAATGCCTTTTCTAGATCTACGAATGCCATATACGTGGGCTTGTCCTTCTTGATTCGTTCCTCTAAGATCAGACGTAAATTCAGGATTGCTTCACGTGTTCCTACATTTCTTTTGAAGCCAAACTGATCTTCCCCCAACTCAGCTTCAACTTGTTTTTCCATTCTTCTGTAAATAATACGAGTTAAAACTTTGCAGGGATGAGATACTAAACTAATGGTGCGGTAGTTTTCACACCTGTCAGAATCGGCTTTCTTGGGAATAGGTATAACAATATTCTGCCGAAAATCGGATGGGACTTCTCGTAACTCATATGTCTTACACACTAAATTGAATAACCTTGCCATGCTAGTTTCTCCTAATGCAGTCAGTAATTCATAGGGAATGTCATCAATTCCAAGTGCCTTGTTCCTATTTAAGTTGCTCACAGCTCTTTCAAACTCTGACCTCAAAATTGGGTCTCCCATTTCATCAGCATCAACAGCCTCTTCTTGTTCCAGGACCAAATTATCTACATCTTTACGTTGACAAACTGTTGGATATATTCTTGCCATCTTTCTGCTTTGTCTTCTTTCCCTAGAAGTGGCTTTCCATCTGAGCTCTTAATATTCAAACACCGACATTTCCTTTGTCCAAAGGTTTCCTTGATTTTCCTGTATGCAGCCTCTACCTTTCTCAGGACCATATAGCCTTCGACATCCTTGCAGTTCTCCTTCAGCCATTCTTCCTTAGCTATCTTGCACTTTATATCCACTTGATTCTTTAATCGCCTGTATTCCTTTCTGCCCTCTTCATTTCTAGCATTCTTGTATTTTCGTCGTTCATAAATCAGGTCTAGTATCTCCTGAGTTATCCACTGATTCTTAGTTGATCTTTTCTTCCTTCCTAACATTTCTTCAGCAGCCCTACTGACTTCATTTTTCATGATTATTCACTCTTCCTCCATTGTGTTTCCTTCAGCATTTTCATTTAGCCCCTGTGCAACATGTTCCTTGAATCTTTTATTTCAACTTGTCTAGATCCCATCTTTTTGCATAGTTTCCTTTCTTCAATTTCTTCAATTTCAGATGGCATTTCATGACCAACAAGTTATGGTCAGAGTCCATGTCTGCTCCTGGGAAAGTTTTGCAATCCAACACCTGGTTTCTGAATCTCTGCCTAATCATAATGAAGTCCATTTGATACCTTCCAGTGTCTCCAGATCTCGTCCAAGAATACAGCCATCGTTTGTGGTGTTTGAACCAAGTATTGGCAAGGACTAAATTATGATCAGTATAGAATTTAACCAGCCGACTTCCTCTTTCGTTCCTTTGTCCCAATCCGAATTCTCCTACTGTATTACCTTCTCTTCCTTGGCCTACCACTGCATTCCAGTCTCCCATCACAATTAGATTCTCGTCACCTTTTACATATTGTATTAAATCTTTTAACTCTTCATATATTCTTTCGATTTCTGCATCATCCGCTGAACTAGTAGGCATATGGACCTGCACTATTGTGGTGGGCATTGGTTCGGTGTCTATCTTGACGACAATAATTATTTCACTATGCTGGTCGTAGTAGCTTACCCGCTGCCCTATTTTCGTATTCATTATTAAACCAACTCCTGCATTCCCTCTGTTTGATTCTGTGTTGATAATTCAGTAGTTGCCTGACCAAAAATCCTGTTCTTCCTGCCAACGTACTTCACTTATACCAACTACATCTAACTACAGTATAATAACAAAACTTTTCTACCATTTTACAACCGTTTAGGTATGCCGTTACCGACAATGGCACACTCATCGAGCTGCATCAGCGAGGAACTTCATGATAGAGGCCTATATACATCATGTGAATTGGCCAGCTAAATAACCGGACATCATGGGAGGTATAAAACGGCATTTTTGTTCGCCAACTACCTCCATACACACTCTCAAACCCACTTGGAACCTTCTTGCTCAAGATGACATTAATGTGCTGATTGCAAACATGTTTCAGCGTTTTAGAAACCGGAGCAATGCCAGGGAATGCTCTACACAGTACTAATGCAGAATTAAGACTGTGTATTTGCTTTAAATACTGGAAAAAACATGTATATGTAAGTTTAAGTTTATATTTCCAGGATGTGTCTCTGATACAATAAGAAACAATCTGTAACTTTATTATTGCATTCCGTCTTTGATATTCATACAACGTTTTATAATTTTTTTTTTTTATTTTTTTTTTTTTGCTGTGGATGTAGCCTATAGATAAACCAAACTCTTTAATGCTTTTATGCAAGGTTTGATGAAACCCTTTAAATCAGTGTTATTTATATCCTACTATCATGTGCTTGAAATTATTAATTTCAAAATTTACTCAAATTTAATGTGCTGCTGTTCGAATTCCAAATTCGTATTAAAACTAAATGTACTGTATAACGAAAGTCGAAAATTTTAATTTCATTTATTCCATACTTTTTGAAAGCTTTGGAGCTTTTAGAGCCCGTAATGTTGTCCAATTTTAAATCTGATGTCAATTATGAAAGTTAATTTATTAATCAATATTTATGGTGTAGGAAACCTCCACGCAAGCCGACATACTTCCGCTACTCTTAACAATGGTGCCTTGTTTGAGAGATAGCTATTAAGCACTTTTTTGACAATTTCGCAAGATATACTTTCAAGTACAGACTTTTAAAATGAAACATAGTCCATTATGTCACAGATGCCTCTGAGAATATTTGTGAAAGAGGGCATTAATTTTCTCCCAGCGGTTAGACATGATGTTGTTTTGGAAAGCGGAGAGACAGGGGCAGATAGACAGGCAGACAGAGGTCATTTCATTCTTATATAGAGGGATATAAGAACATGTAAATTTATTTATTTATTTATTTATTTATTTATTTATTTATTTATTTATTTATTTATTTATTTATTTATTTATTTATTTATTTATTTATTTATTTATTTATTTATTTATTTATTTATTTATTTATTTATACAGTCTACATCAGGGAAACAGTAATTATAACAGACACCACAAGTAAATTGCCAGCTTCCTGCTCTAAGGGCAGTGTGCCTGCCTCTCACCCGTTGGTTTGAGGTCCACTCATCCTACGTTATTTAAACTGAGGACCTATCTGTCGGTGAGATGGTGTCCTTGACGTAGAAAGGCAAGAATAACGGTTGAGAGATTCGTTACGCTGACCAGGCGTCACCTCGCAGTCTGCAGGGTTAGGAGCTGTCGCTTAGTAGGCTAAGGCCCATCATGGCTGTAGCGTCATTGGGTTGTTTTTTTACAAATAAATTGATAATAATGACTAACTATTAAACAACAAGTACACACACGAATGCTGTATTAAATGCAAGATAAACATTAGACCTACATCAACATTACAACGATATTTTACAACGTGGTCTATAATGAATTCTGGACAAAATTTGTTTCGCATTGTTGAGAATTATGAGCTAAATAATTTTGTTAATAATATCAGAATTATTAAAATACAATACGTAACAATCAGATTAGTTCGGTACTTTTCCTCCAATTACATAATTCTGAGTTCAGAATTCTGCCTGCTGTCCACCTTAACATACAAGCATAACGGTTCATATGCAGAGGGCGAGAGAAGAGCTGGGCACGGTCAATTGCCCGGAAATGTGGTCAGTTGACCGGCTGTGCCCGCACTATAACCATATACGGGAATCCCACCGTTTCTTCAAATGTTCCTGTAGCGAGCTGTATAGTTTAATGTTGCGGAAACTGTTTCTTTCGCTGTATTATTCATTACGTTCCAAGTACACTGTCATAAAAACCAGAGGAACTCTCAAGAAAAATTGTATTACTCAACATTATTTTTAAAAAAATGTAATACAATTAGCTGGCAATTTGAAGTATCTGCGCTAAAATCCATGAATGAAAATTTGCTTCTACAAATGTAAAACATACTGAAATTTTGTTGACCTTTCGTGGTAGCCTAGTTGTTTTCTAATCTTAGCTAATCAGAGTAACTATAATAATAAGAAGAAGAAGAATATTTGTTGTGCTACCATATTGGCTTTATCCATTTCGTGCTCTGATAAATATATTCATTAGTTAGCAACCTGGTGTTATGTATTCAACATTTTCCCATACATAATTTTAGTTCATTACCTTCTTTCACATCCCAGTAACACTTTACAATAATTAAACAAACACTTCATATTTTCAGTGTATCACCCTATCCCGCATATGCTAACCACTTATAATTTATGGATTGAGAGTTAACTGCTGTGAAGTAGTAGTAACTGCTAACCTATTCAGATATATTGCTAGAATTTTAAAGGGTTATAAAGGTATCATTTGGTTTAGCATGCACAGTCATCCTTTGTGTGATGGATTTCTACGTCTTGTGGCTTGCATCATCTTCAGTGTGGTTATTTTGTTATCTTTATTGCCCTAAGACAATCAACCACGGGGGCTTCTCGTTCTGAAAGTACAGTAAGACACATGCCCCACTGCTAGTTCAAGGGCTCGATAGCTGCAGTCGCTTAAGTGCAGCCAGTATCCAGTATTCGTGAGATAGTGGGTTCGAACCCCACTGTCGGCAACCCTGAAGATGGTTTTCCGTGGTTTCCCATTTTCACACCAGGCAAATGCTGGGGCTGTACCTTAATTAAGGCCACAGCCGCTTCCTTCGCGCTCTTAGCTCTTTCCCGTCCCATCGTCGCCATAAGACCTATCTGTGTCGCTGCGACGTAAAGCACTTCGGAATTCTACATTGTAGTCCGACTCCATGTCTCCATGTCCACATAGTTTGCGTGCTGGCCTTTGGTCACAGGGGACTCAGCTTCGATTCCCGGCAGGGTCGGGGATTTTAACAAAAATTGGTTAATTTCGCTGGCACGGGGGCTGGGTGTATGTGTTGCCTTCATCATCATTTCATCCTCATCACGACGCGTAGGTCGCCTACGGACGTCATATCCAAAGACCTGCATCTGGCGAGCCGAACTTGTCCTCGGACACTCCCGGCACTAAAAGCCATACGCCATTTCATTTCTACATTGTATACGGGATATTATGTAAAGTAATCTACACGTTGTGAGTAAGGGTTTTTTTTAAATTTCATGGCTCTTAGCGATACAAGAGAAACACCACGAGAAGGTCGTTTCTCGGGTAAAGTTCAGGTGGGGGAGTTTCCATTATAATGGCAGGTCACCTTTCCTACAGCCAGTCACAGTCGTGTTTCGGAGTTTATTATAATGGCAGTTTCCCTTGCTTACTGCCAGTCACAATCGATATGGGGAGTTTTCAATACATTGACAGAACCTTTAGCCTACTTCCAGTCACAATCGAGCTGGGGTGTTTCCATTACAATGGCAAGCACACTTTCCTACTGCCAGTCAGAGTCGTGTTGGGGATTTCTCATTATAACGGCGGATCTTCTTTCCTACTGCATATCACAGTCAAGTTGGGGAGTTTTGATTATGCTGGAAGGCCTCTTTGCCTACTGCCAGTCAAAATCTATGGGGAGAATTTCGATTATGATGGCAGGCCCCAATTTCTACTGCCAGTCACAGTCAAGTTGGGTGTATGTCATTATAATGGCAGTCCATTTCCTACTTCCAGTCACATACGAGTTGGGGAGTTTTCATTATAACGGCAGGCCCCGTTTCCCACAGCCAGACAGAGTCGAGTTGGGGAGTTTTAATTATAATCGCAAGTATCTTTCCCTGCTCTCAGTCACAGTTGAATACAGGAGGATTGATTATAATGGTAGCCCTTGCCTACTGCCAGACACAATCGATTTGGGAAGTTTTCATTATAATGGCAGGTCTCTTTGACTATTGCTAGTCACGACTTATTCTGGAGAATTTTCAACACAATGCAGGCCTCCTCTCCTACTGCAGTCACAATTGAGTTGAAGAGTTTTCGTTATGATGGCAGGCGTCTTGCCCATTGAGAGTCAAAATCGATTTATGGAGTTTTCATACATTGACAGACCTCTTTGCCTGCTGCCAGTAACAATCGAGTGGGAGGTTTGTGATTATAATGGAAAGCCCAAAATCCTACTGCCAGTCGAAGTCGAATTGGGGATTTCTCATTATAAAGGCAGTCCCCCTTTCATCCTTCCAGTCACATTTGAGTTGGAGAGTTGTCACTATAATGGCAGGCACCCTTGCCTGCTGCTAGTCACAGTTGAATAGCGGAGCTTTTTTATAATAATAGGCCCCCGTGTGTGTTGCCAGTCGCAAACGTTCTTATAACCTTGGATACAATTATAAAACATACCTGTCAAGGAATCCTGCAGCTCCCTATTGATACACAGATACAAGATAACATTCACTTAGGAAGTTTAAACGACTAGGGTTATGTAAGTTGGAATGGAATTCTTTCATTCAGCAGTACAGTTCCTGTAAGATAGGTCTACTACTCAGATCCAACAATAAATAAATAAGAACTATCAGTGATTTACAATTAGACAACAAGCAATGCTTAACCGAGTTGGGTATCAGTAATGTTACAAATGTCAAGTCCTCCAAAAACATTAAAACGATCCTTGCGTCAGAAGATTACTGTGAATGGTGTCAGTTGCAAACCCACGGAAGTTTAATGGACTAGGGTTATGCAAGTTGCAATGGGATAATTTCATTCAGCGATATAATTCTTGTAACATAGGCCTGCTACTCAGATCTTTTTTTTTTTTGTTGCTAGTTGCTTTACGTCGCACCGACATAGATAGGTCTTATGGCTACGATGGACAGGAGAGGGCTAGGAGTGGAAAGGAAGCGGCCGTGGCCTTAATTAAGGTACAGCCCCAGCATTTGCCTGGTGTGAAAATGGGAATCCACGGAAAACCATTTTCACGGGTGCCGACAGTGGGATTCGAACCTACTATCTCCCGAATACTGGATACTGGCCGCCCTTAAGCGACTGCAGCTATCGAGCTCGGTGTACTCAGATCTAACAGTAAATACGTACGAACTATCAGAGACTTAGAATTAGAAAAAAGCAATGTTTATCAGAGTTGGGTATCAATTACGTCACAAATTTCAAGACCTCCTAAGACGTCAGAACGATCTTTAGGTCTCAGGATTACTGAAAATTGTTCCAATTGCAAACCCATGGAAAAGGTATGACACTTTATCAAGAATTCCCTCCTGCAAACAGGCGGCTGAAGAATGGAAGGTTTAAGTAGTTCCAAAAGGCGTGATGCCTTAAAATTTCAAGCAAATGTTGCTCCAGTAATGGCTGTCTATGGCAGATGTTAAGATGACAACCACTGCAGACACTGTGGGGATATCGAAACTTTAGCACACGTCTGTGGCTCCTGTCCACACGGAGAGGTGTTAAGAAATATGCGGACATCAACGCATAAGCTGTTTCTGTGGATCAGTGGTAGAGTGTCGGCCTCCGGATCCCAAGTTAGCGGCTTCAAACCCGGCAGAGGTAGTCGGATTTTTGGAGGGCGGAAAAAAGTCCATTCGACACTCCATGTCGTACGATGTCGGCATGTAAAGGATCTCTGGTGAAACATTTGGTGTTTACCCGACAAAATTCATTAAATCTCAGCCATAGACGCCCAAGAGAGTTTCGGTTTACTCGTCTGCCATCTAGAGTAAAACAGAACGTCGAAATTGACGAATAGACAGCCAGATGGCGTCAAATTTAAATGTCTGCACACGATATCTGAGGCCATATTATTATTATTATTATTATTATTATTATTATTATTATTATTATTATTATTATTATTATTATTATTATTATTATTATTATTATTATTATTATTATTATTCTCGCATAATATCAAGAATATCTACTTCTTTGGCAGAAAACAAATGGGAAGTTCACGAAAAAGTCTACTGTGTAGCTCAAAATGCTAGTACACGAAGAGTGGACACAATTGCCATTGATAAAATCCAAAGAGTCAGCTTCATAATTGATCCCACAGGGCGCTTCGAAACAGGTAAATACTAGTCAACAGGAGTCGTCCAAGAGAAGAAGGAAATATAAGAACCGACTGCAGATTTCTTCGAAACTGCATGTTTACAATTTAAAGAATGTCTTGAGTCATTAGACTGCTAGTGGGTTGCAGGGGTGCCATTCCAAAATTATTTTAACAGTTTTGTTCTCAGTTTCATTTTGGAAATAATCTATATAAAGACCTGGCATTATTGGCCTTAAGAGGCTTTCTTCAGCTCCTCAGGAATCATGGAATGAAATGCGTCTGGTAAGACAGGTTTAAAACATCGTCTGACGACGAAGTGTCAGTATAAGCTGGAGGTGAACAATAAGTAGGAAGTTCAGATTCAAAAGATATAAAATTAGCACATGATGGATTTGCCAGTAAAATGTGAATTACAGTGAGGATTTCGTAAGGATGAATCACTATCCTCTAATGTCGGAAAATTATCAGAGAAACACGCCATAATGGGATTGCGATAAATAACAATTGAAAAATAAGATGCAAAAGACCTGGATTTGTCCCAGAAATAACCTGGGTGAGTTCTAGATAGACAATGTGGTTATCTCGAGAATGTCCCAAAGAGAAATTAAAGGCGCTAGATATTGAGAAGCCCCAATCGGAATTCGGATCACTAGGTTTCAAATATCAAACTGGGACCTTTCCGAAACACCAAGATTAACAAATTCGACACAGAATGACTTAAGAACTACTAAAATAAGTCAGAATTATTGGGACTAACCGAAGTAGGCCCCAGGCATTCGTTCAATCAATTTCCCACACACCCACCTCATCATAAGAAGAAGGAAGCATGTGTTGTGGTGGACTGCAGACTGCGATTTCACAGTAGCGCAAAGACAGGCAGCCCCGGCCTCCAGGGGTGGCAGCTAATCACACTAACCACTACACCACAGAGGCGGACTTCTTCTTTTCCTTCTTAGCCTTTTAACAATTTCTAGAGGCACTTGGTGTGAATTTAGCCAGGTTTTAAGACGTAATGCCAACCTCATGTGGAGATATGTATTCATTATTGCGCGCCTTTGTGTTGCTGGTAGTGTCGTATGTTGTTTGTGGGCGAAGAGAGGGACAGAGGGATTAACCACAAGCAGTTACAAACCCCGACCCGTTCGGGAATCGGACCCCGAACTCTCTCAATCAAAGACACGACGCTGACCATTCAGCCGAGGATCCAAATCAATAAAATTATATCATATAGCGTACTGAAATCAAAAAGTCACTTCATCCTGTTTCAGTAAAATCACAACAGATGCCAAAAGCACATCCAAATATTTCAAAATTATAGGTGAAAAGATTTTAGAGACACTGGGGAGTGTTTCTTTAAATTTAACATTCGTATGGTACAATATTGCAATCCCCTCTTAAAATTATGACAGAGCTTGGAATCGAATCTCCAGGCAACATTGCAGTGAACTTAAACTAGGTGTATAGCAGAGAATGGATGAGGTGTTGAATACGGTTCTCTGGGGAGGGTAACTCTCTCTCTCTCCCTCTCTTTACTTTAAATGTTCCGAGCGAGCCAGGAATGACAAACAACGACAGAACAAATATTTAATGGAGTTCGATAAACCATACTAATATATAAATGACTTTGGCTCCGATAATGATCACAGTAGAACCATTTTCCTCGCCAGTCCGGAAGCCAGTCAACATCAAGACTGCGTGACAACTCGTTGTGACATATGTACCCATTCCATTAAAACAAAACAACAAAAGGACACATAAAACTGTGAGAGAAAAAAAGCACACAGAAATATTATATATTTTTTTATTCAACACTGGCTACAACGCCTGTTACTATATGCTAGCCGCATCACACAAGGCCTACTTGATACGCATGCATGAACGTGCTCGGTAAACCTTATCGTGTGTGCATGGCCCTCTGGTCTCTGGATATATTTGTTTTGAAAAAAATAAAAAGGACAGAGAGGAAGAGTTTTTTTATTTATTCTGTTTGATATTTTTTGTAACGTTGTGATTGGGAGATGGGCCGGGTAAGGAAATGCACGAACGTTCCATGCATGTCAAGAGGGGGCCGATAGAGTCGTTGTTAAGTCAAGTCCAGTCTCGTATTAATTGCTAGCCAGGCCTGCTACGTGAACTGGTCTGCGATTCCAAACAATAGAAAATATTAAGTTTAACTGATGGTTATGTTACTTCTATAATGAAATGAATTTTAAATATTCTTTGATACAATGATCATGGGGATAAAAATAACAGCAAAGTTGTGACTTAATTTACATATACTAATAACAGTTCATACCAGATCCTGAATAAACCAGAAAAATACCTTAAATTATATCTGTTGGAGGTATATTACTGTTAATAATATTATTGAAATGTATTTCCAATTAAAGAAATGTGTTGATCAAATTAAAGCTGCTAATTTTTTATTTTAATGGTTTAATTCCATTGACATTTCTTAATTTATATAGTTTAAGTAAAACAATACATTTTCATTGTGTAAATAATATACCATTGTATTTATAAATACTTAAAAGTCAATAAACTTCCCCAACATCTTCAGTGTTGTGCTCATATCGATGGCTTACTTCTAAAACCTAGTATGATCCGATGCCCTTCCTGACCATTATGTCTCTTAAGACAGGTCACGCTATCCAGCCATATATTTATATATATTTGCCTTTATTTGTAGTGGCGAAGTTAGGACTCATGGTCCTCTCTTACACTTAACCACACTTCATTAACATAGTACATCTGAGAGCAATATTCATAATCTTATCTTAAATCTACCATTACAAACTAGAAACAAAATATGAAACATAATAACATAAACTCTATAAATATTCTTAGTCATGTCTTAAACTATCGTTACAAATTAAAAGTTGATTAAAACTAAATACCCTAAGCACAGTAAACGTACATTCATACACACATTCACTCGGCCAGATTCATTCAGCCTGGCGGCACATATCGAGGAGATGCTCACGGCAAGACAACTTGAAGGAATTTAAGGATTGTATGGCTCTAATGTTGTGGGGGAGAGAATTCCATATTCTAGCTCCATTTGCAACAAAGGAACGGCTGAATGCTGCTGACCTGCTGAGAGGGATAGCAAGTGTACTGCCAGAGCGTGTATTATGCTGGTGGAAAGAGGATAGGAAATTGAGTTGTGAAGATAAGTAGTATGGGATATTCTCTTTTAATACTCGAAAGATTAATACTGCCACGTGGAGGTTTCTATATTGTTCAAATTTTAGAAGGGAAAGTTGTCGATAATAAGGGGTAACATGAACATCATAGCGTAAGGAAAAGATAAATCTAATACACGAATTCATAGCACGTTGTAATCGGTTTAGTTGTTCTCTCGTGGCATCAATTAGTACTACGTCACAGTAGGAAAATATAGGGAGGATAAGAGTATTTATAAGCCTAATTCTCATGTTTAGTGGCAGCATATTTTGATGATATTTTAGTGGGTGAAGGGACGCGTACACTTTTCTACAGATATTTGTAATGTGCTCTCCCCAGTTAAGATTCTCGTTTATAATTACCCCAAGATTTCTTACCGAGTTTTCGTACGGAATAATTTTACCAGATAAAGTTAGTGGAGGAATGTTTTTGTTTTTTGCCGCACTGATTTGTTTCGTTTGCCCAACAATAATAGCTTTAGATTTTGATGGATTAATTAAAATACAGTTTTCATGAGCGTATGCACAGATATTATTTAAGTCAGAGTTCATATAACCTATTGCTTGATTGATGTCTGAAATTTTGGAGTGGTAATAGATCTGCAGATCGTCAGCATACAAGTGGTATTTACAGTGTCTTAGCCGTGTCGATATATCGTTAATATAGATAACAAAGAGAAGTGGTCCAAGTACAGAGCCTTGTGGTACTCCTGAAAATTTCATTACCCATTCGGATGACCTATTCTGAATAATTACGCGTTGTTTTCGTTCCGTAAGATATGAGAGAAAGAATTCTAGGGCTGTCTGTCCAAGGTGAAGCGATTTCAATTTAGCAACCAGTACGTCTATATTTACTGTGTCAAAAGCGCTGCTAAAATCAAGAAGTGTAAGTAACGTCACCTGCCTTTCGTCCATAGCGCGTCTCATGTCGTCTGTAACTTTCAGCAGGGCAGTGGCCGTACTGTGTCCCTTTTTGAAACCCGATTGTAAAGGATCAAGTAGTTTGTATTTATTTAAATAGTCGGTTAATTGCACGTGTACTATGCGTTCAAGAGGCTTGGAGAGAGATGAAAGTATGCAAACAGGTCGATAATCTGTTATAAGTACAGGTGAGGAAGTTTTGGGAACAGGATTTATAATGGCATTTTTCCACATTTTTGGAAAGTGGCCACTTGTGAGGCACGTGTTGTATATATGAGTAATGGCAGGAAGAATAATGTCAATGATGTGTTGTATTATGAGTATGGGTATTTCATCAGGTCCTACAGCAGATGATGTAATTGATAATACCTCGCGTTTCACGTCAATCTCTGTGACTTCGCGAAATTCAAAGAATGGCCTATTTGGTGGTGGCTGGTTCAGAAGAGATTTTATAGTCTGTGATATTGTGCGTATTTCCGGTTTAATTTTTACTTCAGAAAAATGAGCATTCAATCTCTCCAGAGAGATGTCTGGATTACATGGCTGGGGAAAAGCTTTCCCAATTCCAATGGAACGAAGTTGTTTCCAAGTGTTTGACACATTTAAATTTCCAGCCAGGTGATTGTAAAAAGAAAATTTCTTATTTCGAATTATTACTTTAATTCTATTCCGAAGTTGTCGATACTGTTCAAGCGCACTGGAAGAGTGTGTGCGTCTGTAGAGCCGGTGTAACGCGTCACGGTGAGACATCATTTGTTTAATATACAGTCCATCAGAATAATTTTCGTTGTGTTCATTTTCCTATGCTGGTGTCCAAAGGAAAATTTACCTTACCATATCGTATTCTAGGGATGCTGTTTGCATGGCGACTTTACGCACTCCTACGGTACAATGTGTATCAGATTAATTTTCCTTTACAGATCAGCATAGGGAAATGAGCACAACGAACATTGTTCTGATGAACTGCTTGTCCCTATGTGGTTGGGAGGCGTGACCAGTCTTAAACACAATAATGGATATGGAAAGTATTGGGAGATACGAAGTTTTAGAAGTAAGCCATCGATATTTTCTCTGGATCTATGAAGCATTGTGGCACATTATACGTAAAAAGTGGAACCTGTTAGACGATACATATTACCAAGTCTAGCGCATTTTAATTGTTTTATCTTTTTAAAGACGTTACATATGTCATATCTCTTTTTCCTCATATAGTGAAAAACTATTTTGTGCAGGAGAGTAGTAAAAGTGAGGAAATATTACGTTACATTAAATAAAATGGTACAAAATGTGCATTTTACAAGAAACTACATAAAGCCCTTTTATAACACCAGAATGAAGCTGAAACAATCAGATTTCTATAAAAACAATGTTTATGTCTATTCTTATTTTGTATTATAATAAATATTTACAGAAACAATTTCTAGAAATCCTTATGAATTCTACAAATGTTCTTTACATATAACATAACAAGTATTTTCGGATTATGCTTCATTGAATTAAAATCAACGTCACTATAAATTAAGACTAAGGTTAATCTAGAAAAGATTAGAAAATACAAACCCACTAACTCATACTACAAATCAAAATAACACCTTCAGAAAATTGAAATATTAGGGATAATAGTCAGAGCTCGTGGTAACGTACCTCGTCACTTTGTCGCCACGTGAAAGCGCTTCCAATTTCCAATGAAGCTTATCCCCAAAATTCTGTTTATCGTCCTCCGAGGCTCTATCAAGATCCTGAGACATCACCTCTACAGGTACAGCTGTGAGATACCGCACTAATTATACTTTTTCTTTAAAATTTAGAGTTTTCTTCAATTAACAGAACCGTACATAAAATTGTATACGTTTTACTTTATACTTAGTGGCAACGTGTAAATACAGGAGGTTGTTCCTAAATAAATGGAAATGTATATTGTCCTGATTCATCTTGACGGTAATTAGGCAGCTTCATTTTTATGATAATACTAGCAAGGTACACGTGCTTCGCTACGGTATTATACTGAAATTTATAATTGAATGCTTATTGTTTTAGATATATAATCCGCCAAAAATCGCGATCTGACTCGTTTACTGCAAGAATCCGCCAAAATTCGCGATCTGACTCGTTTTCTAATAGATTACGGCAAGTCTCCCTCCATTTTTCAATCTTTCTTTCCAGCAATCGATTTCGTACTTCCCGGGCTAGGTCCAGGTATTCCATCCGGTCAGTTGAATCCCTTAATCTTTGCCATCTTTTCCTATAAGCATTTTTAATATGGATGAAATCCTTCAGGAGATCCGGCGTGGTGTCGTTTTGGGTACCTTGGCGGTTCTGAACCCGCAGCCGGACTGCATTCTTAGTCATTACCCGTCCAGGACCCGCTTTCAGCGCGGTCCGCACATTCGACGACGGTCCTGAACATTATTATTATTATTATTATTATTATTATTATTATTATTATTATTATTATTATTATTACACTGACTGACAGAGCAAATGCAACACCAAGAAGGAGTGGTTCGAAAGGGATGAAAGTTGGGGAAAAAACAGAGACGGCACGGACGAATAATTGATGTTTATTTCAAACCGATATGCAGGTTACACAATGCGCACGGCATCGACTCAGTAGGATGTAGGACCACCGCGAGCGGCGATGCACGCAGAAACACGTCGAGGTACAGAGTCAATAAGAGTGCGGATGGTATCCTGAGGGATGGTTCTCCATTCTCTGTCAACCATTTGCCACAGTTGGTCGTCCGTACGAGGCTGGGGCAGAGTTTGCAAACGGCGTCCAATGAGATCCCACACGTGTTCGATTGGTGAGAGATCCGGAGAGTACGCTGGCCACGGAAGCATCTGTACACCTCGTAGAGCCTGTTGGGAGATGCGAGCAGTGTGTGGGCGGGCATTATCCTGCTGAAACAGAGCATTGGGCAGCCCCTGAAGGTACGGGAGTGCCACCGGCCGCAGCACATGCTGCACGTAGCGGTGGGCATTTAACGTGCCTTGAATACGCACTAGAGGTGACGTGGAATCATACGCAATAGCGCCCCAAACCATGATGCCGCGTTGTCTAGCGGTAGGGCGCTCCACAGTTACTGCCGGATTTGACCTTTCTCCACGCCGACGCCACACTCGTCTGCGGTGACTATCACTGACAGAACAGAAGCGTGACTCATCGGAGAACACGACGTTCCGCCATTCCCTCATCCAAGTCGCTCTAGCCCGGCACCATGCCAGGCGTGCACGTCTATGCTGTGGAATCAATGGTAGTCTTCTGAGCGGCCGCCGGGAGTGCAGGCCTCCTTCAACCAATCGACGGGAAATTGTTCTGGTCGATATTGGAACAGCCAGGGTGTCTTGCACATGCTGAAGAATGGCGGTTGACGTGGCGTGCGGGGCTGCCACCGCTTGGCGGCGGATGCGCCGATCCTCGCGTGCTGACGTCACTCGGGCTGCGCCTGGACCCCTCGCACGTGCCACGTGCCACATGTCCCTGCGCCAACCATCTTCGCCACAGGCGCTGCACCGTGGACACATCCCTATGGGTATCGGCTGCGATTTGACGAAGCGACCAACCTGCCCTTCTCAGCCTGATCACCATACCCCTCGTAAAGTCGTCTGTCTGCTGGAAATGCCTCCGTTGACGGCGGCCTGGCATTCTTAGCTATACACGTGTCCTGTGGCACACGACAACACGTTCTACAATGACTGTCGGCTGAGAAATCACGATACGAAGTGGGCCATTCGCCAACGCCGTGTCCCATTTATCGTTCGCTACGTGCGCAGCACAGCGGCGCATTTCACATCATGAGCATACCTCAGTGACGTCAGTCTACCCTGCAATTGGCATAAAGTTCTGACCACTCCTTCTTGGTGTTGCATTTGCTCTGTCAGTCAGTGTATTATTATTATTATTATTATTATTATTATTATTATTATTATTATTATTATTATTATTATTATTATTATTATTATTATTATTATTATTATTATTATTATTACAGATGTTCTGGACCCAACAGCAAGATGCAAGACCGCTACTTGGCGGTAAATTAAATCTGCTGCCATTGTCATTGTTGAGAATGTGACCAGAACCATTGTCGCGCGTAGGCAAGTGTGGGGGATTTCTGGCCATACGAATGACATACTTCCGTGCATTATTGACCTTATTATAGAGGTGAAAAACTGGACGGTCAATCTCATTCCTATCGTTTATTTCAAATGTGTTTAAATTTTTATTTATATGCCAGGAGAAGGTACTGTAATCTAAGAACGTTCTCCGAAGGGAAAGATGGCTCTTGAAAACGAACCCAGGAAAGATTAAAAATGATCGGTTTATGATCAGAATAATTACATCGAAAATCTGCAGCCTGTTTCCAGTCATTCGACAGAGTCAGGAATGGAATGAATAAAGCCCCCATCTAGCGGCGACAATAGGAATTGTGCCGGCAGCCGAAACCTGTCGCACTCCTCTGGGGCAATGATTAATAGATGACGAATGAAATAAAATTATATTGGACAGTGTTGCTGGAATGAATGATGACAGGGAAAACCGGAGTATCCGGAGAAAAACCTATCCCACCTCAGTTTTGTCAAGCACGAATGTCACATGGAGAGACCGGGATTTGAACCACGGAACCCAGCTGTGAGAGGCCGCCGCGCTGCCGCCTGAGCAACGAAGGCTCCTTATAAGTACATTATGAACAGTAAAATCAATTTTCTCAACTCCTTTAACACCCCACCGCCGTTAAATTTAATTAATCCCCCCTCCCACAAAAAACTAAAAGAAGGCGTGTTTCATTATGTTTAGAGGAGATTCCAAACACCATTGTTTACGTCTATTACCTTCAGTTTTCAGATTTAAAAAATTTCTTTTTTTCACTTCACACACACCCCCACCCCCCGAAAGTGAATTTTCCGGCAAAAAATTCCTGTTTCTTTAATAGTAAATGATCTTCTAAATACCAACTATCACGACTGTAACTTCTTCAGTTTTTGATTTATGTGTCCTCATTAAAGGAATTCAACTCCTTTTCACTCACGCCTCCCAAGATGATCGCCCCCCCCCCCAACAAAACGGGCTTTTCTTTGTCTTTAAAGGAGATCCAAATATCAATTTCACGTCTGTAGGCCCTAACAAATTTACTTTTTATTAGATGTAAGTATTCTCATACAATCAAGTCAATTAATTTTTCAATTCTTTCACCTCCGCCCTACCCATTCATTGGATTTTCCGAGAATTCGTGCTTCCTTACTTTTAAAGCAGATTCCAAATATCAAATCTCACGTCTGTAACATCTTCATTTTTGAGATAACAGTAGCCTAATTAAAAGAATTCAACAACATTTTCAGTCACTTCCCCCCCCCCCCCTCCCTCCCTCCGACCAAGTGCTATATCCGAAAACTAAAAATACACGTTTCCTTATTTTTATAGAGATAAAAATACCATTTTTCACTTCTGTCACATGTTAAGTTTCTTGAGATATACTCTATAAATTCTCATTTTAAAATTTAATCCCCTTTTTAGTTCCCCTTAAGAGGAGTTTCCAATAACAAATCGCCTATGTTTCTTTACATTTACAGGAGATTCCAAATATCACTTTTTACGTCTGTAACATTCTACGTTTCTCAGATATTCTGTAGATACTGTCTTTCAAAAAATTCACCCAAATATGTCACTCCTGTTTAACCGCCATTAATTGGATTTTCCAAAAACAAAAAATACGTGTTTCTTTATTTTTAAAGGAGATCCCATATACAAATTTTCAGTTCTGTAATATCTTTAGTTTCTGAGATATATTGTGCCCTACAGGACTCTAAAGTTCCGGCCAGGCGAAAGCCGGTCTCGAACCCAGAGTACAGTAGTGAAAGAACTCTCACAAACGTGAGCTGGTGCACATAGTCTTACCTGAACACATATCCTCGCTCAGCCGGATGATAGCGCTCTTCTCAGGGATAACATGGGTGGACAATGGGCAACATTAAGATAAAACACTAGGATATGTGACTAATCAGGTAAGAATCAGCTAAATTTTAAAAAATATCTAACAGAAAACATCGCTGCATTCAAAGTTTAACAATCAGGGATTTATTACATAAACAGAATCTAATTACAAATATAAGAGCTTTCAAAATGCATGGGTAAAGATAACGTTGAGCCGATGACAACCAGTTCACTGCCTTCACGAAATAGCGGTGCTGTAACAAGGATGTTACAATTGTGTAAGTAACGAAATCTAGAAACACGGATATCTGCTGAAATACACATCTAACAGTAATTCCCATAAAATTTACTACGCCTCGTACCATCAAACCCCGGTGCAGACAGATATAAACACAAAATGTACAGTGTCCTGACTCGGTCACGAACCCTAGTCCCATAAAGAGTAAGGCGTATAATATTCATATACAAACAATATAAAAAGAACACAACCAACATGTCCAAGGGTGTCAATATCAAACGGTCCAGTGTTAAAATTAACGTAGAACAAATAGAACATTAAAAAAATCACTCCCTGCTTTCAAAACATCAAGGTTTTCTCCTCCCCTTAACACACTCGACAAGCTGCAGACGGCAATATAACCAAATTTCAAGACTGTGACGTCAGGCACAACAACCCTCACCCTCCGACCACTTCACAAGCGACAGTCCACATAATTTACGAGCTCAGCTGGCTACAGGCTAAGGAATCTCGCCTTTCAAAAACACCTCACGTAATCTGGCTGCTAAAAGCACTCTTTTAAATACACCTGGGCTGTTCGCCCTCATCTCAATATCACCAGCAATGTAACAAATCTAATATCCGCCTCCCATGGGCTCAACCTTAATAATACAAAAACACAAATCACGAAGCGATAGTCACATGGCCATAATAAGGCATCTCCAATACATCCAATATACTCTCAACTGTGCTGGGCTTTCTTATATAAATACATACAGTCAGCTACATGCATAATGCTCATATCTCTCAAATATTCGGACTCGCTTGCCCTGTCAGTGAAGCAAGGTGAATTACGGGTTATATCCTGGTCACAACTATACAGTCCACGTCTGCAGAAACAAATGCCTGAACGCGACACAATAAAAAGTGCCTGCCTGTTAGACTAACCTCCTATGACTAAGGGAGTTCGACCTGATCCATGAAGGTAACACGTACGCTAATATAATACTATCAAAGGAAATATACACATACCAACATCTACAAACTATCATCTACCCTAATGTACGGGGTTCGAGCTTGAGGCCTAGCTCTATATTACCAAGAAATATTCCTACCATAACTAATCTGTTGACTGACGGCCCCCCTATTCATATCTAAATTTAAATGACATGCTTGAAACAGAATTGGAAAGCTCTGACCTTAAGGGATTGATGACATGACGGAGCGGCCCTCTCTGTGGACCACTGAATTTACCACATCATGACAGACTGCGACGGTTGTAGCAGATACTGGTGATCACTTGGAGACATTCTTTCTTGCGTGACTCTTTCGTACAGCTCCCTAGATGGTTGGAAGATGTCCCCTTCGACGTCGCGCTGATCACGTACGCCCAACGTTCCTGGTTCGATTCTCGTTGTCCTGTTGCCTTCAGCTCCGGTTGTGGCTTCCTCGAAATGATGATGTGAAAGCTCGTTCTGACTTGATGCAGGGGTAATTCCTCGTAGATACAGTAGTACTAGTTGTATGTGCAGCTCGAAGACACAATGTTGTTCGCAGTTCCGACTTGTAGCATGACGACTTCGTTCACGTAGACTGACGGTCAAAGAATGAGCTGATATGCCAGGCGGCCTCGTTTTTATAATCCAGTTAGCGTAACCACGCCACTTGATCGCGTGCAGGATACGCGCGCCCGCGACTCGAAGTTTTCCCGCACAACGCACGTCAAGTACTCTATTTAACGAATGCATTTATGATTGCAGCCCTAATGCATATCAAAATTAAGCAGAAATTATATAGGTTGCAATTCTTGTATCAAATCCAATGCAACTCTTCCGTAACCAAAGATATTAATTTAATTCTTTCTTCCCTCCGAATGTAAGTTTTGCCGGGATCCGGGAAGCGTCCCCAATCTTCATTAAGAGGCTTGGCTTGGGACATAACTCCCTTTAATGAGGTTCTGGAGATTTCTCATAATGACGAGCTAGCTCTCTTCACACAAGAACGCTTCTTCTGGACTCTTTTATGAAATATACTATAAGACAATAACTTCGTGGGTGGTCTTATGTAATCCCAATATCCAATACTAAAATCTATACTATTAGTCCATGAACAGTATGGTTCAATATGTATCCTCATTAAAGGCATTCAACCCATTATTCACCCTTTTTCACCCCTCCTATTGAGATTTACGGAAAACACGTATTGTTTTATTTTTAAAGGAGATTCTAAATTCCAAATTTTAGATCTGTATAAACTTTTAAAGTTTTAAGATGTAGACACAATCATTTTAAAAATTCACCCCCATTTTCACCTCCCATTATTTGGATTTTCCAAAAACGAAAAAATGCCTGCCTTTATTTTTAAAGTAGGTCCCAAATACCAATTTTCAGGTCTGTAATATCTTCAGGTTCTGAAATATAATTAGCCTCATTAAAGGCATTCAACATATTTTCACCCTTTTCCACCCTTCCTATTGGGATTTTCCGAAAACAAAAAATACGTGTTTCTTTATTTTTAAAGGAGATTCTAAATACTAATTTTTACATCTATAAACTTTAAAAGTTTTGTGATATGAATACACTCATTTTAAAAACTCACCCCCTCTCACCCCCCCCCATTAATTGGATTTTCCAACAACCAAAAAATACGTGTTTCTTTATTTTTAAAGGAGATCCAAAACACCAATTTTCAGGTCTGTAATATATTCAGTTTCTGAGATATAAGTATCCTCATTAAATGCATTCAACCCATTTTTCTCCCCTTTCCACATTTCCTATTGGATTTTCCGAAAACAAAAAAATACGTGTTTCTTTATGTTTAATGAAGATTATAAATACCAATTTTTACATCTGTAAACTTTCAAAGTTTTGAAATATAGATACACTGATTTTAAAAATTCACCCCCGTTTTCACACTCCCATTAATTGGATTTTCCAAAAACAAAAAATACGTCTTTCTTTATTTTTAAAAGAGATCAAAAGTACCAATTTTCAGGTCTGTAATACCTTCAGTTTCTGAGATATAAGTACCGGTATCCTGATTAAAGGCATTCAACCCCTTTTTCAACCTTTTTCACCCCTCCTATTGGGAATGTTCTGAAAACAAAAAAAAATACGTATTTCCTTATTTTTAAAGAAGATTCTAAATACCAATTTTTACATTTGTAAACTTTTAAAGTTTTGAGATATAGATTCACTCATTTTAAAATTTCACCCCCCTTTTCACCCCTTAGCGAAGGAATATCCAAAAATCCTCTCTTAGCGAGCACCTACATCTTAATATGAATGTATCCCCAAAATTTCATTTCATTATGTCCAGTAGTTTTGGCTCGGCGATGATGAATCAGTCAGTCAGTCAGTCAGTCAGTCAGTCAGGACAAGCTATTTTATACAGGGTGAAGCGTAATTCGCGCACTCGGGCGTCGCAGCGCGACTCCTCACATGCCAGCAATAAAAAAATGTCTCTTACAAATTTTCGTCTTGCGAGTATATCCGGTAGAAAACGGACGTTGAAGAGTAGCAATCTGGCAACACTGTAACCATATGTACGGTAACTACCGCTGTCAGCACGTTCTCGTCGTGCTGTAAAGTTGGTGCAGTTTTTGGTTGGCATGCAGGAGGTCGATGGTTCGATCCTGGGTTGAGGCGCATTTTTATTTGCTAATTTCCATCTGACATTCATCATCATCATCATCATCATCATCATCATCTGTTTACCCTCCAGGTTCGGCTTTTCCCTCGGACTCAGCGAGGGATCCCACCTCTACCGCCTCAAGGGCAGTGTCCCGGAGCTTCAGACTCTTGGTCGGGGGATACAACTGGGGAGAATGACCAGTACCTCGCCCAGGCGGCCTCACCTGCTATGCTGAACAGGGGCCTTGTGGAGGGATGGGAAGATTGGAAGGGATAGGCAAGGAAGAGGGAAGGAAACGGCCGTGGCCTTAAGTTAGGTACCATCCCGGCATTCGCCTGGAGGAGAAGTGGGAAACCACGGAAAACCACTTCCAGGATGGCTGAGGTGGGAATCGAACCCACCTCTACTCAGTTGACCTCCCGAGGCTGAGTGGACCCCGTTCCAGCCCTCGTACCACTTTTCAAATTTCGTGGCAGAGGCTGGAATCGAACCCGGACCTCCGGGGGTGGCAGCTAATCACGCGAACCACTACACCACAGAGGCGGACATCCATCTGACATTCATCATCATCATCATCTGTTTACCCTCCAGGTTCGGTTTTTCCCTCGGACTTAGCGAGGGGTCCCACCTCTACCGCCTCAAGGGCAGTGTCCTGGAGCTTCAGACTCTTGGTCGGGGGATACAACTGGGGAGTATGACCAGTACCTCGCCCAGGCGGCCTCACCTGCTATGCTGAACAGGGGCCTGGTGGAGGGATGGGAAGATTGGAAGGGATAGGCAAGGAAGAGGGAAGGAAGCGGCCGTGGCCTTAAGTTAGGTACCATCCCGGCATTTGCCTGGAGGAGAAGTGGGAAACCACGGAAAACCACTTCCAGGATGGCTGAGGAGGGAATCGAACCCACCTCTACTCAGTTGACCTCCCGAGGCTGAGTGGACCCCGTTCCAGCCCTCGTACCACTTTTCAAATTTCGTGGCAGAGCCGGGAATCGAACCCGGACCTCCGGGGGTGGCAGCTAATCACGCTAACCACTACACCACAGAGGCGGACCCATCTGACATTACCTACTGTAATACAGTAAGATACCGTTTCTGAGGTCACATGTATCCTATATTTACAACATTTCGTAACGCTGAAACAACAAATACCTGGTTAGACTAATAAGAAATAGACAGCTGAAACAAACAGGTTTCGCATCTAGTAGATGAAGTGGTGCGAATAAATTCACGCCCAGGACGTGGAAAGGGCGCCTTTCAAAGCTGACCAATGAAAACGACTGTTCGTCCATTTCTAGGATCGTAGTATGTAAGTGCAAATGGTTTTTGGAGGATCCACTGCAATCGCTGTTGACGATTAAGATGTCAGATACCATACCACCTGGACTACATTTACGAAATAAAAAACAAACGCCTCAACCGTGGATCGACCACTCGACCTCCTGAATGCTAACCCAAAACTCTATCCACTGCACCAACTGTACAGTACGACTAATTTACGCTGACAGAGGTAGTTATCCTACATGTGGTTACAGTGTTGCCAGATTGCTACTCTTCAACGTCGTTTTTCTGCCGGATATACTCGCAAGACGAAATTTTGTAAGAGACATTTTTTTATTGCTGGCATGTGAGGAGTCGCGCTGCGACGCCCGAGTGCGCGAATTACGCTTCACCCTGTATATATAGATGAATCGAATTAATAAAAATATACAATATACTTGCATGTATGTGTATTCTGACAGGAATACTTCTGAAAATGCTTTTTTTATTTAATGACTAGCAGAAGTACCCGTTCTTCGTACGGGTTATCAGAAACTGGCTTTAGTTACTCATGCTATCGGTGTAGGCGACTTCATTAGATATTTAGGCTATATCACTGGTGTATTTGCTTAAGTACGTATAAATTATTTGTCATGTTTGGAATTATAGTGTACCTTCTTCATCTTTTCTTCATGGGGGCCTATAAATATTAGTTCGTAATTAGCGTCGATCTCTAAAATCTTTTGCTACCATGTTTTGCCTTCATTCCCACCTAGATATACCTGCACCCTTCACGAAGCTGCAGGTTTAGTGTAAGTATACTTCCGCCAGATAGTACCACAAATATAAATATTATTGAATGTATTTGTTTGATCCGACATTTTGTAACTAGTACAAATGATCAAGGAAATACGCGGTGCATAAAAGAAACTACTATAATTATCGAGAATTATAATTCTCAGGGCTTGTCACTCAAGTCGCACATCATATAATGAATCTGAGTATAAATATTGATACATATTTTCAAGTCATGGGCGCACCATCTTGAAAATTGTGTACAGTATATTATAGGTTGTTTTTATGGTTACAATGATCGTAAAAGTGGACCAAAATATCGGCACTAATAACATCAGTGATCCTACTACTCCATGATTTGATAGAAAATACTTTAAAATATAGGTAACAGACTCCGCAAAATGCTGAAACCTAAGCGAGTACGTAAAAACAGAGGCCCGTCGGCAACCGCTGGTCGCTGTACTACGGAGATCTTCGGGGCTATTATTTTTATACTTCACTCCCTTTCCATCCCCGCCCAAAGGAATGCTATGAGCGTCTTACACAACAGTTTATTTTTTCCAGATAGTAAGTCGTATGTGTATCAGTTTTGCTTGGTAGCTATGCCCAAACGTACATGCATAATCTAGCTGCTGTAGAATCCTGGAGCTGACGTTGCCATGGTTACGGCCGTTCGTTTCTTTATCCGATTCCTAGAGCAGGGGTATTGTGATGCCAATATCTCCGTAACGGTTGGTTTTAGGGCCTTAAAACATGGTTTTCGGGCCCGTAGGGCTTACCGAGTTTTGTTCTTTGCGTCAAGAGCATTAAATTGAGCTTTGTCTCGTCCTTATACGACAAATTCGATATTTTGCCTATATTAGCCTATTATTTTATATGCACCCCCCCGTGCCCCCCACCTCGGTTTTGAAAATAAAATACAGCCCATGTTACTCACTGGCAATGTAGCTTTCTATAGGTGAAGTAATATTTAATACCGGTTCAGTAGTTTTTGAGCCTATTAGTTACAAACAAACAAATTCTTCCTCTTTATAATATTAGTATAGATATTATATATTTTAATTTCATGTATTTAAAAATGAAATAAGTACAGGGTAACCAAAATTAAGTTTTAATTAAACCCAGTTTATCGAATACGAGTTTATTATAACCTATTTCTTATTAAAAATGGATATCTCCGTTGTTTCCATTTTTGTCGTGTTCTTCATCTTCCTTAACTTTAACTAACTGCAAAGTATTTACATTAATAACACTTATGCTCTACGTAACTTTCCTTGAACCAATTAGCATCTTTATTATCTGCATCTATCACTTCTTGTACTACTGATTTTCATTTAGTTCGCGAATTTCCATTCTCTTCTATGTTGGCAAAACACAAATTACTGTACGTTTCATAAGTGAAATAATATCGCAAGTCAGTAAAATGAAGTAGCAGGAATGCCATATGCACCATTTCGTATCTCTTACCTTACGAAAGAATTCCAGGTACAAGAAAAATGATTATTCAAGTAAATGGAAACATGATTATTCACAAGGGAGAAATTGTGACCATCAGATTACATGATTTTGACATTGACAATTTCTTACCCCATAGTCCATAATTTCATCTTTCCTGTGATTGTTAATATCACTATCTGTTCTTCTCCATTATGGAACGCATCTAACCATGAAGACAAAAATAATAGAATTAGAAATTTACTCCCTAGAACACAACCTGATATCACTTGGAGATTTCCTTGGTGAGACAGCAAAATTTCACATAGAAGGATATAGCGTTCATTTCCCCGCCATGATGATGTGAAGTGAGGAAACGAGATATCCTATTCTGGAGAAGTGCATGACCCTGGGGAACTCATTCATATTCATATTCAGAGCAAGGGTGAGTGGAAATTAGATCATGCACTTCAATACACTTTGTACCACATTCATGAACAATTAAAATTTTTCCTTCCATAGACGCCTGTATTTGGAGATGACTTTCAGTTCTCGTAATGCATTCGCTACAATGAATAGCGTTGTAATGAAATAGAAAATTCTAAAGCTGAAAGAATTATCATAAAGTGTAAAGAAATAATAACATAAAGCCGTTCCTAAACCAAAACCGCGAATTTGACAACGCTCTTCCTATCCATTATTTACCTTAAGACTGGTCACGCCTCCCAACCACATATTGATATACAGTCCATCAGAAAAAAATCGTTGAGTTCAATTTTCCTATGCAAGCGTGCAAAGGAAAATGAACCTTACTGTATCATACTATAGAACAAAACCTGATATCACTTGGAGATTTCTTTGGTGAGACAGCAAAATTTCACATAGAAGGATATAGCATCTGCTCCCAGAGTATGATGTATATAAGGTTTTTCCTTTACACTCGCCCATAGGAAAATGAACTCAAAGAAAATTGTTCTGGAGGACTGTATATCCATATGTGGCTGGGAGGCGTGACCAGTCTTAAGGGAAATAGTGGATAGGAAGAGCATTGTTACATTCGTAGTTTTGGTATAGGTGCGGCGATATGTGGAATAAAGTCATTTCCATGTGTGAAATACTAAAATGATATATTCTATATAAAATGGAAGTGTGTCCACAACGGAATCATATGGTGCCACATTCAATTGTAATCCTTAACATGTTTTTTATTTACAATAAAAGACAAAATTAAAGGCGCCGTTTCCATGTTCGTGAATGTGTTCTACAGAGTTCTACTTCTTGACGGCTCATACAAATATAGTGAAATTTCTGCATAACAGCATTTAAGGCTTTATTATGCTTATATATTTCTAAATATTGTAATTTTTATAATTGAATATAAACTTGTATCCTTACATCATCAGAAATATATATACAGAATAATGAAAAATTTGGACTCCTAAAACTGAGAAATCGGGTAACATCGAACATTTTCGTTTATAACAATATGACTTCATATTCAATATAGAATGCATGTGTACGAATTGTTCCTTCGTATTGATACAAATTATGTCTTATGGCTGGGGATCGTCTGACAAATATGTGACGGACATGTAGCCATAGCAACCGTGCAAGCTTTGATGTGGGTATGGATAGATGGCTAGGCAATGTTACCTAGCAACCGTGAAGGCTATGTCTTATGGCTGGTGATCGTCTGAAATTAGCTGCCGTTGATGGATGGCCATGACCGAGAGACATATTTATGATCATTAATTTTCACAAAGAGAAAAATGATTACTTTTCATGTATATGATGCCATAAAATGGTATTAGACTGAGAATGGTTATATCATCAAAACTATGTCATGCAATTTTACATAGTTTTGTTTGGTGAGTGATTAGAGCAGAGGATTGGTCGCTGGTTTTCTACATAGATGGCCAAGGCTCTTATTCCAGACGATACTGAAAAATCGCATGTTAATAAAAGCACCCAGCTTTGATCCTCGGGTCAAAACTTCAGTGAGTCAGGCAGATCGAAGCAAAACCAGAAATACCCGAGATAAATAGGTGAACATTATTGTAACTATTACTACTCAAGTGTTGTTTTTGTCGTTGTTGTTGTCGTTGTTTGTCTACTCCTTGGTCCCGTTGGCTGATACGTGGTCGGAGACGAGGCGAGATGTAATCATATGGCACGTTTTTACGGTCGGTGCCCTTCCTGACACCAACATTGGTTGAGTATGTAATGAAGGTTAACTGAATGATGATGAAAGAAATTGCGTAAGGTATCATCTGTGGCCTATGAATGGGGACTGTTCTGGTATTTGCCTGGAAGTAAAACTGGGAAACTACGGATAAACATTTTCAGGACAGCCGACGGTGGGGTTCGAATCCACTCGTCTCCAGAATCCAGAGCTCTCCATAGCCGAAGCACATTAACACTCCGCTCGGTATTTGTTATTAAGTCTTGATATGAATGCTAATCAACGATCAATTATATTCATTTGATAGGAACAGGTAAAACAAACATTTAATAACTTGTACAAATTAGATAAAATATGGTGTATTCTTTCCTTGATAATAAATACACGGATAATGTTCCTGCTTATATTTCTGACAATGGACAGGATAAGGGAATTGTTTCTTTGTATTGTAACTGATCTGCTCGATAAGCAATTGGATTGACAATAACATCATCCATTTATGTCAGTTACAGACATATTGGGTTGCCTACGAGAAAGTAAACATTGTGATATGACAAGCGTTCTCATGCACAAGATACCACTGACTAGATACGACTGTTATGTCCCCCATGGTAATTATAAGGAACTACAGGCAGCCTGGCATTTATCTTCTACTCGCATCTGGAGTACAGACGAGCAGATAAGCCCCATGTAAGCGGCACTAAAGTGATAGCCGTCTTTCCCGTCAGAATGGCATCTGATATTTATAGCAAAGTCTAGCGATTAGGCACGGACACCTTGGAGACATATCCATATTAACATCTCTTTGTGCCAGCAATGGTTAACGATATTCAGTCTCCAGCTTTCCTATGCACGAAACGTACGTCAACTGTGAAAAATTCACTGCAAAAAATAATCTAAAGGATTCTAAATGTAAAAACAAAATAATTTAAAAACACTATAAACGTGATGTATAAACATATTAATTTCTAGCTTGGATAATCCAAATAATATGTTGTATAAAATCCACGCATTATCCAGTATTGTAGGCGGTAAAGACGTGTTCATTTTATCCGAAAGATCATGGGTTCAATTACCTGTGAGGATGTCAAGCATTTAGAAATGAAGCTTGAAATTCTTTATTGATACAAGGCCCTGGGGTTTATTCAACCTGCTACAGAACAGTTCTACGTTAATTGTCTTATGCAAAAGAAGCTAGCCATGCGACCAATAACTCTACTCCACTTCCTGTCTAGCTGAGAAGTAGAAGCCTATACCTTCCAATTAGAATACTTTTCGACCATTTGCAGGTGAATTTGTAACAGTTTATATAAATTGTACATTTCATCGACTTAAAACTATATATTCCGGTATTATCTGTAAAATATTTAAATATGTGTATGTAAATATCTCTAGATATAGTTTAATAATGACAATTATTTAAGGAGATTCAGTCTTATTGTATTTTATTTATTTATTCATTATTTATTTATTTCAGGTGTTGTGTATATATATGTTTGTTGCATATAGTGTTTTACTGAATCATCTATAACTGGGCTAATAACCTGTTGATGATAAATAAATCTTATATTACACGACCGCTGTTGTATATTGCCCCGGTACATGTAGGCAACTCATCATCCGCTGTTGCTTGCCGGTCAACATAACTGCACCGTTTATCACTACGGTACTGAAAGCTTGATCGCATTGCGTTGGAAGTAAGTTTCAACCTCCATTTCTTTTTCAAAATATATTCTCCAGCACAATTTTAGATTTATTCTCACAACAGACAATGAAAACAGCACTAACTTAGCGGGAAATTTCAATTCAAATAAGCTAATAGGAGTGGGAAGGAAACGTAATGTTGGTTTCAGTTTCTTCCATAAGATACCTCGGGGTACGTAAAGAAACAGTGGCTGATACTGTAAGGGTAAGAAGCGATATTATCAGCCCTAATTACAGTAACTATCCGACCCTTTCTTACGCTGATTCTTTCAGTCCTGCTGTATGGTTCTGAGGCATGAACTTCCTGAAACGAGTCGTTTTGAAGCTGAAAATCTTACAGATGAGAAAGCTCGGTCAGATTCTCGGCGTTACTCTCCATGACTACGTGCCAAATGAAACAATGTGATGACCAGCCAACTGCTAAAGAAGTGATCTGAGTGGTTTCGCTTATAACAGGATACCATTGAGCAGCAGCGACCTGCACACTGGCAGGTCCCCAAGAAGACCTAAGCTAAAGAGACTGAGGTTGATATGAGGGACCTAGGGCTTATTATAACCTAAGCATGAATCGCACCTACAGGCCAAAAAGTCTGAAAAAAATTCAAATTATGAAGTCCGAAAACCAGCAGCACCTCGAAGAGCGCTTCGGCTTCGGAGCCTAGAAAACTAAGACGTAGTTACAATAACTGAAACAGGAACAGGATGAGTTATGACCACTGGAAAAAACAAGAGAGAATCAAAATGTTAAGGAAAAACAAAAAAGAGAAAGACCCCCCTTGCTTTCTAATCTAATACTATGGAAGTTTAAAATTGTTTAAAATGGCCGGCGGAAATAATAAAGGAAATACAGGCCTGTATGAAATAGAGGCCTGATCAAATATAAACGAAAGAAATACCATACTCAGCTGCTGCTCATTCACTCACAATTTGTAAGTCCCTGGGAGAATATAATGTATATCATAATTCGCAGTTAAATTTCTACAGTCTATTAAACTTCATTCCTCGCGTAGTAATATTTAATACAGTAGTCTACAAAATCTCGTTAACTGCCTGAAATAAATTCTTAAGAAAAAGTGACCTGAGTGCCAACAGAATAAAGGAAGCTGTAATAGCTAGTAATCTGTGATTAAAAACTTTCTTTCAAACAATAACTACCCGCCCATTTCGTAAGCTGATTCAGTCATTCAGTCAGTAATGAAATGAAATGTCGTATGGCTTTTAGTGCCGGGATATCCCAGGACGGGTTCGGCTCGCCAGGTGCAGGTGTTTTTATTTGACTCCCGTAGGCGACCTGCGTGTCGTGATGAGGATGAAATGATGATGAAGACAACACATACACCCAGCCCCCGTGCCTTTGGAATTAACCAATTAAGGTTAAAATCCCAGAACGGGTCGGGAATCGAACCCGGGACCCTCTGAACCGAAGGCCAGCACGCTAACCGTTCAGCCAACGAGTCGGACATTCAGTCAGTTTTAAGTACTAAATAAGAATTAATAAACAGCTTAAGGAGATAGTGAGCCTAGGGCTGAAGATTCCCATGTTAGCGGTTTATTTGCTTCTACTTTTCAGAGCAATGCCAACTTACCTTGTATATTATTAACGGTAGACTAATTTATAACTTAAAATATATTTGCGTTGTTATTGTTATTGTTATTGTCGTTTTTTGTTGTTGTTGTTGTTGTGGTGGTGGTGGTGGTGGGCGTGGAGAAACAAGAAAATAATCATATTCTCTTAACTCTAATTAGAAGAGAAAAAGAAAGAGATTCACGTTTATGCTATTTGAAACGTATTACTACTAAATTAAAATCATTCCTTAACCTGAAGGGATACTATAATCGTATACAAGTCCAGACACAACGACCAACAGCTGAGGAGTAACATGGGAGATTTTAGAAAACATGGCTAGATGATATCAATGAGATGGTTGCGTCAAGTGGTTCAAAACAGGAAATCTTGTGAAATGTGAAAGTGGCCTAAATTTAGGAGAGGATGGTTCAAGACTAAAGAATAAGAAGAGGAAGAAGTTTCTCTCACATGAATAAAAAAATACAAATCGTTCTTGACTACATTGCTAAACAAGGTTAAATACCAAAGTTAAACTGAAAGAGAGTTGAAAGAGATTTACATAATCTTACTTCCATAAAATCAGATAACATCGGAAATGTGGAGGATTCTCAACAGAGGGATTCGAACCAGTTGCCTGCCAGATCGAAGCCTGTATGGCTGAGGCTTCACGTACAGAAAAAAATTGCTTCGTCAACAAGAATAATATGCGCACATTTCGGTCTTTATTTGATACTTACGTAACCAGGAAGGAGGGAAGAATAATATAAGATGTTTCTAACGTGGGTGTTAAGACAAAAGACATACAAGGGAGGTGGCTGGGAGCTAAGATCGCAGCCACGCGAAAGTAATCCATCACTCACTTGCTTGAAGGACAGGCGGGATAAGGTGACAACACAGTGATTGCCTCTTATTGCTTCGTTAACACGGCAAGAGCTCGCGCGTACTGCCTGACATGAGCACTACCAAGAGAACTCAGCCTAAAGTGATGCGTTTATTGTGCTATGTTATATAACATGCTATTCATAACAATAATATGCACTTTAAGCGAATTTCTTATTACCCAGTATCAGTGGCGCAGTCGGTTAGTACCCATAGTTTGGCATTCCGTCTTCAACATACTGAATTCGAACTCGTCTGTGGTCGATGGTACTTGAGGGTGTTTAAAAACCGCTCTGAACGTAATCTCTTGAAGAGAAGCTTAAAACTACAATCCTTGCACTACGTAGCAAACTTTGTAGGCCTACGGCAGAATTATCCGTGGAACCAAACGAATTGCTCTGAATAATTGCTATAATTATCTAGATGGCCAGTAGTAGATGGGTATGATCACAGGAGTAGCGCAGGTCGCATACGGGAGTCAAATATAAAGACCTGCATCTGGTGAGCCGAACCTATCCTGGGATATCCCGGCACTAAAATCCATGCGACATTTCATTTCATCACAGGAGTAAGTATGAATTGATGACAATAAGTATAACTGTGATGTAAAACATGAAGCATAAAATAGCTCAAGCACTTAGATCAATTATTAGGATATCATGCATACAAAATGAGGAAAGATCCAAGTCCAATATCGTATTTGGTGTGAAAAAAAATGGCGTGTGGCGTTTAGTGCCGGGAGTGTCCGAGGACAAATTCGGCTAGCCAGGTGCAGGTCTTTTGAATTGACGTCCGTAGGCAACCTGTGTGTCGTGGATGAGGATGAAATGCTGATGAAAACGACACATACAACCAGCCCCCGTGCCAGCGAAATTAAACAATTATGGCTCAAATTCCCGACCCTGCCGGGAATCGAACCCGAGACCCCTGAGACCACAGGCCAGCACGCTAACCATTTAGCCATGGAGCCGGATTATTTGGTGTGATATATTTACAGTACACTACACCCTGCGGTATAGGCTAGAACAAGTTTGATAATTTTCTGAATCTGTTTGTCTATGTGTTATCTTTGCTATCTGCTATACCAGTACAGTTACTCTTTCGTCAGTTCACTTCAAAATTCTTGCCTCATTCTTCGTTTTTATCTCGAATTGATACTTATTACCGAACGGGATACCATAACAGAGATTTTCTCTAATTTAGATTTTGAGTGCGAAGTCAAGCATCGCCACTGACTTGAAAAAAATATTCAGTCGTCATGGTACGTTGTATGTCTCGCTAAAAAGACAAGTTCTCTCAGTTTTAATTACTGTGTTGATGGGGTGAAACTAGCTCACGGCGATAGTTGTAAATATTTAAGAGTTCATTTAAGGAAAGATCTCCATTGGGGTAATTACATTAACGACGGTTTTAATAAAGGTTACAGACCTATTCACGTGTTTATAAGGGTAATTAGGGGTTGGGATGTAAAAGATAGGGCGTATAATTCTTTGGTAAGACCTCAATTAGAGTATGATTCCAGTTTATAGGACCTTTTTTTTTTTTTTTTTTGCTTTACGTCGCACTGACAGAGATAGGTCTTATGGCGACGATGGGATAGGAAAGACCTAGGAGTTGGAAGGAAGCGGCCGTGGCCTTAATTAAGGTACAGCCCCGGCATTTGCCTGGTGTGAAAATGGGAAACCACGGAAAACCATCTTCAAGGCTGCCGACAGTGGGACTCGAACCCACTATCTCCCGATTACTGGATACTGGCCGCACTTAAGCGACTGCAGCTATCGAGCTCGGTAGTTTATAGGACCAACATCGAGGTTACATGATACGAGAACTAGAAAAAAAAAAGTACAAAGGTAAGAAGCACGAGTAGTTGTGAGCGATTTCTGACAAAAGAACAGTGTCACGAAAATTTTGAAAATTTTTGGATGGGAAGGTGCGGGAGTAAGGAGACGAACTGGTAGACTAAAAAGTATGCTCCGAACTGTCAGTGAGAAATGGCATGGAATGATATCAGTAGATGAATAAGCTGGAGCGGAGCTTTTAATGTTATAAAAGTTCATAACATGAAGATAAAGTTGGAATTCAAGAGGAAAAGTTGGAGCGAACATTCATTTATAGGAAGAGGAATTAGGAACTAAAACAATTTATCAAGTGAAATGTTTGATGAATTTCCAAGATTTTTGAAATCATTTAAGGAAAAACTAGATAAACAACTACATTTTTCTTTTAACATAGACACGTTCCTCGACAATGGGTTTATGGAAAGAAACAATTTAAGACGCTTTTAGTTTTTGGGTAGAGCGAGTATGTCGACGAGAGTAGTTAATGTACGATTATGTTTAATATCTCAATTGACAGATAAAAGAGGAGGCTATCTGTTGCAAAAAAGAATGAAAATCTGCAATGTAGTTTTCATAAAGAAGCGATTCAAAATCAGGCAAAATTTGCGCATGCTCTATAAGATAAAGCTGTGTTGACTCGAGATTAGCTGAAAGAGCGAAAACACAAAAAGAAGTAGTGGGAAGATTTTGGTAATAACCTGGAAAGGCTAGGTCAAGCAGCAGGGAAACCTTTCTGGACAGTACTAATCTTAGGAAGAGAGGGCAAAAAGAAATGAAAAGTTGTTTGAGTAATTCAGGTGAACTCATAATAGATCCCAGGCAATCACTGGAGAGGTGGAGGGAATATTTTGAACGTCTTCTCAACGCAAAAGCAAATCTTTCTGGTGGTGTCGCGAACAACCAAGCTCATGGGGAGGAAGAAAATGATGTTCGTGGAATTACGCTTGAGGAAGTGGAAAGGAAGTAAATAAACTCCATTGTTATAAAGAACATTTGTCTGTCCCTTCGGTCATAAATCTTAAGGAACTCAAGACCATTTCCAGTTACTTCAAGAATACAACAATAGTATTAACTATTATTTTTTTTAAATGAACAATTTATGACGAAAATGTTGAAAATTCTCTATATAAGACGTGTATATAATTCTCTGAAAGAATAAAACTTACAATATTATTGAATTGGAATTGAGTTATAGTACGTTTCCTACATCGTAATCACTCATTATATTAATGTTCTAATCGTCTCAAAGTACCTTATCCTCTATGATCACCGAAATGAAGCAATACTACTCCCAGTAAAATGTTTTCATTCCTCCCCTGAAGAGGGAGGTGGGCCTCTTAGACGGTGACGCCGTCTCTCAGGCCGGGATATTTCTTAAGGTGCAGGGCATGCTCGGAAAAGGTGAGGGGATTGGCGGCCGTGGCCTATACTAGGAACTGTCCCGGCATGAAGCAATAATGAGTCCGTTCAGAACTTGGGTAAGTGACTGCATACTGTTGGTTGGTGATGGAGAGGAGGAGAATTGGTCACCGCATACAATACAAAGAAAGAGAGCTATAACGATCACAGAGAAAGTTGGAGTTTTCTGGCAAATTATACTCTAGTATAAGACCTACAGTGACAAAAGATATGGATTCTAGCACTTCAGGAAACACATTTCACAGATGAGAACACGCTAGACTACGGTTAACTGCTGTACCTTCAGAAGCAAAACAAACAAGCGGGTAAGAAACGATGTTATCCCACTCTGATTAAGACAGTTGTTGTACGCAGGAGCATAGTCGAGTCAATCAAATAAGTCACACTCATGGCACACGCTCAGGACAATGTGCCTGCAGTGTGCGAACAAGAAGTACACACTGATTAATGCCCTAGTCCCCACGAACATTGACAACAAGAGAAACGTGAAGAAGGTTGAAACGTTCTAGACCAACTTCACGAAGGTCGTGACGACAGTTCCCAGAAAAGACACAAAGATCCTAAACTTCACGCACAAATTGGCTGATAATAGGCAATTCCTCACATTCACTAACAAGAACGGCACAAGACTCACTAAGCTGTGCTAACAGGGCAACCTGAAGGTTATGTCAGCTTCCTTGTGGAAACACCCTCGAAAACAGAAGACCGGACGATCGATTGGTGAAAACCGGATCGACCACATGGCCATGATACACCCTCTTCAGAAAGAATTCCATGGTTTACAAGTCCGTCAACTCGGACCACTATGTCAAACCCTTCAAAATGAAAATCACCCCAAATTCACCACAAGAAAACACGCATACAGATATTCGACACAAAAGGAATCTAGGACACTAACGTAAAAGAAAAATGGAAAAGAGAGCAGACCAACATTTTGGACAAGTTCCGCACTAAGGACATGCAGAAAGCCAAAAGGACAATGGAGTCGTTGGACTTAACTCCCTCAACTGCCACCGAAATCACCCGAGATCGAACCGACTTTGAAGTAAAAGACTAACGACTAACTAACTGCGGCACTAGGCTATTCTTTTAACTGTATAAATATTTACATTATTTTATTTATATTCATAATGTTCAGTATTGCTGTTCATTTAATAGCATGGTATGTCTAGATCTTGCCTTTGCTGGCAGGACCTAGTGTTTACAGTGCACTATGTCTTCTGGTATGGGCTAGAGCAATTTTGTTACTTTCATTGATCTGTCTCAGCTTTATCCTTAGCTTTGACAAAATGAAAGTGACTGAGGTATGAGTAATGCTAGTAATGCCATTCCTTCTGCAGCCAGTCCCTGCTATGAATGGTGTGAAAATATTGCTCATAGGGTCAGTTGGTGCATGCATTTCAGTGGGCTTGGCAGTCTGATGTGTAATAGCAACTTCTGGCTCGGTGAGGAAAGCAACGGGAAACTACCTCACTCCTCATTTCCCTAGTACGCCTCTTCAGTGATGCCTAGGCCATCTATGACAGCTGATGAAGGAACTGTTGAGGATCCAACCAGCCTTCGGGCTGAGGACTAAACATACATACATGTCTAGATCTTATCTTCTTATAGTATTCCGATTTGAAGATTAACCTGGTGGCTGACAGAGAAGCAAGGTAGTATAAAGGTTAAAAATATAGGCTATACCGTGCTGCGGCTTGGGTCGATAACCTTTTTTCCGTTTACGAACTTAATATTATTGGCCACCACCTGTGTTGTGCTTTTAGGTCTATAATAGAGAAAGAAACCGTCAGTTTAATTAGACCTAAAATTGAACTAATTATCCTAGAATTAGAAATAAATGACTACCTCTACACTTTTTCAGGAACGAAGCAGAAATATCTAGAGAAAACCAGCTCCGAGTTTCAAGTTTCTGATCTCCCAACGGTTTAGTTTCCCAGTCCCATCACGCAATGTGAATAAGCCACGAAGGTAAGCCTGTTATATCAGAGCTTGGAAACATACTGAATCGGCTAGCAATTTTAATTTATTACCGTAAGACTCTAACAGGAAATTGGTGGGGTGAGGGTGTCTGAATAGCACGATAAGTATTGGCTTTACGCCCTTATGACCGTTGGTAATCCATCGGAAGACATCTCTATGATTAATCCAGAGAAGAAACTCTTCAATAACATGTGAATCAATGTAACGCTTTGCTCGATCAGCACTTTGGATTGTTTGCACTCATGAGTAGTAGGGGTAAACAAGCCTTATTCCTCCCACTCAAGAACTCATGCAGTTTATGAGCACTAGCACTTGGTTTTCAGGTACTTTAAAAGAGCCCGGAATATTTTACAAGAGTTTTCTTCATCAGAATTGTAGTATTTGAGTCCTAGCAAGGGCGGTGATCAAAGTTTACCCCTCTACTCAATAATAATAATAATAATAATAATAATAATAATAATAATAATAATAATAATAATAATAATAATAATAATAATAATAATAATAATAATGGAGCCATGGAGGTGGACTAAAGGAGTGAAACGGAGGGCTGAATGTCATTTTAACACATGATATTGTCTATTTTATCCGAACAATGCGGAAACAGTAACAGTTTGGAGAGATGCACGCAAAACACGTCGGATAGGAAAGTCATATTCTCTGTTGACTGATACAATTCTTTGATGGAGCTATAAGTAAATCTTTGTAATTTCAGACTCACCAAAAAGAAGTGTTAGTTCCCTACTCTTTGGAAATCTGACGTCCATTCTTTTCACGCAAACGTTTCATGGACGGCATATTTCTAGGAAATTTAACAATATATAACAACTGCACTGAGTTGAGAACTCAGGAATTAATGCAGCCATGATTTCCACGAGAAAGCCTGCTGCATGCAGAGAATCTCACGCTAGTCCAACCTGCTATAATTAAACACGCCAAGAGGATGTCGAATGAGACGCCCTTCCCTGTCATTAGGGTAACTTATCTTGCGGTATATCTGTAGAATTTCGTGGAAAACGAAGGCTTCTTCGTCTGAAGTACAGAGATAGCCATCGAAGGGAAAATGTTTCAACAATTAGTATTAATTAAAGTTTTAACTATGCGTTTGTTATACTACGTAACTTCATATTTCTTGTGACGTTGTTTGACCTACGTTTCGAATTTCATTTTTCTACTTTAGGGCCTGTACTATTACTGTGAGATAAACATCCAGATACGTAGACAGCATTTTTGATGTCTGGAAATTAAATCTTTACTTACGTACTACCAACGGATTTTAACTATGTTATACGGAATTTGTATTAACATTTTTATTGCTTTGGCAATAAGATTGCCGAAAATGCAGTGATATCTAGAGCCGTGTTATACCTGTCCGTGGGTATTTCGTACGTTTGGTGCTATTTCTTTAGATGCTGGATTACAAGAGTCCAGTATTATATAGTCTGTTACATTATAATGTGAAAGTTAGAGGCAAAAAACAAAAGGATTAGGACTGAAATATACACATATAAAAAATGAAAAATTAAACTGATTACGGTATGTAACAAAATTCAAAAATGTTGTAGAAAATAAAATGACTGATAACGTTACATGGAAGCAAAATGTAACAATCAAGTTATATTTCGTCGTTGCCGGGACAAAACCTCCTATGTGATAATATATTTGGAGATATACTGACCCGCAGCACATACATTATGAAGAGCGAGAATGCCTTGACAGTATTCACACAATATTGCACCTTAGATGACAGAACCTTACGGGCCAAAGTACTAACCTAAAATATTTCACATAGGAGGTTTTGTCCCGGCAACGACAATTTCTTGTCAAATAAATCCTTGCACGCGATGTAATATTGTTTTATCTCCAATAGTAATTTATAGGATGTGCGTTCCGGCAAAGTTTATCCTCATAATCAATGCCACAATTTCGTTAAGATGTAATATTAACTTGGAAACCCGGATATCACTACTAGGCTGTCAAACACGGGGTGGAGAATCGTTAATTTTCTTAAGTATTGTTCAATTTATTGTTGCAAATTTAAATCGTCATTTCATTCTTTCCAATACAATGTTATAGAAGTAACTGACAAGTATTCATCTAACTTCAGCGTAAATACTTACTAATAAGTTGTTATGAAGTCGTATCAATAACATAGGGAGCCTCCGTGGCTCAGACGGCAGCTCGTCGGTCTCTCACCGCTGGATACCGTGGTTCAAATCCCAGTCATTCCAAGTGAGATTTGTGCTGGACAAAGCGGAGACGGGACAGGTTTTTCTCCGGGTACTCCGGTTTTCCCTGTTATATTTCATTCCAGCAACACTCTCCATTATCATTTCATAGCATTTATCACTCATTAATAAATCACCTTGGGAGTAGCGACCCCATTGTAATAACAGCCTATATATGTTTCATTTATTACTTCCCTGACCCGGTCAATGACTGGAAAACATGCTGTAGAATTTTTTAATCAATAACATAGGATGAAGCATGGAACAGAATACGCGACGAATAGCATCTGCACAAATTGGAGTACATTTTAATAACCCCGAAGCAAATTGACCGATTCAATGCATAAGTTCACTAGGCATAGCTAGACATCAAGGCTGGGAAATGTGTATAAATGTACGGCCACTTTTTGTTACAGCTGAGTTAGTAACAGAAACAAAGTTTATTTGAGTCTACAGAGAGCACGAATGAGGTTAGTGATAAAGGAAATGCTTATCGTGATGATGAAAAATTAAAAATATGGTTTATAAAAACAGTTATATATTTAGTTGCTGTAAGCCATTTCGAAACAGAGATAAATTCTTCCATTGTAAATGCCTTCATGCCCCACCTTCATACTCACATAATAGTTATGTGATGAAATGCCATGGATAAGGTTCGTATCGATACCTACGTGGTGTCGGCGTATGGCTTACTCCTGTTAAATAACACCAAGGTTTCTGCTCAAAGCTTAACGTCGCCATTCGACGGACGAATGGCCATAAATAGCTTCATATAACCTCACTCCATATGATCGCTGCGGAGTGGTTTAGAATTGAACCCAGGCTTTTGGAACGCAGTCTAGTATTAAGAATTATGTACTACCACGTCTAGTACCCTGCAGGACAAAATTTAGATCGTAAAAATTGACGAACGTTACTCGAACCGGATAACCAAGGTGTAGCACAGTAAAGAGGTGATGCCTTAACGAACATGCCTATCAAATGAACTTGATAAAAATATCTTGCGTGCAAGTCAGATAGAGTTAGCGGGAAAAAATTCCTAACTCGGGGAAACATTATAAACCCCATGATAATTGGACGGAAAACGTTATGTACTTTATATGGCCGGGCTGAGTGGCTCAGACGGTTAAGGCGCTAGCCTTCTAACCCCAACTTGGCAGGTTCGATCCTGGCTCATTCCGGTGGTATTTGAACGTGCTAAAATACGACAGCCTCGTGTCAGTAGATTTACTGGCCCGTAAAAGAACTCCTGCGGGACTAAATTCCGGCACCTCGGCGTCTCCGAAGACCGTAAAAGTAGTTAGTGGGACGTAAAACAAATAACATTATTATTATTATCATTATTGTACTTTATATGTGAGCAAAAATCTATAACGATTGTGAAAAAGCAGGTAACTGCCAATGTACTTCCTAACCATAATTGTCCTTAAGACTGGTCACGCATCTCAGCCACGTACGGATATGCAGTCCATCAGAACAATTGTCGTAGTGTTTATTTTCATATGCGTATGTGTACAGGAAAATGAACCTTACATGCCTTGTAGCATAGGCCTGCTGCAGAAATGTATACATGACTCCCTCCTGCAGTATAACGCATGTAAGGTTCATTTTCCTGTTACACGTAGGTATAGGAATATGAACACAAGGGCAATTGTTCTGATGGACTGCATATCCGTACGCGGTTGAGAGGCGTGACAAGCCTTAAGGAAAATAATTGTTAGGAAGTGCATTGTCAGTTGCCCAGTTTATCACTATCGTTGCAGAAATTACATTGTAACAAGTCGTTTTTCGTACAACACCATCCAGATGCAGATTCATCAAATCATCAACACGATATGCAGCCATCTTGATTTTTTTCAGCCGAATCCCAGGCAATAGCTTCAGCTGCTCCTCCATGTTCAGGATAGCTAAACTATATAATATTCCTGCAGACTGCATACAAGACAGTGTCGTAGTATGCGTTCTCAACCCAACTTCCGTATAATTGTGCTGTATATCGCATAAATTTCAACAGCGCATTTATCTGGCAGTCGTAGCATACGCCCTTAATGTTCACCCTCATTTAATCATGAATAATAATAATAATAATAATAATAATAATAATAATAATAATAATAATAATAATAATAATAATAATGTACATGTTCATGATTGATCTTTACTAAACTTCCAGTCAACATGATCACTGAGTAAAGGAAGTGACTCTATAATCCTGTGTTTCTATGAATCTGACTCATTTTTATAGGCAAACCACAGTAGGTTTGAGTATCATTTACTAATACACATTTCCATTTTCTTACCCTCCATGAGTGAGATCGTTATTTTCTTTATTTTCTTTCTATATTCCTGCATTTTCCTCAGATGACGCCACCAACGAAAGCGACTCATACATATAGATACATTCAATGTGTCCATTCCTAACAACATTGATCTCTTCATTATAAATGCCCCCAAGTCAGTCTTCACATCTGGTAATACCAATAGATATCGTCAGTGACGAAACAATACCTCTGCTCGTACGTCACAATGCTCTTCTTCTCCATTAGTTTCCTCAAGACTTGTCAATCCTCCCAGCTGTCAAATGAAACGCCGCAGATCTCAAGAAAGGTATTTCTCTTCATGAAGATGGGTTCAGAAATTATTTTCAGACACTCTTGCTGTCAAAGAAATATCGTTTTGCAGGTGAAATATTTCATTATTTACAACTCCCCCACTCATGAATAAACGTAAGGATATTTTATTAATTTAAATTCTGTTGCGATCGATTTAAGAGGCAGTCCCTAACGTTTTGTTTAGCCGGCCCTGCGTTAAAGTGGCCGAGATGTTAGAAAGAGGTTCGTCGAATATTTGAGAAATTCCCTTTTGGATATATAAATATTCGAGTCAAGAAGAGCTTTCAGGAGTGGCATTGAATCACGCGTGACTGCTGAAGGAGACTATTTCAAATTAATCAATGTTGTTTGCTATATACCTAGTAATTCAAAAATATTTTAATAACGACATAACAGGCCTATTGGACCCAAAGCGAGCAGAACGTAGCCTGCATATTAACTCATTTTGTGAGATTTGTTAAGAAGAAAGCCATACTCGCCAGTGTCGACTCAGTCAAAAATGTAATATAATAATATTACACTTCAACACACCTGAAAAAACACTATATTACACAAGATTTTAATAGTATGTATGTTTATTCCTTGCTAATAATGTGGTTTTTTACAGGTGTGTTATAGTGTAATATTATATTTAACTTGTGCGTTCGACAGACTGGAATTCTGTGAGAATCATATCGAATAGGATAAATGTATGACTATATTGCTGTGATGTAAATTTTAGATAAAGTGAATCGGTTACGAGGTTTACAGTCGTTAAACGAGAACTGTAGTTCACTTGTAATACCTTATTGATATTTTCGACGTCTGTATTTTCAATTACTGTCAGTCTTAAATGACTCCCTAGTGCCACAAATTTGTTTTCTTTAAAGGAATGTTTTAATTTGTCAGTAAATTTACCAACACAGATCTCTTGTGTGTAGACCCCTTCAGATACAGGGTGTCCAAAAGTAACTGCGAAGTGTAGTGTAGATACAAGTTAGGAATGGCAAGGCTGTTTCATCTGTCCGGATACGTTAACCAGAACACTCGTGTCTAAAGCACTGACAACTCTCACAAGTGGAAGAAAATGCCTATTCAAGATCAGAAGATCGAGGGATGTTGTGCCTTGAATCGGCAGCGTATTATTGGGTCAATTTTCTTCCTCGACAACATCAACACTGAACATTACCGCTCTTAAAACCTTGAAGCCTTCGTGGCCCAACTCTATGAGCGTGAAATTAAAGAGTGCTGGTTCCTAAAATGCGCGGTTACTGAACCCTCCAGAAAGTGGCTCAGAAATATGCAGAGTCGTATGCAGACCTCTCTTCAGGCCTCATGGGGACATTTCCAATATCTCCTGTTGAGAAAACTGCTCTGCCGTAAGTACCATTTCAAATTTCAAATGTCAAATTTCCACTGCACAGTTAATTTTTGGATACCTAGTACTAACCGAATGCAATTCTATCCTGTAACCTGGAATACAGTAGACTAACAAATAGTCAACGTAACCACAATCAAAAGCCTTACAGAACAAACTAATACAATCTGAGGCCGTGTGCATGCACTATGTTACTACCTATTAGTTACTGCTATTCAGTTGAACCTAGATAACAACAGGAAATCTACTTCTGCAGCGGCTTACAGCTTAAAAATTATGTGTTTCAACCTGTTAGGTTCCAGTCCTTTTACGACAAGTTTTATATTCTGTCTCATTTCTATTGGCGTCTTTTAACCATTCCATTTGCTTAAGAGATTTTATTTATTACATATATGTTGTTTTCTTAAATATCTCGTAGTTACTGATATCAGCTGAAAATGATAAATGCCAAGCCAGTCTTCTTAAAACCTTGATTACCATATTTATTAGTAGAGTGAAGTAAGAATATTATTTCTAATTTTCCTTTAATTAATTTCTCGCAATTATGTAGTCTATCGGAAATTGGACAATGTCCTATTTTTACGGGGCCAGAAAAGATAGTATTGTCCATACTATTTATTTATTTATTTATTTATTTATTTATTTATTTATTTATTTATTTATTTATTTATCTCTTCGAGTATTTTATCGAGCACTATGATTGTCAACGGATCATCAGGTAAGGGATTATTTCAATTAGTCTTTAGTTGCAAAAGATTATTTTACTTGTTTCTACACAATGAAAGTGTGTGAAATTTCAGTTCCTTCACACCTATTAATATATTTTCGCATAGTGAATCAACACTCCTTAAGTTCGAAAAATAAAACACAAAATTCATTTCAGAAAATTTGTATTTATTTCATGAAAAGCCGAAATTGATGAAGTATTTGTACATAATGTGTCAACGTCTGTGATAATTTGAGAGTTAATGTGAATATGAAGGGTAATCTTGGGAACCAGTGAAAAACGATTCTGAACGTGTGGGAAAATTTAGGTAAAGACAACAAATGTTGTAACAACATAGAAAGAAGTAAGCTCCACTTTAAGAGTGGTTGGAAATTATTAATTAAACTCTTTGTTTTAGAAACTGAAGACTTATCTTAATTATAGCCTATTTGAATGTTCATTAAAATAGAACTACCATTCCATGCGAGCTGCCAGCCATGAAATATTTCTTTTTCATTTATCTAATACTTGTACAGAGAGCAGTCTTACACCTAGTTAAACTAATTCCTGGTTATTGGAAGACTAGCTGATGTACCCGTGCTTCGCTACGGAATTCTACATTGTATACAGAATTCTAGGTTAGGTAGTGTACACGTTGTGAGCAAGATTGTATTAAATTGTATAGCTCTTAACGTTACCCTAGAAACGCGATGGGAAGTCACCAAACATCTTTCCTCATATCGGCGGTTTTCTTTTAAAACCTCGTATGTCCCAATGCTCTTCCTACCCATTATATTCCTTAAGACTGGTCACGCCTGCCAGGCACATATTTATATGCAGTCCATCAGAATAATTTCATTATGTTCATTTTCCTCTGCTTTTATGTAAAGGAAAACGAACCTTAAATACATTATACTGTATGAGTGCATAAATTCGCCATGCAAACACCATCCCTACAATACGGTATGATAAGGTTAATTTTCCTTCACAGACCAGCATAGGAAAATGAACACAACGAAAATTATTCTTATGGACAGCATATCAGTATGTGGCTGAGAGGCGTGACCAGCCTTAAGGAATATAATGGGCAGGACGAGCATTGAGACATACCAGGTTTTAAAAGAAAGCCAACGGTATGAAGACTGAGTTAGGGAATTTTCACTGTAATGGTAGACCCAAATGCATACCATCAGTCACAATGAGGTTGGGATGTTTTCATTATAATGCCTTTTTACATCCTCAGAAAGATTGTCTTAGTGGTTTTCCCAACCGAAATGAACATACATTACAATGACGTCAGTAGGAATGGTGCGATTAAAAGCAATGCTTTCATATTATGAAATACTCGTTCATATAGAAACACCACACATTTTCTCACTTTTAACGAACAGGACTACGCTGCCGATCTAACAGTCCATATTTCCAGAGCTGGAATGACCAAGCCGCAGACAGCCGTGATCCGTGTACACCCTTCTGCTTTCTTCGGCGGGGAGAGGGTCGAATAGTGGAGACTCTCAGGACAAAAGCTAGCCCAATTACTAATCTGTTTCCTAGGAGTACCTGATGAGTCGGAAAATCTCAATTCACTACACTGGCGGCGAAAAAATCTATCTGACTTGAAGGCGATTTTTTTCCTCCAAGCCAGAGGATTTGAAATAAATTGAATATATATAGAATTTAATAAAAGTGAAGAGAGAGAAGCTTTTCTTAAGAAACGTGGTTGAATTTTGAGTTATTTAGTGAATATTGTGGTGCTATAATTTGGAATAGGCCTAAATAGTTATTCTAGACCAGGCCATGCTACTAATACTGCTACTACTACTACTACTACCACTAAGTGAGGCTCTGCCTTAAGTATGCACACTGCGCAGTCAAAACAGCTCGTCAGAGTAGGGATCGAATAGCTGAAATACTATGATGAACCAGTGTGTTACGTACCAGCTGTATCAGAAAATGAATGAACCAGAGGAATAGCATGCTAAAGAAGAAAGTTTTCTAACTCCCCGGCTATTTCCTGCCAATATTCAGTCAGGCTGTTATACTCGGTACGCAGCAGGAATCCCATCTATCGGAGTTGAGAGGCTGCATAAGAGACAAAGAACATCACAACAAACAATGGTCAATGTAATGTTATTGTTGATCAATGTTATGCACTTTCGATATTATAGGCCTTCACATTTCGTTTTCTTCCGACTCTGAAATAGGACTCTTATCATAGTCGGTACGGTAAAACTGAATAAAAGATAAATGATCGGAAATTGTATTCTCTATAACTTTTTATACAGTTCTTTTCGATACGACCAATAACATTGGTATTTAAAAAATATTTTAGGCGCCTTCCCCTAAACCAGAATTTCAACCAGGATGAATACAATTGTTTATAGCTTAGACTGTAGTTTCTTATTCCCCGACTCTATATCCCGAATTTCATTAAATTCTATTAACTCATTTTCTCATGGCTCGGCGATGACATGGACTTAGCAACAAAAATACAAATTCATGAATATCTGTGTTATCATAGCCGGTACGATAAAAATGTTTAAAACAAATTGTCGGAAATTTAATTCTGTATAACTTTGGTTATGTAGTATTTATCGATACGACAACCAATAATATAAATATTTGATAATTACATTTTAGGCCTTCCCCTAAACTACCATTTAACTCAGCGTAAATAAAATTATTTATAGCTTAAATTATAGTGGCTCATTCTCCGACTTTGCATACCAATTTGCAATGAAGTAGGACCACTAATGACGTAAATATTTAAAAATTAAATTTTAGGCCTTCCCCTAAACTACCATTTCACTCAGCGTGAATAAAATTATTTATAGCCTAGATTGTAGCGACGTATTCCTCGACTTTGCATACCAATTTTTATTAAGATATTACTACTAAAAACATAAATATTTGAAAATTAAATTTTAGGCCTTTCCCTAAACGACCATTTCTATCAGCGTGAAAAAACTATTTATGGCCTAGATTCTAGCTACTTATTTTCCGACTTTGCATACCTATTTTCATTAAATTCTCTTTGACCGTTTTCTAGCGATGCGTGTACGTACATACATACATACAGACAGACAGACAGAAATTACGGAAAAGTAAAAAGTGCATTTCCTTGTTACTGTGGACATGATCGATACAGAAATACCATTCTTTTCAAATTCTGAGCAATGTACAGACAAAACTCTTATTTTATATATATAGATACAAACATTCATTCGATTAATTCAGAATCTCTGTCTCGCCTTCTGAAGATATCAGCTTCTATCATTAATTTTATATTTGGGAAGTTATGGACCGTAATTGATCATGTCAAGAATTAAGTAGGTTGTTTACAAAGACCCGCGTTGTTAGTTAGGCTATACTACTTTTCTGTAGGGTATAAACAAAAAACAAACTCAAATAAATTTGGGAATAAATATCTTGAGTTAAAATACAGTATTTGGGAAATATAGAGGCAATAACGTGCTCTAAACCCAATATTACTTGGCACTTTAACTTCAAGTAACAACGGCATATAGTACTGAATATACCAAAATAGGGTTCACTAACATCATAGAGATAAAAGCTTTACCTCTAATGATGTGGATTCCATGATCATCCATAATTAGTAAGTTAAGTCATTTTCACTTGCTTCTAATTGCCATTGACATATCTGATATTATGCACATATATCTTTTTTTTTTTCTTTATTTGGAAACATTTCCTCGTATACGTTGTTCCTTCACCTTGCCAATGTTCAAAATTGCCTGTGTACAATTTCATTTCGTAAAATCTAAACTCTCACCAGTAATAAAGCAGATAAAAAAATGTTAAGGCGCGAAAGTTTTAATTCACTTTAACGTAAATTTAGGTAACATATATGCGGCATATCTAATGAAGAAACTTATAGAGAAGTGTAGTTGAATATCAAAGACCTAATAATACAGTACAACATTCATTTTGATCTTCCCTCAAATTTCACTATCGTAATCTTATGCCAACAATTTAGTTAAATGTTGGTCCACTGAGCAGCCATGCCCGAGGTTCCACCTCAGCTGTAGACATGACAAGGACACTCCTACAGCAGTTCGACGGCTGCTTTTTTGTGGCTCACCGAATGTCCTCGTGAGGTGTTGGCCTCTGGGAAGCGTACCCCATGTTTAGAGGGTTTTAATAACTGTCAGAGGCTGGCGTTGCATGCAGTTGGGCCACGCCTCCCGGCGAGAGGAGATATCAAGGCTGGGTTGGAAGGTGAACTTACAGGCTGTTTCCTCTGGACGACAGAATTGCTGTCAAGTGCATCTAATTTCTTCATATTTTAAGGCTTCACTATTTAAATAATATTTAATATTGTAGGCCTACATGTTTCTCTCAAGTTGGAAAAAATGCAGTCTATCTGATTGCTTTTCGAGTTTAAGCTGAATGAGTTTATCATTGCAGGGATACATTTATTTATGAGATAAAAGAATGATATTTTTTTAATTTTAAACAAGATTAGAATAAATCAGAGAGTGTGGTGAACTCAAATATAACGATTTATAAGCTATATTTACAAAGTTAGTCTGTCTAGTGCACTCTCATTTTATAGTAGGTTATGCGTCTTCCCAAAGACCGAGAGCCTTGAATAATATTTAACAGTTTGTTAAGTTATAACATTATGTTTAAATTAATTTATTAGGAAAATACATGTATGATTAAGCTACATTTTGAACTGCAAATGAACTGGAACTCTCTACTCCTGTTACTTTATTAAACTCAGAATAGAGCAAGCGAGGAAAAACAGAAAAGTTATTCAATATTATCAGAACGATGTACGCAGCCGTTTTATATTATAAGTAAGTATTAGGTTTATGCATAAACCCAGAGCTTTTCTTTTCATTCAGTCACTACTGATCTGCATTTTGCTATGTGTTACAAATATTTATGTTTACACAACGAAGATATGCCCGCACTCCACGTTCTTGACAAAAGCAGTTATCCAGGAGTGTGTTGGGAGTTTCTTCCACCACCCATTATTCACCTAAGCTCGTGTCCATATTATATTTACAATGTTCGCGTTCCCTATCCAATAATATCACAGGAAACTCCCTTGTTAATGAAAATGCTCTTCGAACTTGGCTTGGCTAGTTCTTTAAATCCAAACCAGCATATTTATTCAGACACAGAGAAGAGAAATTGCTCTAGCGTTGACAGAAAATCATTTACAATGTACATAATATGGTACTGATTAGTTTGTGTACCTTCCTTGTATCTCAAATGTGTAAAAGTAATGATTCGTGCCATACAATAATAATAATAATAATAATAATAATAATAATAATAATAATAATACTTGTAAGGCCTCAGCAACTGAGCTGCAACCTTCTGAAATCGTGCCATCGAGCGGGCCTGCCTACGAGTTTCGACATTCCAATTGTGCCGTTGTCAAGCAATGATAGCGGAATTCTACTGGACGGTTTCTTTAGTCCTGTTATTTTAATTTTATTGAATGATATTGAGTGCGTCACCAGAGTTCCTTACATATCAAAAGCAACGTTGTAGAGTGCCTGTATTTCAAACCGCCATTTTTGCAGTTTTTGGTGGTTGAGAGACCAGGTTACCAAGACAAAGGACTACAGAAAAAAAATTCATCACGTTGACATAAGGAAAAAAAAAGACTAGGAATTCTTAAATGAACAAAAGTAGTTTTTAATTTTTCGTTTAACTGGTGAACAAAACTTGTTCAAAATTGTGTGATAACCTTTACAGGCATTTTAAAACATTCTGGTGAAAATTATATCTCCTAACTCCACTTAACCCTTCGTATTTGTGATGTTAGTGTGTGAGTTAAGGATATTATTTACAGTAATAATATATTTATGAACATTTCTGTTATGTTTAAAACATGCAATACCGGAAAAATGGTAAAACTTCCGTAATATATCGCTAATGGTGGGCGGCTATAAAGTTGTACGAACATTAGCACTGACATAAAATATTTGTTATTATTTCCATGGGAGTCACATACTAATCGGTGATCACGGGTATATGACTCTGTGTGTGAAGTGTACGTGATCACAGTGTGCATACTAAGCAGAGCGGGACAGCGAGCTGGGTAATAACAAAAGGTTGTGTTTACTCAAAGATCACACCCACACTTCTCTGACTAATGGGAACCCTTGCTTACTCTAAATGATTATGTTTCTAATTTATCTCCTCAGTCTTGGAACAAAGATAAAAATTGGCCAAGTTATAATAGCAGTCTGTTTTAAATAAATAACTTTTCACAATACATCATAGGAAACATCGTCCGACTCGTTGGCTGAACGGTCAGCGTACTGGCCTTCGGTTCAGAGGGTCCCGGGTTCGATTCCCGGCCGGGTCGGGGATTTTAACCTTAATTGGTTAATTCAAATGGCACGGGGTCTGGGTGTATGTGTTGTCTTCATCATCATTTTCATCCTCATCACGACGCGCAGGTCGCCTACGGGAGTCAAATAGAAAGACCTGCACCTGGCGAGCAGAACCCGTCCTGGGATATCCCGGCACTAAAAGCCATACGACATTTCATAGGAAACATCGAATTTAAAGTGGTGAATTACATTACAAATCAGAAGATATGGAATACAATTTCGAATCAATTTTCGTCTCCTGAGGCCTGTGTAGTTTCAAAAGTACGAATAATTTTACAATTTAAAGTTCCTTATTCTGCTAATCAAAAATAATTCCTATTTTTTAGTGACTGGATACTTAATACAGGTGTTGATTACAGATGAATATATTGGTGTGTAATATCAGTCCATGAATCATCAGTACATCGTGTTGATGTACTTCTGGAAGACCATAGGATCCCTGTGAGGTATGAGCCAAAGTAAATGATAATACCCTACGTGCTCAAAAAACCTTCATAGGATTTGACCCCTCCCCCTTCCCCTTAAAAACTCTTCAGGGTTCCAGGAGTTTAAATGATGATCTGTAATTCGAAAGTTATCTTAGTGGTTGATATATGGATTTAGGCCTAGCTAAAGTTTATGTCTGGAGACCTGGGAATCGTTCTGTGTAAATCTTACATCATTTTATGACTACCAGCTTTCTAAACAAATCTAAGAATCTGAAAACACAAAAGCGTTCCTTCTCCAACAGAGCTTTTAAATATATTGTATATATGTTTTTGTTGGTGTGAGCAACTTGAAGAACTTTTGAACAATATTTATTTAATTCCATAGTATGGTCCGGTTGTTTGCCATTTGGAATGTTTACCTAAATAATATAATGACGTTAAGAAATACATCATGGGTAGAACCCTAGGCTAAACCACAAAATGAAGAGGGGTAAGTTTGTTTTTTTTTTTTTTTTGGCTATGGGCTTTACGTCGCACCGACACAGATAGGTCTTACGGCGACGATTGGGGGTAAGTTTAGCGGTCTCAGAAGCTGAAGAAAGTTTTAATTTCATCAATATGTAGGACTAAATTATAAAAAAAAATATTTAAACTACACAGTTCTAATCTGTAATTACATTACCTTGCACAAGCATTCAGATGAGGTAAAACTAGCTGTGAAAATTCAGAGGTCAGCACCTCGACTGGACAGTGTAATGTAAACATCTAACGTCTGACGTTCAAGAGCACTGGAGTCTAGGTAGATTCTTAAGTTGTTTAAGGCTAATTTTCAGTAGACGGAGAGACACATACATTCTAAGGACCGGATTTTATGTCTGGCACCCTGCACTTGTGTTGAAGAATAGACCACAAACACACATATCAGGGTCTTTCTTGTCCAACTTCTTACTAGGGGCATGACTTGAATTTCTCGAGGTCTTGTGCGCTAAAATCCAGTACCTGAAATCATGGATGGTGATAATAAATAATAATAATAATAATAATAATAATAATAATAATAATAATAATAATAATAATAATAATAATAATAATAATAATAATAATAATTATTATTTATTTATTTATTTATTTATTTATTTATTTATTTATTTATTTATTTATTTATTTATTTATTTATTTATTTATTTATTTATTTATTTATTTATTTATTTATTTATCTGAAAGTACACAGGTTTTACACCCAATTACGTACCTTCTTGACATTCAGTAACATTCTGTACATTGAGTTAAAGTTTAACAAAAACAAAATTTAAAATGAACAAAAACAAAATGGAACAAAATTAACATTATATATGATACCATTTACAGTTGATAATAAATGAAAAATTCACTAAGAAATCCACGGTAATACAAAGGAAAAGACAATGCAAAAACAAGGAAACTTAAAACATGAATAATAATAATAATAATAATAATAATAATAATAATAATAATAATAATAATAATAATAATAAATACATCATTTTGTATTACGAATGTAATTGTGCACTAGAATAATCCGTTCAGTCTGCGGGGAAAAGTTTCGATATCCATTTTTTCAACATATTGAATGAAGGCTCCATAGTTTATTTGTGGAGATGAAAGGTAAAGGATTCTTAGGTGAGCGTTGAGAAACGATTTCAGCATGCCTGAAAGATTGTACAAAGTAAGAGGAAGAATGTAAATGAAGAATGTATGATAATACAACGATACATGTGTATTATGTGGTTAAATCTCTTAAGGATTGGAGAGTACCTTGAGAAATAAAGCATCAGTCTAAAATTCAAAGAACATTTATTGATCACAATAAGTTAACTTAACAAGAGTGTAAAGTTTAGTTCACTTTTACTTCTTACATAATTATACATCTCTTCCCTAAATTCTACTTTATCTCGTAATCCTTTAGCCTGCTGGATGTGCCACATCTTTATAGTTATTGAATAAAATGAATTTATTTTCCGTTATTTTCTTAGAGGTTTATTATTATATACATCCATCAATCAAAAATCATACTTTCCTTTCCCTTTTTTATAACCATTTTACTCCTTATTTTCATTTTAATTGTTTCGTAGAATCTCTCTCTCATTATCACAGTTATTGATTGTTTTCTCTACGTACATCTCTTTCCCAATAATAATGCCCATATACAGTGTTTTTTCATCTAATTAACCTCTCATTGGATCTGTAAGATATTCTTCTAATTTTTCCTCCTGGCCTCTATCTTTAGTCCAAACCAATACTTAACTATTTTTATATGATATCTGCGTGTGTACTCAGGCATACTTCATGCATCATGCTCACTCTTCTATCATCATTTTGCCTCACTTATGCCTGCAACCAGGTCACAATTTCCTCGTCCATTCTTTAGATGTCAGTTTCATTTAATATATTTTCCTTAAGTGGTGAATTAAGTAATTAAATAATTTATAAATATTCCTTCTGACCAATATTTTAAAAATAAATAATGCTAAAATAAAGATTTGTTGGAAGGAATAAGTGGAATACACCTGGGTAAGAAAGGACATATGCAGATGACCTTGACATCTTAGCCAAAAACACGAGAAGACGCTCGAAAGATGCTGGAGAGCCTGAATGAATTCTCCGTAAAAGTGGTTCTTAAAATCTCTTATGAAAATACTGAATATATGGAGTACAAGCACCAAAGCGAGAGGTATATGGAGATAAAATATGGCAAGATTGAAAGGACAAACAAGTTCAAATATCTGGGTGAAGGGATCCAACTCAATGGACTGGATAAAGAGGCAAACAAGGCAAGAGCCAGAATATTAGATCTAACGGGCAATATCCTACAAGGCCAAAACCCGACAATATAACTTACGTGAGTAATAAACAAGAAGAATTGTACGCTTCAGAGTCTGATTTTAAATTAAGGAAGCTGCAAGAACTCGAAAAGAAGGAAAGTAAGATTCTGAGGAAAATTCTAGGACCACAGAAGACTTCTGACGGGACCTGGAAGAAAAGGAGAAATGAGAAGTTCTGCAAGTACAGTGAAAAGATCACGGATACGATGCGGAACGAAGGCTGAAATTCTACGGACACCTAGTAAGAATGGACGACAAACGGCGGACCAAAAGGATCTTCAAATAAATCATGGTGTTAAAGGCCACCTCCAAATAGGTAGTGAAGTCAAGAAGGATGAGGAATAATTTGTAATTACACTACAGATGATCCACAATAAAAAAATAGTTCAGAAGAAGAGTCGACAGTCTAAAATCATTTGAAGAGAACTCACTCAACCGGAGGACCCAATGGATCATTTCCGAAGAAGAGAGAAAAATGAGAAGCAAAAGAATGAAGAGGTCCTGAGGTCCAAATGTGTGTGAGTGTGTTAAGTCATCAGTCCAGAGGCTGGTTGGATCCGCAAACAGCTCCAACAAAGGCTATGCAGTTATAGGGAAACTGCAAAAACCAATGGCAGAGCCCAAATGAGGCGTACTAGGCAAGATGAGGAGTGAGGTAGTTTGCCATTGCTTTCCTCACTGGACCAGAAGGTGCCACGACCGATCCTATGAGCAACACCTTTCATAACACTCAGACACTAGTTGTGCTTCAAATGTCATTACTCAGCACCACCCATACCCCAGCAGCTTCCATATTGTCACAGCCATGGATGAGACTGGGACTTCGGTGGAAGCTACACTTTGCTCTGGCCTGTGCCAAGAGACGGCTACAAAAATACTGCATCCATCAAGAAATAGTAACAGGCGGCCTGAGGTCCATAGATGGCCAATTTGTGAAAAAAGAAGAAGGACATGTTGATCACTGGGAAGCACAACGGATTCTTCCAATTAAAACTTTGTGTGGCTTCAGAAGACTAATGAAGTACATTGAAGTCAGAACATGAAGGCTTAAGATAAGTGATTCGCAGACTGCTCGACGAGCAAGAACTATGTGCTTACAGTCAATTATATTCACTAAAGCTTGGAGATTTTGCACAAGATGTTCCTGTATATCATCTAGTGGTCAACTGAAAACCGGATCCTTCCAGCTTCAGGCACTTGTTTCTCATTAGTTTCCATAATATTAAGTTGTAGCAATCAGAGCGCAGAAGGATAACCCCCAGCTAGCATGAACAAGTCTAATACTCATTAGGAGCAACAATAGGATCTATAAGCTTCAGTAACCAGAGTAATAATCTGCCTAACTAGGTTACATGAAGAATCCACAAACCATGATCTTTATGTTCGTTAGGTCGATCTCGACGGACGAAATTGATTTTTGAAAGATGATCAAGAAACTTGGCATTACAATATCGTAATTCATTGTAAAAACGTGCAAAGGACTTGCCACCGGGCTGAGTGGCTCAGACGGTTGAAGCGCTGGCTTTCTGACCACAAATTGGCAGGTTCGATCCTGGCACAGACCGGTGGTATTTGAAGATGCTCAAATACGTCAGCCTCATGTCGATAAATTTACTAGCACGTAAAATAACTCCTGCAGGACAAAACTCCGGCACATCGACATCTCTCCAAAAACCTGCAAATATTAATTACAGGGACGTAAAACCAATAACATTAACTATTAAAAGTCTTGTATTTACCAATCCAGACCGTAAGTTATACATACATTATCATTATAGACAGTTATGAATTTCAGCGTTCAGTCCCCAAGCCTCTGTGAAATTACTAAACGTCGCCATGAACCTCTACTTGCAACCACTGCTGAGGTCTCATTTAGTTCTATACCTCTTATCTTTAAATCGTTACAAACTGAGTCTAACCATCGCCGTCTTGGTCTCCCTCTACTTCTCTTACCCTCCATAACAGAGCCCATTATTCTCCTAGGTAACCTATCCTCCAATTTTATCCTCACATGACTACACCACCAAAATCGTTTTATGCATACAGCTTCATCCATCGAGTGCATTCCTAACTTAGCCTTTATCTCCGCATTCTGAGTACCCACCTACCATAGCTCCCACCTGTTTGTACCAGCAATCATTGTCACTACTTTCATGCCCGTTCCTTCTAACTTATGAATAAGATATCATGAGTCCACCCAGGTTTCGCTCCCGTAAAGCTAAGTTCGTCTGAAAACAGACAGATGTAAAGATAGTTTCGTCCGGGATGTGACTTTCTTCTTACAGAACACCGTGGATCGCAACCGCGAGCTCACTGCATTAGCTTTAATACACCTTAATTGAATCTCACTATATTACCGTTCAGGGAGAACACACAACCTAAATACTTAAAATTATCTACCTGTTCCAGTTTTGTATCACCAATCTGACATTCAAATATATTCAATTTTTTACCCACTGACATCAATTTTGTCTTCAAAAGGCTAATTTTCATACCATACTCAGTCCGACTCGTTGGCTGAATGGTCAACGTACTGGTCTTCGGTCAGAGGGTCAAGGGTTCGATTCCCGGCCTGGTCGGGGATTTTAACCTCCATTGGTTAATTCCAATGACCCGGGGGTTCGGTGTTTGTGCTGTTCCCAACATCCCTGCAGCTCACACGCCACACATAACACTACCCTCCACCACAACAACACGCAGTTACCTACAAATGGCAGATGCCGCCCACCCTCATCGGAGGGTCTGCCTTACAAGGGCTACACTCGGCTAAAAATGGCCACACGAAATTATTTATTAATACCATACTCATTGCACCTCTTTTCAAGTTCCAACATATTAGACTGCAGGCTTTCGGCACAATCTGCCATTAAGACCAAGTCGTCAGTAAAGTCCAGACTGCTTACTACATTTCCACCTAAAAGAATCCCTCCCTGACACTTAATAGCTTTCAGCAAATGAGCCATGTAAACTACGAACAGCAAAGGTTAAAGATTACAGCCTTGTTTAACCCCTGTAAGTACCCTGAAAAATGAACTCATTCTACCATAAATTCTCACTGCAGCCCAATTGTCAACATAAATGTCCTTGATTGATTTTAACAGTCTAACCTTAATTCCATAGTTCCCCAGTATGGCGAACATCTTTTCCCTTGGTACCCTGTCATATGATTTCTCTAGATCAGGGCCTCTCAGGGTGCATGCGCGTGGTGCATGCACTGTGCACGGTGCAAAAGACGACTTCGCTTGGTTGACCAGAGTGCAGACCCCCCACTCCTCTCTCCCTACACCTGTCTCCCCGTTCGGCCTGTCTCCGCGTTCCTCACCTTCACTGCTGTTTCTCTCCCACTGCGAAATGTTTACGTGTGGTGAGCGGAGACGCACAGTTGTATGGGACAAGGTTACCAGTGTTATTAAAAAAATTAAAAAAGTTAATTAGAAATACACATACATGTTTGAGAGGAATGTAAACATAATTTTTAAGAAATGCAGAACCCGTAACCAAAATGAAAATGCTACAGTACTGGAACAAACCTCATTTGTGGATATAGAATGCTCTTCTTCAAGCTGTTTCAACTTCCTTAATTCTTTCTCTCTGACGTCTCCTATGATTTCACAATAATTTTCCGAATGTAGTCTGTTGTAGTGTCTTTCAATAGACGATTTTCTTACGCACGTAATTATCGTCCCACAGATTAAGCATTTGGCGTTATCGTCACGACAAACAAACAAAAAAAAAATACGGAAGTTCCCAGTTCGATTGAAATGGACTTTCGGAAGTCTTTGCTTTCTTCGAAACAGGTTGCTCCATTATTATGTTGTTGTCGTGCGCTTATCTATTTCACTGATAAGCACGTCGTCTACCACCAAACGCTTCGTCGCTCTCAGCACACTACACCATCCGAGTCAAGCCGAGTTGAGGCGAAGCGTACCGATGCACAGTGCACAGAGCCTATGCACCGTGCTCTGCACGCGTGAGAGTTTGGGCGTTTGAGAGGCCCTGCTCTAGATCTACGAAACATAACGATGTCTTTCTTTTAAAACCTCGTATGTTCCAACGCTCTTCCTACCTGTTATATTCCTAAAGACTGGTGACGCCTGCCAGCCATATATTTATATGTAGTCCATCAGAATAATTTTCGTTGTGTACATTTTCCTATGACACTTTGTAAAGGGAAGTTGGACCTTACCATACCGTATGGTAGGGATGTTGTTTGCATGGCGAATTTACGCACTCCTACCGTATAATGTATTTAAGGCTCATTTTCCTTTACACATTGGCATAGGAAAATGAACTCAAAGAAAATTGTTCTGATGGACTGCATATATATCTTGCACCCATAAGGCGATTGAAAAGGGCACAATATGTGGCTCGGAGGCGTGACCAGTCTCAAGGAATATAATGGGTAGGAAGAGCATTGGGGCATACGAGGTTTTAAAAGAAAGCCAACGATAAACACAACTGTCTATTCCTCTCGTGACATTTTTCAATTACCTGCCGCATACTGAAAATCTGATCCTGACAGCCCCTACGTGGTCTGAAACCACACTGGTTTTCACCCAACTTCCTCTCAACCACTGATCGCACCCTCCCTTCCAAGATGCCAGTGAATACTTTGAATACTTTGCCTGGTATACTAATCAATGAAATACCTCTATAGCTGTTGCAATCCTTCCTGTTCCCTTGCTAATAGATAGGTACAATTAGCGCTTTTGTCCAATCTGAAGGTACCTTACCAACACTCCATACTAATCTTACTACTCTATGGAATCATTTCATCCCTGTCTTCCCACTATACTTCACCATTTCAGGTCTAATTTCATCTATCCCTGCTGCTTTACGAAAATGGAGTTTATTTACCATCTTCTCCACTTACTCAAGCGTAATTTCACCAACATCATTTTTCTCCTCCCAATGAGCTTGGTTGTTCGCGACACCACCATGAAGATTTCCTTTTACGTTGAGAAGATTTTCAAAACATTCCCTCAACCTGTCCAGTGATACCCTGGTGTATATTATGAGTTCACCTGAATTACTCCAAACACTGTCCATTTCCTTTTTCTCTCCCCTCCTAAGATTCTTTAATACTGACCAGAAAGGTTTCCCTGCTTCTTGACCTAGCCTTTACAGGTTGTTACCAAAATCCTCCCACGACTTCTTTTTGGATTCAACATCTATTTATTTCGCTCTGTTTCTTTCATCTAACTACAATTCCATTTCTGCATCGGCCCTTGTTTGGAGCTCTTCCTGATAAGCCTTCTTTTTAGGTTTACAAGCTGCTCTCATTTCATCATTCCACCAAGATGTTCGCTTTTTCCCATCTTTACACACAGTTGTTCCTAGGCGTTCCCTCGCTGTTTCGACTACAGCATCCTTGTATGCCACCCATTCTCTTTCCATATCCTGAACCTGCTTACTGTCCACTGTTCGAAACTTCTCACTAATCATACCCATGTACTTCTGTCTAATTTCCTTGCCCTGGAGATTTTCTCCCCTTACTCGTTTACAGAGAGATTACACTTTCTCTATCCTAGGCCTAGAGATACTTGGTTATCTACAGATCAGATAATGGTCTGTATAATCGAAAAATCCCCGGAAAACCCGTACATTCCTAACAGACTTCCTTAATTCGAAGTCGATTAAGATATAGTCTGTCGTGGGTCTGGTACCTCTAGCCTCTCATGTGTAGCGGTGAATAGCCATATCCTTTAAGAATGTATTCGTAACCGCTAAACCCATACTAGCACAGAAGTCCAGCAAACGCTTTCCATCCCCATTAGCTTTCATATCTTCCCCACATTTACCAATCACCCTTTCGTATCATTCAGTTCTATTTCCAACTCGCGCATTGAAATCGCCCATTAGCACTATCCTATCCTTGCTGTTGACCCTGACTACGATGTCACTCAATGATTCATAAAACTTGTCAATTTAATCCTCATCAGCACCTTCACATGGTGAATACACTCAGACAATTCTCGTCCTAATTCCTCCGACTGCCAAATCTACCCACATCATTCGCTCATTTACTTGCCTAACAGAACTGTTTTATGTTGTATGTTTCTGCAGTGGTTGGTGGATTGTTGTGTTGTAGGTAGACGAATATGTATATTAGTACGATCACGAACACTAAACCCACGAGCTAGGGGAACTAATCAAATGAGGATAAAATCCTCAGCCTAGCCGCCAATCGAACCTGGATCCCCATGAATCGACGGTTGCTACGTTGACCATTCGGACAAAGAGCTTATGGTAACAAAACTGATAACTGCGCGAAACAGAGCAAGATACCAAGATAATGTTGCCATATGAACACCTAGTGGGTTCAGTATGATTCCTTCCAAAACCAAACCAAACACCATGGCACAACAGCCTCGAAGGGCTGTGGCCTACCAAGCGACCGCTGTTAAGCCTGAAGGCCTGCAGATTACAAGGTGTCATGTGGTCAGCACGAAGAATTCTCTAGACCGTTATTCTTGGCTTTTTATACCGGGGCCGCTATCTCGCCGTCAGATAGCTCCTCAATTGTGATCACGTAGACTGAGTGGACCTCGAACCAGCCCTCAGATGATTCCTTCACCTTCAGAAATTAAATATATTTAGGTATGCTATGCAATTTTCTGCCTTGAAAACTTATCCGACCTGTAATGGAATCAAACCTGTGATCTTGGGTGCACAAAGCCAGTTTTTGAACAAATCGACGAGCAGTTCTGGCTAGTAAGTGATGCTAGGTAAAGTTGTTTGCTATGAAGTTTTGTGTCTCTTTGGTGTTTTGTACTGTTTTGTAAATTATGGGAAAGAAATATTTATCTTTGTATTTTATTTTTGACAATGTAAGCCTGCAAGGTGAGTGGAAATAAATGTCTGAAGGCATCTACTGGAGAATTAATGGCTTTCAGGGCTAACCAGTGTGTCCGGTAGGTCAGGTGGCTAGCAGAAGGGAGGCCAATCATTACACCATTACAAGACAAATCGAACGTCAGGCAGTAATAAGTGTGTGGACCGGTGACCGGCGCCGGCCGAGAAGTAGGGGGAGCCAGCTGAAGACTGTTCGCAAAATTTCCTGTTAAAAGATAAATAGAGATTATTGGGGATGGGTCTCAGCTGTTACAGGGCAGCATGTGCGAGCCGAACTTAAGATAGGAATCAAAGTATACAGTTAAGACCGTGATTTAGGATTCAGCACAATGCTCGAACTATTGGCCTGGATATTAACCCTAACAAAACTAAACTAATGTTTCTCTATGTATAATTAAATCTATTACCCGTTACAATTTTTATTAAATATTTACTCCGTAACTAGTTCTTTGTGCTAGTGGCTTTACGTCGCATCGACACAGATAGGTCTTATGGCGTCGATGGGATAGGAAAGGCCTAGGAGTTGGAAAGAAGTTGCCGTGGCCTTAATTAAGGTACAGCCCCAGCATTTGCCTGGTGTGAAAATGGGAAACCACGGAAAACCATCTTCAGAGCTGCCGACAGTGGAATTCGAACCCACTATCTCCCGGATGCAAGCTTAAAGCCGCGCGCCCCTTACTGCACGACCAACTCGCCCGGTCATAATTAATTTCATAGTCTACGCTCCGTCATCATATGTTGAAATGATGACATTAAATTGTTGCTCTACATGATACACAATGTTGATTTCAAAGAATATTAAACTATTGCATTTAAGAGTAAGGGCTGTGTGCATTATGAATTTATTCACTAAAAGCGCATTCATTACGATGGACTATTGTCGAATTTAGAACTTATTCATCTAGGTTTACTTTAAAATAATATCTGAGGCTATTAGAGAGAAATTGTGAGGCGTATAGCCTTTGGAAGCAATGTAGTCTATAGCCTTCCTTTTTCACCTCTGATACTCTACAGACTGAGCTACGGTAGCCCTACCATTTCTGCTATATTACCAACAGACTTCACAATCGGTTATTTGCTCGTTTAGAGTTCATTTCATGGAAATGTTAACTACTGAGGAAAAATAGTCAGCCGGACACCGATAAGACATGCACTCACAAACTTCGGATTTTTTCCCGATACTTCTCCGATTGTCTACGATGGCCTTCTTACTCATCTTCTCCTTCCTATAGCCTTACGATTTCACGTCTGATGCCCTACCGACTGAGCTACGGTGGTCTTGCAATTTCTTCTGTCTGGACTCCAGCCTTCGGATTTAATGTCTGATGCTCTATCGGTTGGGCTACGGTATTCTTCCCATTTCTGCACTCTCACCCACAGCTGTTTGATTTCACGTTCGATTCTCTACCATGTGAACGACGGTGACCTTACAATTCTGCTCTGTAGCCCATAGCCTTCCTTTACCACGTCTGTTACTCTACAGACACTGAGCTACGGCAGCCCTACCATTTCTGCTCTGTTACCCAGAGCCTTCACATTCGTGTCCATATATCTATCGATTGAGCTACACTGGCCCTCCTATTTCTGCTCTGTGCAATCGGGTTTGATTCCCACCTCTGCCATGAATTTAATACTGGTGTAACAGAACTGTTGGAGTTCTCCCTAGGCTGAGAAAAATAAGACCCTAAGAGTTCACCCTCGGCTGAGAAGAATAAACACTATTTCGATCGAAACAGAACAATAATGCTTGTTTTCGTACTTAAGTTGAAGGGATTATATAGGGAGGATAGTTATCTGACATTTCAGGACAATAAATGACAAAGACACCTTTGACATCCACGCCGCTACCAAGGAGACTTCACACAAACTTAGTGCATGAGGCTAATGGTCGAGTAAGTTCCTTTCCTCTAAGCCAAAGAATTAAACAAATGGAGCAATAGTTCTATTTCGCGACGTATTTTTCCATTTTCCAAGTAATTAATATTAGTTTACCCCGAAAGCTTGGAATCCCTTACTTTCAGCTTTTCCATGTTCTTGAATTACCCATAGACTATACATTATTCTAATTGTTCCATCCAACCCTCTCCTTCCTACCTTGCCGAGAATGTGTACGGTGTTAGTGTGACGTTAAGTAAGTAACAAAAAAAAATATAGAGAGTAATCTCACATCGAGGATCTTGATCCTTCGTGTACTGAAATTGAGCTTGCGTTGAGCACCAATTAATATGCCCAGTGGCAATGACGGCTGCATTATACCTACGGCTTACCTAACTGCTTCACAAACATGAAAACCCCCAGTCCCCTTAATAACAGGACAATCAATATACCATTTTAATAGAATTATTTCTTGGTATCCTAGTACGTCATTAACTTGTGTTGCTGACGCAACACTGCATTGCTGCGATCCAAGCGGACTCACAGAAAGAAGAAGTGTTTCGGAGAAGAATTGCTTCTTGTTTGTTTGTTTTCTCCTTTCTATTTTCTTCTCTCCTTTGTGTCTCGTTCTCATATCGAAGCACTGCTATTGTTCCAGGTAACGGGCTGTTGAAGGCACAAACTTTTCTATAGTAAAACGTGTATGTATATTTTAGCTCATGTACTTGTATATACCTCGTACTTCTTTTCACGCTTATTTCTTTCATGCGTCCTCCTTTTTATCTTGTTCTTTTTATATATGTGTGTGAAACTAAGGAATTGTACGCGCCTGGAGGATACAAAGAGTGGCAGAGGAAGAAAGGCAGGCTGAGAAGGAAGACGAAACATTTCATGCTGTTGAAATTTTAGGCGAGAGAGCCTTGAATCACGATCATTAATCTTTGGAAACGCAAAAGGAATTGTCATATCATGATCGAATATTAAATATATGAGCTGAAGACAGGGCTTGGAGCTCACAAGAGCGTACGAGCCTGGGGAATGAAGGGAGGATGGTGTAAAATCAGATAAAAGGTGAGATTGTAGAAGAAAGATTTAAGAGGCAGAGGAGTCGTGTTAAATTAAATAAGATATTGATGAATACACTCTGTCATAAAAATTGCAACATTAAAGAAGGCCTGTTAGGAATACAAGTCAGGGAAACTGCAACGTAGGAAGGAATATCTATATTTTTCATCATAGGCACGTGGCTTAGTAAATATAAGTTTTTAGGGTAAATTTAATTTTATCTGGTGACACACCAGAGATCTTTTAACCTGGCAACAATGACATAGAGCGTCAAAATATTTGACCATCCTTCAAATTCGACCTCTCCTACCGAGATCAAATCTGCGTTATCATTAATCGGACACTCTCACTGATCCACAAAGTCATCTAGTATGTTTGGAATTATCGCTACTAATACAGAAATTCATGAGTAAGAATATATTTCTTGATTCACTTTCCGATTTAACCCAATATTCTTACACCAAAGAAAAAGATACTCAGAATCAGATCTATTTTTTTGAATTTCCTATAATTACCAGCGACTTACATCAGAGAATGTCGAAATCAGCTGAGACGCTCGCAAAAACCTGGACAAATATTAGCAACGGGCGAGAATTGCACTGCCGAACGATGGTCGTGAGTGAGCCACCCACCCGAAGGTGAATGTAAAGGAGCCGTGTTGGAGAAGACTTCTCTTCAAGCAGCAATAATTGCAACAAAATTGGAATTGCAACATTGTTGGAAGCCTATATATTCAGGAAATTGATGGTTTAAATAAATAAACTTGTAAGGGGTTCGCTGTCTGTTTGTCATATCCTTGTTATGTGAACTCAAGAGTTCATAAGCAGCTTTTAGGTTTCGTGTCTGTTTGTTTGTTTCACCATCACGGATAAACGGCTGAATAAATCTCGACCAAACTGCATATTTAGTCTACACATCCAGGAACACGTTCTGAAATGTGTATGGTTTAAAAAGACCAGAAAACAGAAGAGTTCTTTTCAATTTTCTCCTGCTCTAATGATTTTCTGTAAAATCTGTTTGTGATACATTCCTTCAGTAAATCGTTCTTGTTATGTACATAATTTCACTTACTCCTCAAATGACGGATAAAATTACTATTTTCTGTGGGTTTCTTGCTCTTCAGCCAGTGACGGACACACTCCCAGACCTACAACGAATCTGCTTCCCAGCAAGGATGTAAGGTTATGCCACTTTCGTCATCATTCCTGTAAACTCGTGGTTGTTTGTTGGGTAGAAAACGAGAGATATATCAAGCTGTCATTCTGAGGGATATTTGCGAAATACCGTTGCAGATGACAATCGCCTTCAAATAATGCTAAGCGTGGCTATTAATATTTGAACAATACCGCGGATTGTAGGCCATTATTTAGCACTTGTCCGGCTCTATGGCAAAATAGTTAGCATGGTGGCCTTTGGTCACAGGGGTACCGGGTTCGATTCCCGGCAGGGTCGGGAATTTTAACCATAATTGGTTAATTTCGCTGACACGGGGGCTGAGTGTATGTGTCGTCTTCATCATAATTTCATCCTCATCCCGACGCGCAGGTCGCCTACGGGAGTCAAATCAAAAGACCTGCACCTGGCCAGCCGAACATGTCCTCGGACACTCCCGGCACTAAAAGCCATACGCCATTTCATTTCTTATTTCGCACTTAAAGGTTTTTTCTGGCATTTGATATAATTGTTACTGTTTTTCTTCTATACTTCCGATTTCTGCTTTAATTTCTTGCCTGTGCCTTGCCCCTTTAGGCTTAAGTAATAACACCGTAAGTGAGCTTCTTATTTGAATACTTAACATGATCCGCGCCTAAATTTCTCCTCTGTTACAACTTACAAAAATTCCGTAACTCATATGATCATAATTAGGTGAGGGACATGTCATTTTCCCAATACATGTACATCTTAGGCCTATTTACATATTTTTCCTATCCGGCTTTCCTCAGATATTATCCTCTCTTCATTTATAGTTAACTTTCTTAACTCTCTTAATTTCAACCTTAATTTCTCGGTATGTATGGGATTGCTAGTCCCGAAACCTGGACTCTCCTTTCTTTGAGTGATAGTATGTCCCATGAAAAATGAAATGAAATGTCGTATGGCTTTTAGTGCCGGGATATCCCAGGTGGGGTTCGGCTCGCCAGGTGCAGGACTTTCTATTTGACACCCGTAGGCGACCTGCGCATCTGGATGAGGATGAAATTATGATGAAGACGACACATACACCCACCCCCCGTGCCATTGGAATTAACCAATTAAGGTTAAAATCCCCGACCCGGCCAGGAATCGAACCCGGGACCCTCTGAACCGAAGGCCAGTACACTGACCGTTCAGCCAACGAGTCGGACTGTCCCATTTCTGTCGTATATTTTTCCTTCGCAGTCTATGATTTCGCTGATTAAGTTGCACAACGTATTGTTAACTGGAATTTATTTAATGTCAGTGGGTTGGTTGTGGCACTTTTGAGAGTTAGTGTCTTTTACTACGGCCATTAAACATTTGAACCGTATCATGCCGGCCCAAAAGAGATATTCAGATTATTATTTGACATAATATATAAATTTTATTCATATAAATATCAGTCATATATGGTAGAGTAATGAATCCCAAGATAGCTGAGACCGGAAATCTATGGAGCCATCAAGTCGCTGGATATTGCCCAACATTTCCTCGGGACCGTGAGAATAGCTTAACGTCACCAAGCGTTGGCACAGATCGGCACGTGTACAAGGTGCTGGCCAAGTTAAATCTTCAGCCAATGAGAACGTGAGGATATGGCAAACATGGAGTCTACATCGTGGGAAGTTATAATCCCAGGTTGACCAACGTGTACAGTTGCTTGAGTTAAATTCTGTCATTTGTCGGATTTCCACAGGTGAAATATAATCAGGAATACGATATAAAAATTATAGGAAGAAATTTGATATGATTTGAACTGTGTTTTATTAATGTGTTATAATTAATATTGTGTCATTATCAACAGCAAGCATTCTGATTGGTGGTTTGTCTAGACAAGCGGGAATCCCATAGTTGAAACGGCGTTACGTAAGCGTCCTGAGCTCTCCAAGCTCTGAAGAGCATCACTCAGATCGCGGTAGCCGAGGTGATGTGAAGTTGTTCGGTGTGCTCTGAAAATTATACTTAAAAGTTGCCACGAGTATATATCAGTAACAGTATATAGTTTTAAACAGTGTTTCAGTCGTGCAGTTGGATAAAGTAACCGATGCCGAGTTAATTGCAGATCATATTATCGCAAAGTTCACTACCAATGTATAGACGGTGAAAATTAGCTGCAGTGTAGAAAGTACAGGCCTATGGAAGAAGGAAGTGTATTTCTACGTGTTGAAGCAGTGATCGACATGGAGTAGAACCCAATAAGGCAGAGATGTGAGCTGCTGCCATGTATCCAGAGAAAGGTCCAAGTTAAGATAAGACGCATGTGTTAATTATGGAATGTTATATGGGTTATGTTAAAATACTAGTGCAGTTTAGAATAGGGATTTTATTTAACGTGAAGTAAGCCTGACGGCATGTGTTTATTTCACTTTGATATTGTTGTATATACGGATAAGAGAGAAATGCATGTTCTCTATATTTTTATTTTTATTTATGACTAGATAATTGGGATAATGAGGGATTTCTTAGGATTAATTGTTGTTCATTTATGCATGATAATTTAGTGTGGATTATTCCGATTTTTCCTTGTATATTAGTGCTAGGAGGATTAGATTGACAAGTTCATCCAAGTTCAAAGTTAAATACTTGCTACGTTACTTTATTTTGGTCATTTAGAGAGACAGTAATAGTTAATTGCATGACGCATGGTATTTCAGAAGCTGTACGTAAGGAGCTGCATAACGACGTTGAAAGAATAGGATTTTCTAATTTAGGTTGGAATCTGTTTTTGCCCAATGATTTGCACAGGAAACGAACCGGGTCTCATAATGTAAAAGGCTGATGTAATTTGTGAGAGATATGAGATGCACGCGGAGTTATAAAGTGATTATGCCGGCCGATTGCATGCCTGATATGTGAAAATATAATGTGCAGTGGATATGTACATGTTATTGTCTTCTGAGAGAAAATTATTATCAGAATTGACGGAATTGATTCCAGACCATTGAGTCTGATGTGTGTTAAATTGTCAAAGCATGCTAGGAAGGAATACGATTATACGCGAGTTTCAGTGTAGCCGACGAAAGATGATGTCTCGTTGCAAGCTGATATATTGGCCATGTTTCTTAGACGGCGCGAATGAGATGGTATTTCCGTGTTACAATCTTGGGAGACAGAATCCAAGCCTTAGTACAGTGTTGAGTTCAACATTTCCTTTCAACTCACAGCCCACCAGGAAATACTTGACGGATGACCGCGCTGTTGAGCGCTCAAATGCAGCAGAAAAGGCAATGTTGCCCATTGCTTTCTACATGATATCGATGGAGAATTATATGTTTTCCCTCACAGGATGATGTTTTATGATGTTTCATGTTGTTTGAATATCTTGTCTCGTTGTTAATGGGGAACAGCTCGAGTGCTGAGTTATATTGATGGTCAATCTAGTTCTCACTAGATCCTTTATGGTGAAACGCGATTCACGTAGAATCTGTGTAGTATGTAAGACACTTTCTCTTTATGCGATGTAAATAGAGGTGTTATCTTGCTCATTTTGTTCATTGTAAATATAGCGTAGGTGAATGTCACTAGTATTTTTCATAATTCATATCATGTCCCATTGCGTCTTCGTTTTTCTTTTCATCGTAACTTTTCTTTATATTGTAATTTTTCCTTTTAACGTTTAATTTTGTGACGGCTCTCACTCTAAATTAAATTCGTATCCCGTATCGTTGTGATGATTTCAAGGGTGACTCCATTCCAAATAACTACATATCAGTGCATGCGTACATATGTTACCATATATCATGAACGATGGACAAACAGAAGAAGATTATTTCTGAAAGTATGCAAGTATTCAATGTTGTGCTTGATACTTCATTTCACTTTTGTTTCTTTGAATAATTAACGTTGTTAATGTCCAGTTATTTCTTTAATTTTGAGATTTCTGTAATGACATTTTATTATTTGATTTATTTGATTTTCGAGTAGTATGATTCGGGGATATTTATGAATAAACTCATCCTACCCCATATTATTGCTTCTCATTCGAGTTATACCTCCATTTTCCTGTCATTTACTTATATTTAAGTGTAGAACTTCGACTTTTAGCCTGACCCAATTGACGATCAACCCACTCTCTGCCCAACCCTGAGTTAGTCGGATGTTCATACAGGAATGGAGGCATCGTCCTAAAGGGTATTTATCCCTGGGTACGGTACACATTGATCTGCTCAATATCCTGTGTGTGATGCTGATCGTAAGCCAAAGTTTTGCCCTCAGAGGATTAGATAATACCGTTTAAGTGAAACGTTTTGGATGGATCCAATAAAACTGGTAGTAAGATCATTTCACTTTGACGAGAAAACCCAACCACTGAGGATTATTTGCTGACGTTATCAGAACGATGAATTAGCTATATGTCGTCAAACGAAATACAGATTGTTCAGCAGAAATAGGAAATACGGCCAACTCAGAAGCACAGATCAGACAGCACTAATGAAGATCACAAACGCTTAACAGAAAATAGATTAAGACTTAGAAAATTAAGCTTAACCTCAACTGATATCTTATTATCACATGATGCGAAAGGCAACTAAGTGCATTAGCATATAACCCTATCATCGATTACATTCAGCACCTCAAAACGGATATCTAATGGAGGCAGGAATCAGAAGGAATTCCCTATTTCTGTGACAAAATAAATTAGATCACATGGTTGATTTATCAGAATCTCAAACTTCTCTACCATAAAGTATAGATGCCAACTTTGAACATTTCCTTCCACGTGTGAAGGAGCTGAAGATGACTAGAAGCTATGCTTGATCCACAAGAATGTTATTGAGGCCACTATAACAAGTCGCCAAGGCAGTCATGTTGCTCGCGTTGGTCAATGTAAGAAGCGAGGCTTTTCAGAGAACGAATGACTCCTCCAAAGAAAATATCTGTCACTTTCTACGCTTATCAAATTAAGTTAAGGCAAGGCGAGGTGAACAACTGGCATTTTTTTCGTCAACTTTAAGATCAGTTCTGTGAAGACATTTTTCGGAGATGGAGACTGTAAGGTCAGTCTAAATAAGAACTCACAAAAAGGGCAGAGAGATACCTTCACCTTAAATACACTGACTGACAGAGCAAATGCAACACCAAGAAGGAGTGGTTCGAAAGGGATGAAAGTTGGGGAAAAAACAGAGACGGCACGGACGAATAATTGATGTTTATTTCAAACCGATATGCAGGTTACACAATGCGCACGGCATCGACTCAGTAGGATGTAGGACCACCGCGAACGGCGATGCACGCAGAAACACGTCGAGGTACAGAGTCAATAAGAGTGCGGATGGTGTCCTGAGGGATGGTTCTCCATTCTCTGTCAACCATTTGCCACAGTTGGTCGTCCGTACGAGGCTGGGGCAGAGTTTGCAAACGGCGTCCAATGAGATCCCACACATGTTCGATTGGTGAGAGATCCGGAGAGTACGCTGGCCACGGAAGCATCTGTACACCTCGTAGAGCCTGTTGGGAGATGCGAGCAGTGTGTGGGCGGGCATTATCCTGCTGAAACAGAGCATTGGGCAGCCCCTGAAGGTACGGGAGTGCCACCGGCCGCAGCACATGCTGCACGTAGCGGTGGGCATTTAACGTGCCTTGAATACGCACTAGAGGTGACGTGGAATCATACGCAATAGCGCCCCAAACCATGATGCCGCGTTGTCTAGCGGTAGGGCGCTCCACAGTTACTGCCGGATTTGACCTTTTTCCACGCCGACGCCACACTCGTCTGCGGTGACTATCACTGACAGAACAGAAGCGTGACTCATCGGAGAACACGACGTTCCGCCATTCCCTCATCCAAGTCGCTCTAGCCCTTCACCATGCCAGGCGTGCACGTCTATGCTGTGGAGTCAATGGTAGTCTTCTGAGCGGATGCCGGGAGTGCAGGCCTCCTTCAACCAATCGACGGGAAATTGTTCTGGTCGATATTGGAACAGCCAGGGTGTCTTGCACATGCTGAAGAATGGCGGTTGACGTGGCGTGCGGGGCTGCCACCGCTTGGCGGCGGATGCGCCGATCCTCGCGTGCTGACGTCACTCGGGCTGCGCCTGGACCCCTCGCACGTGCCACATGTCCCTGCGCCAACCATCTTCGCCACACGCGCTGCACCGTGGACACATCCCTATGGGTATCGGCTGCGATTTGACGAAGCGACCAACCTGCCCTTCTCAGCCCGATCACCATACCCCTCGTAAAGTGGAGACCTGTAATCCTTTTCGTGGCATGCCATACTTGGATGGACTGCTGCTTGTTTACGTTACCTTGTTAGTCGGACTAGTGTCCAAGTTCATAACTGGCATTCTTAGCTATACACGTGTCCTGTGGCACACGACAACACGTTCTACAATGACTGGCGGCTGAGAAATCACGGTACGAAGTGGGCCATTCGCCAACGCCGTGTCCCATTTATCGTTCGCTACGTGCGCAGCACAGCGGCGCATTTCACATCATGAGCATACCTCAGTGACGTCAGTCTACCCTGCAATTGGCATAAAGTTCTGACCACTCCTTCTTGGTGTTGCATTTGCTCTGTCAGTCAGTGTATTTTAAAAATCCGAAGTATCTATTTTGAAAATATTGTTGTTCTCTTTAAACATCTGTTCACTTTCTTTGGCATGTAAATATCGCTTTTGGTATTTGTGATAATACATTATTATTATGAAAAAACAGTTCCTTCTCTTTCCCTAATTTTTATCACACGTATTTCAATGCCCTTTATTATCTGTACTTACCTCGGGTCCCTCTGGAAAATGGACACAGTAAAATGCTTCCTTCTGCGCTCTGCTAAAACGGTTCACTTTGAAACTGAAATCTGAGTACTTGTATATGCATGGATTTTGTGGAGACCTGTAATCCTTTTCGTGGCATGCCATACTTGGATGGACTGCTGCTTGTTTACGTTACCTCGTTAGTCGGACTAGTGTCCAAGTTCATAACTTGGTTGTATTCTCTAATGATCCCTGATTATTTGTGACTGCACTACAACCTTGGCTGTATTTCATAGTTTTCATTATTGGTTTATTGATTTGCCATTTCCATCCTGCTGCATTTCAATTATTCTGAGTGTACATGCTTACCCAGATACGACATCACACCCAAATTAGTAACGTTACACAGCCTAATATGCTACCTCTTGTGAGGCCGTATTCTGTTACCATCTTCAAACAGGATAACGCTTGTCAATACACGGCCTCTATGAACTGTTTGCATGATGCTGAGGAAATTCCTTGGCCACCAAATACTCCCTCCGCCCCCTCGGCTTCTCCCGATATGTCCCGACAGAACACGTGTGGTACCAGCTCTGACATCAACTCGGTCCGAGTGCCAATATCCAGGATATCGAGGGCCAGTTACAACTATTGTGGGTCAACTTGCCTCAGGAGAGGATACAAAACCTGCGTGACACACTTTGTGATGTTTGGAACATCACAGCATGTATTAAATTATTGATCAGTGTAATTAATTAAAAACATGTAAATATTTAATCACTGGTAGGTCATTTTTAAATTATTATATATATATAGGGTTTTAATCATCCATTTCACATCATAATTTGATTTCTTTGTATCGCGGCTATAACATATTCTGAACGAACGACTTATTGAGTAAAGTATTTCAACATCATTCGTATTAATAGCTTGCAGTAAATTTTCCGATAGCCGAGGTCATGTGACCGAAGTCAGCAGGCTAATTTCAGCCCATTACCAGGAAATGTACGTCATAAAGCTTACGAGAGACCGTACCTCTTCTATACTCTGAGGAGACAGTTAAACCATGTTAACGCCTACTTTTCGGAAGTTCCCTACCTGACGCTTTAATTCCGCGGGAAATTTCAGCCTATATGAATGGACGTAATGAAGCAACATGATGGATTCACAGCAATGGATAAGAGAAGGAATAAGATATCAAATCTTACTGGACCATGTGATATGGTTGATGGAGGGAGACTTTGGAATCTATATACTTCGACGGCAAGAGCTGGAGAGGACACCTTTACTTACAACTACTTAGAAGGACGATCCTAATCTATCATCGGAGGAGGGCTGTACGTCTTGACATCAGAGAAGATCTTAACTTAGTTCACTTCGCATCTGAGTAGTGTACTACTCTAAAATTTACGCGCAGACATTGTCGCGATTGACAGCAAGAGAAACACCGGCGTTTTTATTGATCCAACAATAAGTTTTGAGAGTGACAGTTCACAGGTCAAAAAAGTTGATTCTGAAATGAAGAGACACTACGAACCCTGTTTTAAGTACTTTGAAAAATCTATCACATACCCGCCAGTTGCTGGGAAGTGATTGGGTTACTCTTTGGTGCGCGAGGATCTGACACAAAATTTTCAATGAATTTCTTCCTTCGTTTTGGTATTCCTGTTTCGTATCTAAAAGATATTTGTTTAGATGCTTTACGAGATTCTTTGGCAATGGTAAATCATCATTTGTACGGTATGTGTAAAGAAAAATAAAGTTGTCCTGATTGGGGATAGCTGTAGGGCTACAACAGGGGAAATTCAATTATATATATACACTGACTGACAGTGACAATGCAACACCAAGGAGGAGTGGTTCGAAAGGGATGAAAGTTGGGGAAAAAACAGAGACGGCACGGACGAATAATTGATGTTTATTTCAAACCGATATGCAGGTTACACAATGCGCACGGCATCGACTCAGTAGGATGTAGGACCACCGCGAGCGGCGATGCACGCAGAAACACGTCGAGGTACAGAGTCAATTAGAGTGCGGATGGTGTCCTGAGGGATGGTTCTCCATTCTCTGTCAACCATTTGCCACAGTTGGTCGTCCGTACGAGGCTGGGGCAGAGTTTGCAAACGGCGTCCAATGAGATCCCACACGTGTTCGATTGGTGAGAGATCCGGAGAGTACGCTGGCCACGGAAGCATCTGTACACCTCGTAGAGCCTGTTGGGAGATGCGAGCAGTGTGTGGGCGGGCATTATCCTGCTGAAACAGAGCATTGGGCAGCCCCTGAAGGTACGGGAGTGCCACCGGCCGAAGCACATGCTGCACGTAGCGGTGGGCATTTAACGTGCCTTGAATACGCACTAGAGGTGACGTGGAATCATACGCAATAGCGCCCCAAACCATGATGCCGCGTTGTCTAGCGGTAGGGCGCTCCACAGTTACTGCCGGATTTGACCTTTCTCCAAGCCGACGCCACACTCGTCTGCGGTGACTATCACTGACAGAACAGAAGCGTGACTCATCGGAGAACACGACGTTCCGCCATTCCCTCATCCAAGTCGCTCTAGCCCGGCACCATGCCAAGCGTGCACGTCTATGCTGTGGAGTCAATGGTAGCCTTCTGAGCGGGCGCCGGGAGTGCAGGCCTCCTTCAACCAATCGACGGGAAATTGTTCTGGTCGATATTGGAACAGTCAGGGTGTCTTGCACATGCTGAAGAATGGCGGTTGACGTGGCGTGAGGGGCTGCCACCGCTTGGCGGCGGATGCGCCGATCCTCGCGTGCTGACGTCACTCGGGCTGCGCCTGGACCCCTCGCACGTGCCACATGTCCCTGCGCCAACCATCTTTGCCACAGGCGCTGCACCGTGGACACATCCCTATGGGTATCGGCTGCGATTTGACGAAGCGACCAACCTGCCCTTCTCAGCCCGATCACCATACCCCTCGTAAAGTCGTCTGTCTGCTGGAAATGCCTCCGTTGACGGCGGCCTGGCATTCTTAGCTATACACGTGTCCTGTGGCACACGACAACACGTTCTACAATGACTGTCGGCTGAGAAATCACGGTACGAAGTGGGCCATTCGCCAACGCCGTGTCCCATTTATCGTTCGCTACGTGCGCAGCACAGCGGCGCATTTCACATCATGAGCATACCTCAGTGACTTCAGTCAACCCTGCAATTGGCATAAAGTTCTGACCACTCCTTCTTGGTGTTGCATTTGCTCTGTCAGTCAGTGTATCTAAAAGATATTTGTTTAGATGTTTTACGAGATTCTTTGGCAATGGTAAATCATCATTTGTACGGTATGTGTAAAGAAAAATAAAGTTTTCCTGATCGGGGATAGCTGTAGGGCTACAACAGGGGAAATTCAAAATTTAAAAAATATACACTGACTGACAGAGCAAATGCAACACCAAGAAGGAGTGGTTCGAAAGGGATGAAAGTTGGGGAAAAAACAGAGACGGCACGGACGAATAACTGATGTTTATTTCAAACCGATATGCAGGTTACACAATGCGCACGGCATCGACTCAGTAGGATGTAGAACCACCGCGAGCGGCGATGCACGCAGAAACACGTCGAGGTACAGAGTCAATAAGAGTGCAGATGGTGTCCTGAGGGATGGTTCTCCATTCTCTGTCAACCATTTGCCATAGTTGGTCGTCCGTACGAGCCTGGGGCAGAGTTTGCAAACGGCGTCCAATGAGATCCCACACGCGTTCGATTGGTGAGAGATCCGGAGAGTACGCTGGCCACGGAAGCATCTGTACACCTCGTAGAGCCTGTTGGGAGATGCGAGCAGTGTGTGGGCGGGCATTATCCTGCTGAAACAGAGCATTGGGCAGCCCCTGAAGGTACGGGAGTGCCACCGGCCGCAGCACATGCTGCACGTAGCGGTGGGCATTTAACGTGCCTTGAATACGCACTAGAGGTGACGTGGAATCATACCATGATGCCGCGTTGTCTAGCGGTAGGGCGCTCCACAGTTACTGCCGGATTTGACCTTTCTCCACGCCGACGCCACACTCGTCTGCGGTGACTATCACTGACAGAACAGAAGCGTGACTCATCGGAGAACACGACGTTCCGCCTTTCCCTCATCCAAGTCGCTCTAGCCCGGCACCATGCCAGGCGTGCACGTCTATGCTGTGGAGTCAATGGTAGTCTTCTGAGCGGACGCCGGGAGTGCAGGCCTCCTTCAACCAATCGACGGGAAATTGTTCTGGTCGATATTGGAACAGTCAGGGTGTCTTGCACATGCTGAAGAATGGCGGTTGACGTGGCGTGGGGGGCTGCCACCGCTTGGCGGCGGATGCGCCGATCCTCGCGTGCTGACGTCACTCGGGCTGCGCCTGGACCCCTCGCACGTGCCACATGTCCCTGCGCCAACCATCTTTGCCACAGGCGCTGCACCGTAGACACATCCCTATGGGTATCGGCTGCGATTTGACGAAGCGACCAACCTGCCCTTCTCAGCCCGATCACCATACCCCTCGTAAAGTCGTCTGTCTGCTGGAAATGCCTCCGTTGACGGCGGCCTGGCATTCCTAGCTATACACGTGTCCTGTGGCACACGACAACACGTTCTACAATGACTGTCGGCTGAGAAATCACGGTACGAAGTGGGCCATTCGCCAACGCCGTGTCCCATTTATCGTTCGCTACGTGCGCAGCACAGCGGCGCATTTCACATCATGAGCATACCTCAGTGACGTCAGTCTACCCTGCAATTGGCATAAAGTTCTGACCACTCCTTGGTGTTGCATTTGCTCTGTCAGTCAGTCAGTGTATATAGGCTCATTTTATCCTAAGATAAATAGTGTGAAAATAGATAATAATTTGATGCTGTTACCGTTCGGTACCCCTTGTTCTAGGGCAGCTATCCCTTGCGGATTCTCTCTCTCTCAATGACGCGAGTTAAAGTCAACGGGAGACCGGTTTTGACTGGTATAGGTCAGGAGTAATTTTGTTATGTATTTAGTTACGCTACATTTCCGTAATACGGAAGAATACATGTGTATTCTCTCCATGAACGTAACCCATGCTGGTTTTGCTATTAAAATTAGGACTCATTACGACTTTATATAAGGAGTACCGCAGGAAGTGTTAAAGTCAGGAAAAGGCGTAGTACAGCTAGTGTACTACGCTCGAAGCAGAAGTAGGACTGAAACCCACAACTAGAGATGACTACGCCTGTACGAGAGGTCCATCAAACAGCAGCTGCTACATAGATTGTATCCAGATAACAGAGTCTACAAATGGTGAGCTAATGGCAAAATTACTGCAAGTTTTCGCGTAACAATTCATGTTCTTAGAGCTTATTTCATTCAATTTTTCTTTTGCTTCCGTAAGTTCAGATGTCGTTAATACGCCGTTACGTCACGTTTTTCATCCTAATAAATACCTGTTTTAATTTGTGTTTTCGGAAATTCTTATTAATGATCCTTAACTTCCAAGTTAGTGTACTTAATGGTTAGTGTTCCGTCACCCCACCCTTGGGAGTTTTTAGAGTCCCATTACGTGTTATTATCATTATTAATTATTAACTATCGTTTTCAAGCCATAAGCTTCAAGGCTGGCGCCCATGGGATATTGTTTATGGAGAAACAATGATATATTATATTATATTATATTATATTATATTATATTATATTATATTATATTATATTATATTATATTATATTATATTATATTATATTATATTATATTATATTATATTATATTATATTATATTATATTATATTATATTATATTATATTAACATTAACGTGACCCGCCACGTCACAATTTTATCACATATCTGTGGGCAAGAGTGGGTACGTCACAACTTCCTTACCGAATGTTTGCATGCGTCCATTCCCTAGGGGGAGCAACATCCTATTGACAAGGAATCAGCAGTGTGTTCGTACTGCCAACTTCGTTGTACTTTTCAACTGATCACTGAAATAAAATCACATAACCTCTAAACAATCATTTAATTTTCTCCTCTATAGTCGTAATACTGAAAGATACGTTCTGACAGTTTTATAAGAGGGAGGTCCGTTTAGTGCCTGCCTGGGTGGGGAGAAGGGAATACGGGGTATAGTTGTCATTGAAACGTGGGCAGACCAACTGCGGTTGCCATGGAGATAAGCCTGCTGGATGGCTCGTGTTACTTGGAGTTATCAAACCTCTCACTTCTGAGTTACGTACAACAGAACACAGTGGTCTGAACGAACGAACATGTAAGTCAGAAGAGAAGGGAAGGAGGAAGGAATACAGGAATGTGGCAACACCACGCATTGACACGTGCAATTTTCCTCCCTCCAGCCCTATCTGCCAAAACGCTTCTTTTAATATTATGTATATAGGTGCTTAAGTGATTCTTTCAGTGGGTGTACGCTGTACACTAGGTATTCTACAAGCAATTTCCGATGTATAACATTTCGTGCTCCAGCCTGAACATAATCTTTATAATTATTCAGTTGGTGCTATTCTGCTCTTCCTAGCCCTACGTATAAATTCTCAATAATCAAGTTTCAAATAAACTTATTCATCGATATTTAAATAAGTACATACATTAATATCTGGGAGTACCTCCATAACATCGCATCAAATATTCACTTGAACCTGTGTGCGATGACAGGAAGGGTATTTAGTCTTAAACATGACTAAATCCTAAATTGAGCCTGAATGCTGCCCTGATTCCACATATATAATGTGAGAAAATGACACTGAAAAGGTAAAAAATAGGTGTAGAAGTCGAATTACGTTTATTTATGAATGATCTAATGAGTAGCCTAGCTCAGTTGGCTCAGTTCTACCTCATGAGCAGAATGTTGCGTGTTCGAAACTTAGTACAGTTTATTTTTAACAGCCCTCAAGGCGTAGGGCATCAGGATCAATAGATTTACTTTCACATAACCTATTTTCAGGGGGGAAATCCACCATTCATACGTCACACGTTGAAAGAATGTTGAACACTCGACATTATTATTATTATTATTATTATTATTATTATTATTATTATTATTATTATTATTATTATTATTAAAATACATATCGCAACTTCTTAAATTCGTCACATGAGCATTATACAGCTTACAGCTCCGTACTCGGTTGGCGTCTGGCCTCATTCTTCTCCTACGCACGCACACTTCTTCCCCCACTACTAATTGTATCTTGAGCTAGCCCTGCGCCTTCAGCTCGTCTTTAATTAATTTCCGCACTGAGAGGATGTCGAGACTCTCCCCGGAGACCAAACACCAACCCTGTCGCTTTTCGATCCCATTCTTCCCTCCCCATGACAAGAAACCTGAAGTGCACGTCATCATTCGATCAATAAAATGGCATCCCTCATCCTTCAGGATAAATTTCTAAATGGGACCATTGTCACAGATTGACAATCGTTTGCTAGGAAAAGAGCACAAATGCATATTAAGATGCTCTGTGAAAAATGTTATGAGTAGAATCCAAAGATTATGGCACAATGCACACCCGATAAACTACGATCAAATAGCTAAAGGAATGGTGTCTGAAACGTGTCCTTTCGTCTCCTTTCCTTAATTATAATGATCAGCGAAGGAACAACGCGTACAGATATAATTTTCTATCGTTAGTGGTGTTTGTACTGCGAAGCGGTATTCAAGAGCAGCGTGCAAACATTAGATTTTGTTTGGTCAATACTTGGGGAAAATGAATTTAATGTTCAAAGTGTGCTTCTTCAAAATATTTTGGGAAAATACGTTTGATGTTCAGTCGAAGTGTAATTCTTCTAAATGAAAATCTCCATCTTCTCCGCTGTTGGAAAAATGCGGTATCCTCGTAATAACGGGAAATTCGTGCTGAAGATTTGCATTTTCATTTTCGGGGAATTGTTCTTTTGTAATTTCAGAGGACAAAGCGGTAAACAATAAGCCGCTATGTTCCCTATATGTCACACACATTCTACCCTAACATGGAACTCATGTGCAGTGACATCCCACCTATTCGTCCAACCGAATGTCCTCAAACTTTCATCCCTTTCCAAGAATAAGAAAACATTTGACTGTACGTCATGTTTCTTGAGCAAATGAGCTGAGAACATCGGAGGAGACAGTGTAGGAGTTTGATTTTTTTCTTTTTGCTATTTGCTTTACGTCGCACCGACATACACTGACTGACAGAGCAAATGCAACACCAAGAAGGAGTAGTTCGAAAGGGATGAAAGTTGGGGAAAAAACAGAGACGGCACGGACGAATAATTGATGTTTATTTCAAACCGATATGCAGGTTACACAATGCGCACGGCATCGACTCAGTAGGATGTAGGACCACCGCGAGCGGCGATGCACGCAGAAACACGTCGAGGTACAGAGTCAATAAGAGTGCGGATGGTGTCCTGAGGGATGGTTCTCCATTCTCTGTCAACCATTTGCCACAGTTGGTCGTCCGTACGAGGCTGGGGCGTAGCGGAGCACGCTAATTCTTCTTCTTCTCCTTCTTCTTCTTCTTCTTCTTCTTCTTATTATTATTATTATTATTATTATTATTATTATTATTATTATTATCAGTATTATTCTTTATCTCCGGGATCGGTTTTTCCCTCGAATTCAGCAAGGATCCCACCTATACCGCCTCAAGGGCAGTGTCCTGGAGCTTCAGACTCTGGGTCGGGGATACAGCTGGGGAGGATGACCAGTACCTCTCCCAGGCGGCCTCACCTGCTATGCTGAAGAGGGGCCTTGTGGGGAGATGGAAAGATTGGAAGGGATAGACAAGGAAGAGGGCCTTAAGTTAGGTAAAATCCCGGCATTTGCCTGGAGGAGAAGTGGGGAACCACGGAAAATCACTTCCAGGATGGCTGAAGAGGGAATCGAACCCACCTCTCCTCAGTTGACCTCTCGAGGCTGAGTGGACCCCGTTCCAGCCCTCGTACCAGTTTTCAAATTTCGTGGCAGAGCCGAAAATCGAATCCGGGCCTCCAGGGGTGGCAGCTAATCACACTAACCACTACACCACAGAGGCAGACGCGCGCTAATTCATGCATAAGAATTTAAGGCTTCCTGTAGGTTGCACGAGTTAATTTTCGTAAGAAGTATTTTGGCCGTTGTGTTATTCTTGGCTCATTTAATGTGTGTGCAAAATTAACGTAAGATCGGCGATTGCCCAGTATGCGCCCTTCCCTTGTAAGATATACAGAGATGATGGAGGACGGCAAATGAGTCAATGTGAGACAAGGAACAGTAGTCCGGAAACGTTCGAATCAAAAGTTATTAATGATCCAAATAGTTTAACGTCCGTCCGTCCGTCCTTAATAGATGCCGGGGTGTCGGAATTTCGCCCCGCAGTAGTTCCTTTACGTGCCGGAAGCCAACGACATAGCGTTGTCACTTTTAAACACTCTTTAAAAGCCACCGACCTCAGTCGGGTTTGAACCCGTTAACTTGGGATTAGTAGACCAACACCGTATCCACTGCACCACTGCGGCCGGCAATCAAAAGTTAAAGGAAAAATCGGTCTGATACCTCCGACTGTACTGTACACTACACGGGCTAAGAATACGTTAGGGGAGACAGTCCCGACGAGCAGAAGAGGCTAGGATAATGACTCAACGACTCCAATGCAAATGGCGTACTACTGACGTGATCGGTGTGCGATGTCTGTACTGTAGGCTTCAGTCTGTGTTTACGGGTTGAAGTGGTTCGATGATCAGCCTTATCTACAGTAAATGGAGTTGTACCCGGTAACGGAACTTGCAGGTACTGTATGATGTTCGTGAATGGACAAGCAAATGGAAGCAGCAGAGAAGCCGAACCGTTGTACAGGAATAAATATACACGTGGGAGACATCCTGCTTTCAACATGTTTCTACGACTGTTCCAACGATTAGGTAAAACAGGGCAATTGGTACCACAGTACAACGACCGAGGAGGACGACGAATTACACGGACTCCCGACTTGGAAGATGCAGTGCTTGCCTGCCTGGATGAGGCGCCTGCAATCAGCACTCGAGCATTTGCACGTGAAATGAATGTTTCGCATTTGACTGTGTGGCGAATATTACGTGAAATGCAGCTAAACCCCTACCATCCAAAGAAAGTGCAGGCTTTGAGTCCTTGCAGCATCGTGCAGTCGATCCTCACTTTGCTGCGTACGTGCTTTTCACGTATGAAGCATGTTTCGCGAGAAACGGAATGCTAAATAGTCACAATAGTCATGTTTGGCTCGATGAAAATCCCCACGCTACAATTGTGAAGAGCCATTAGCACAAACTTTCAGTCAACGTGTGGACAGGAATAGTCATTGATTAGGCCTACGTAGCAGACCCGTTTCTTCATCTTCCCCGCCTAAATGCAGCAGTGTAGACAGTGGTGCTCAGAGATGTACTACCAACATTCCTGGAACCCTTCTCACTTGCCTTTCGTCAACGGATGTGGTTCCAGCATGATGGAGGCCCACTTCACTATGGACTGAGGGTTTGTGAACACCTGGATCAGACATTCCCTGCGAAGTGGATAGGAAGAGGAAGTCCTGTTTCGTGGCCCGCTCGTTCACCTGATCTCACCCCACTTGATTTCTTCTTGTGGAGCCAATATTTGTGTATGAGACACCTGTCGAGACTGAAGAGGATCTCTTGGCAAGAATTCTCGCTGCCTGTGTCGCTATTCAAACGGCACCGGGGATATTAGAACGGGTACGACATAACTGTGTGTGACGATGCCATGCCTGCATTGACGCAGACTCCATTTAAAAAATTAACTGTTTTAAATGGAGCAGAATGTGAAACTAGTACAGGTAAATGGATTTAAATAAGTAGAATTTTGCTTAACTTTTGATTCGATCGTTTCCGTAATATGGCTCCTTATCTCAAATTGGTCCACTTGCCGTCCTCCATCATCCATGAAAGTTCGTAACATCATCATGGATACACCCTGTGTTGGATAAGACTATTTACATGTTTTTTTTACCCGTATAGAACTTAATACTAGTTGTTCTTGTTTTATTTTCCACCTAATTCAATACATAAAAATATTTATTGTCTCTAGAAGGACATTTGATTATAATACAACACTAACAGGGACATGTTTCGCTCTTTATATCGAGCATCTTCAGCCTCATTTGAACAAATATCTCAAGGTTAAGTCTTTATATTGAAAATCATATAAACAATTCGATCATTAAAATTATTTTACACCAGCAAAATATTACCACTATTTAACAATAATTAAAAAGAATTAACAAATTAAAATACAGCTGTGATGGACTAGGCATTGATCACAATCACATAGCAATGTTCTGAACATCTGTAAGATTTGGCTAAAAATCCCGTTAGTTCCCAGTGTTTACTAACATTATTTAGTGCTAAATTATTTTTGTAAGTTTAAATGTCCTTTCTGAAATTAATGGTGTTAGAGGATTAAACTTGCAATGTTTTTCTGCCTCGTTCTACTTTAAGGTTAGTTGAGAAACCACTACATTATCAAAAGATTGTGCTTTGAAGGTTTGTGTTCTGTTGAGATCATCATACTAGTAGTCCTCCCCGTTCTTCACCCGGTTTGAGCCTATTTTAACACTGATCTGTTTGTTATTGAAGCGTGGTTAAAAGGGACACCAATAAATGGTGCTTAGTTTCTGATGAATTGTTTTACTGCAATATTTGTGAATGAATGTGTCCCTTTATTCACGCTTTTGTGCCCAGCTGTGCTTTGCAGTAAAACCCTCTATATCCTTTGTCAATGTAATGAGTTTTTCTGACAGAAAACATGAATAAGTGTAACAATCATTCTAACCCATCTCAGGAACTTTCATTGGCACCTTTCCTCTCACAGAACGTACCAAATTATACCAGCCTCTTGGTATCATTGTTTCAAATGGATTGTGATTCTTTGCTCGTTCTATCCGAGTATGGTCCACATCACACTCAAGATGGGTATAACCAGGTAATAGAAGCATCTGATCTATAATTTACAGAGGGGAATATGGTTTTCAACTGAAACTCTCATAACGACTGACATACTGATATTCCGGTTTTATGCACCGCAAGTATGAGATTAGCAGTAGCGAATTCATTCTTCAAGCACAAGGCGATTTAACGTCACACTTTGGATGGTGGGTGCACCATAACGCACCATGCCATTAACTGACTTCGAATTTAGAAAATCTATTATGAATGTATGCGTATTGCGGGGATATTTTATGATACAGACCACTATACGATCTCTAGTGAAGTATCAGTAGGCCTAATAAAGAGAACGTTTAAGTCTATATGAAGTCGGATGAGAGTAAAAAGTCTCCTGAAATTAGACGGGAGTACATGGGTATGATTTGTGAAAAGTTCCAAACAGTAGGCAGTCAGTAGGTTCATGACGCAGATAGAGAACGAATGGCATACAACGACACTGTAGTTCAAACAGCAAGGAAATACCTAGGAACAACGATGTGTAGAGATGAGGAAAAGGGATCGTCATGGAACAATGATGAAGTCAGGGCAGCTTGTAAACGTAAAACGAAGTTGTATTCAAATGGCTCCAAACAAGAAGCAAAACCTAAACTCGTGCTCCTAGAGTGATCCAGCTATCTTTTTTGTGCCACTTTTCTTAACGTCGCACCGACACAGATATGTCTTATGGCGACGATGGGATAGGAACGGTCTAGGAAGTGGAAGGAAGCGGCCTTGGCCTTAATTAAGATACAGCCCCGGCATTTGCCTGGTGTGAAAATGGGAAACCACGAAAACCATCTTCAGGGCTGCCGACAGTGGGGCTCGAACCCACTATCTCCCGATTACTGGATACTGGCCGCACTTAAGCGACTGCAGCTATCGACCAGCTATCTTAAGGCACACCCCGCATAGAGGTGAGTTGCATGTACCTTTTAAACCACATGTCAGCGCTACTACTACTACTACTACTACTACTACTACTGTACTTTATCTTTTTGGAATTTGCTTTACGTCACACCGACACAGATAGGTCTTATGGCGACGATGGGATAGGGAAGGCCTAGGAGTGGGAAGGAAGCGGCCGTGGCCTTAATTAAGGTATAGCCCCAGCCTTTGCCTTGTGTGAAAATTGGGAACCACGGAAGACCTTCCTCAGGGCTTCCAACAGTGGGAACCCACTATCTCCCGGGTGCAAGCCTACCGCTGCGCACGCCTAACCGCACGACCAACTCGCCCGGTGCTACTACCACCAAACTATGAAAGTTCCCCATGGAAGGCAGTAAACAGTACGCAGGTGGACCAAACATTGACTGATGCATAAATGGAATTGTGCTTACATGAAAGAAACAGAACGAAACAAATCATTGAGGAGTGCAAACAGAAATCGTGGAAATACAGTATTTCAGTAATAACCTGGAAAGGTCTGTACTGCGGCTGAGAAATATTTATAGACTTCAAACAATATCTGAGAAAATGAGTGAGAAGCAAAGTGAGTAGTGTTGTAAGTAAGTCAGGTCAACTTATAGTGGATCCCAGGGGATGTCTGGAAGATGGAAGGAATATTGTGTAAATCTCAAAGTAAATGGAACCTTTTGTTTTGAAGCCCCGAATAATAGTGTATATATTGGAAGCAGAACAAAGATGGCAGCGAAATGACGATCAATAAAGTGACAATGATGGCACATTAATTATATTGTCATAAATCAGCAGGAGTATATGAAATTGGATCTGGAAAGGTGAAATATAGGGGGAAAGCATGGATTAAATGGCTTCATAGAGTAACAGGATTGGCATGGAATATGGATAAGGCACCCTCTGATTGAAGTAAAGCAGTTCTTGCACCTGTTTATAAACATTTAAAAGGAAAGGATTGCAATAACTATTGAGGTAGTTCATTTATCAGAGTTCCGGGAAAGGCTTTCACTGGTATCTTGTAAAGAAGGATGCGAACTGTGACTTAGGGTAAATTGGATTTAATCAGTGTGGTTTTAGGACACAGAAGGGCTGCCAGGACGAAACATTCGGTATCCGCCAAGTAATTGAAGAATGCTATGGGAGGAAAAGACAGTTATATTTCGAAAATCTAGAGACGGCATATGGCAGAGTACTTAGGAAAAGATGTTAACTGTATTGAGGGATTATGAGATTACGGGTAGGCAGTCAAAGGAACTTATATTCGCACTTGGGCTACAGTGACATTTGGAAGCTGTAAACTTTCACCTTTGTTGTTCGTAGTTTACATGGATCTTTTTTTTTTTTTTTTTTTTTTTGCTAGTTGCTTTACGTCGCACCGACACAGATAGGTCTTATGGCGACGATGGGACAGGGAAGGGCTAGGAGTGGGAAGGAAGCGGCCGTGGCCTTAATTAAGGTACAGCCCCAGCATTTGCCTGGTGTGAAAATGGGAAACCACGGAAAACCATTTTCAGGGCTGCCGACAGTGGGATTCGAACCTACTATCTCCCGAATACTGGATACTGGCCGCACTTAAGAGACTACAGCTATCGAGTTCGCTACATGGATCATTTAGTGATTAAGTGGAAGGGTTTCAGTTTGGTGGAAATGAAGTAAGCAGTTCGTTCTATGCCGATGACTTGGTCTTAATGGTAACTGTTCAGAAATCTTGCAGTTTAAATTCTTAGAACATAAGAACAGTTTCAGTATGGAAATTAGCACTTCCAAAACTAAAGTGATGTTAACAAGGAAAAACCTAAGAGGATTGACTGTTTAGTCGGAAACTGGAACAGGTACATCATTTCAAGTATTTAGGATTTATATTCTCCCAAATTGGAGCTTCCGTGGCTTAGGCGGCAGTGTGCTGGTCTCTGATCGCTGGGTTTCGTGGTTCAAATCCCGGTCACTCCATGTGAGATTTGTGCTAGACAAAGCGGAGGTGGAACAGGATTTTCTCCGTGTAATCCTGTTATGCCTGTCATCTTTCATTCCAGCAACGCTCTCCAATATCATACCATCTGTCAATCATTAACAATTGTCCCAGAGGAGTACGACAGGTTACGGCAACCGGCATAATTCCTATCCTCGCCACTAGATGGCGGCTTCATTCATTCCAGTCGAATGACTGGAAACAGGCTGTATATTTTCATTCTCTCAGGTTGATAGTGTTGGCCGTGCGGTATGTATGAATAAATAAATAAATAAATAAATAAATAAATAAATAAATAAATAAATAAATAAATAAATAAATAAATAAATAAATAAATAGTTCAGCTACATCTCTCGTAACTGGCTAGGCAACGCTAGGAAGAATAGTATCTAGGTATTAAAAGTCCTGTTGAAGGGTAGAAGTGTCCATCATACGTGCGTATATCTTTCGCTGAATCACGTAGAATATTTCAATAAGTTCCTCTCCTCCAATCCAAGTAGAGAATCAAAGCCACGTGACTTCTACCTGATGATAGATGGCCAGGCAAATCAGAACCAGAAGCATTCGTGACAGTCAGTTGGATGGACAAGAATATATCCTTTAAAAATCCTCTCTTTTGTGATAGAAAATGTTCATTTCAAGTCTCTTCTTTTTATTCGTCTCCTTGGTTCTCTTCTTCTCTCTATACAGATATCTCATTCTTCAAAATCTCTACTCCTTCCACTTGGTTGCGAGTAATGCGTCATTTTTCATTTTTCTCTCCCTTCTCTTCCCCCTTCCCGTTCTGTTTTTCTGCTCTCCCGGAGGGTTTATTTTAAGTGAAGGGTTGGTCCGGGTTGGGAGGAAGGCGCACCTCTTTTCACTTTACTTAACCCCCTCACATCCCCTTCCCCAACACCCCTACCTCCCACTACCACTTTGTCACACGCCACGTCATGAAAATGAAGACACTTCTTCGCAAATTTGTGTTCTCGGTCGGGATTTGTGGGAAAGGGAAGAATATGTCTGACGTAAATTCTATTAGGAAGAATGGGATCATAAAGTTAATATCTAACTCGCACGTATACAGACTGTCACAGCTAGCAGAAACCTATCTCCACGGAGCTGATAACCGTGTTCTTTTCGACCCTCCCATCAACAACCATCATTACCACACCTACGATTTAAACCCATGTGGTAAGTATACCCCGCGATAGAACTCGGGCATTTCACCGTTCTGAGAATTTAGTGCTGCTAGTGGATAAACAGGCATCAGGTTTCTTCTGAACTTGGATTGGGGGACATGAATTTATAGAATTGTTCTGCATGATTCAGAGCAAGGTTTACGCACGTAAGAGGAACTCTTCCACTGGACATTTAATGTCCCAGCTGTCACTCCCGCACAAGAAAAACGATCCACTTCAATGGGACCTGCTCTCGGCACATTTGTCATTTCAGTGGGAATTTACATTTCTCGTTGGCTTTTAACTTCTGTTTCCACGAGTTAGGTCGTATGTTCCACTGTCGCGAGTAAACGGCTATGTGTATTTCAACCTATTGTTACGTCCCAGCTCTGTCATGAGCCCTTTCGGCATCTCTTGGAAGGGAAAAGTGAGTCAGCCGACCGGGAAGCTCCCAGCCGACCTGCAGAGCATGGCTGGCCTTTCCGTGTAGTTTCGTCTGCTTTCCCTGTACGTTCCTGGGAGATGCAACGAGAATGTTCCGTCTCTGGCCACATCGCGAATATTCCGGTACTCATCACCCGAACTATAGAAAGGAGGCTATCCGCAAATAGTCAGTCAATATGGGACTTAGATTTGTGGAGTCAGTGTTGGTGTCGGGGTCGGACTCGGTGTGTTGGGTTTCGATGACTGGGCTGTGGGCAACAGCTGTGTTGACTTTCACTAGTGTCCCACCGGATTCTGAACGAGGAGCGGTAGTTGTTGCGTCGGCATGTAGAGTGAGTAGCTGGACTGGGAATGGCTGTTGGCTGCCGTAATTGTCCCAGCCTCTTCCTTCGAGTATTGTATGTGTGGACTTCCGTCAAATGGGAACTGACGTAGAGTCAGCAACTGGATTAGCTATCGTGAGTGTAATTAAAACAGTGTTAATGACCGCTTTGTGAGGAGTGTTGTCCTTCGCTTTAGCACTCTTGAACTCTTGCTGTTTAGTTGCACACTGTATTCGACTGTGTGAATTACAGAAGTTGAACCCGGGAACAGTCATCGTGTGTTGTGTGGTTAGTAGTCCTGTTTTCAAACCTACCTTTCTGCATGCATGTGCGGTGTAGGCTGACTGGACTTGGAGAAGTGAAAGTAAGGCAAGCTGTCAATAGGATTATACCCGTCTCAGGAAATACCAACGGGCCGGATCACCTGCTGTGTGAAAAGAACAGAGACTGACTTGTGAATAGCCAGCAATTACTCACTTATGGGTTAACGGAATTATATATATGTTGTAAGATTTTCCTGACTGTCTGACTAATTTTACAAACATATATATATGCATTTAACTTGAAAAATATAAAATATCTTTAAATTAATATTCATTAAATAAAATACACACTCGTCGAACCTTGTACTCACACTTACTTGTTACCTGCTTACTTACACATACGTTATTTGAAGGGCGCCAGCTGCCACTCAGTACAGCAATAATAGAATGAGACTCTTGACTATCTCTAGGGTGTGGGGTAATAAGCTTACTTTTGACAACATACCATATACGTTCTGGGAAAAGGAGATTGGCGTTCGGTTTCCCCATTAATTTTGAGGTTAAGATATTTTACTTTCATTGAAATAAAACCATGAATTCGTTTGATAGAACAATATATATTCTTTAAATAATATATCAAAAAATAGTGAGTCTTGTTGCGATAAAACAGATGAGAATATGAAATTATGACATTGCAACTGAAAGAAACTAGGCATGAATTTGAATTCTTCTTGACCGGACATTTAACAATTTATACGAAATATTTCCCTCACTGATTCACTTGACTGTACCTTCAACACTTTTAGTGTAATTACGACGTATTCCTTTGATCTGGTGTTTACTGTAGATGTGTCACGCCTAACTTGGTGATACATCCTTGTGACTGCTTCTTCTCCATATCATCTGACTTCTTTGTAAGTCAATATGGTATTGCCTCTTGGCAGGTCCAGGGTTGCCCTCTCTGACTCCATGGTAAGCCTTCCGTCCGTGTCTTCAACTAAGTGACCAACTAACTTTTGGCCTCACTCTCTCAATGACCAATAATTAATGGCTCACTGAGTCTTCTCCATCTCTCGTTCACACTTGTTGACTGACCGACTAAGGCCTCTTGATCTAGTAGACTTCTTCACTGTACTGCATCCGTATAACTAATGACTGACGCTACAATATGCACCCACCTTTTATAGACGTTGGTTGACACAGCTACGTAATCTCCAGAAATAACAATGACATGCTCCCACCTACGCGACAGATATTACATACAGTGGTGAAATAGCCCTGGGCGGCTGACTCTCTGAGCGCATATCTAAATAAATACGATGACGTAGCCATGGAGTGGCGATGACTTGGCAGAATCGCCAGTGGTATAGCAATATAACAACGTCACTTCCAATCTCTGATATATACAACATTTCTCACTGTACAGGTATTGAGTGTTATTCTACACATACGTTTATATGCATACATCTAAGTACAATCTTGTAAGCAACCGGCAATTGCAAAATTGAATAAAACGGATAATTACAATATTAGTAACAATATCACAGATAAGATAATAATAATACTGACATAATAATAATAATAATAATAATAATAATAATAATAATAATAATAATAATACAGATAAAATCATACAATAATAAAAATACAGATATCATCTTGTAACGGGATTTGAACCGTTACAATTCGCCTCCCTCATAAATAAATCGAAGAACAAAGAATCGATTGATTTATGAACAAAATTATATATATAACACAGACACAGATAAACACTTTAAATGAGTATACAACATTAATTTTCTTTTTCAACATCCATACATTTTATAAAATATCAAAGGTATGAGAATTTTCTCGCACATTGTCATCGCAGATAACTGTCCAGTGTCCCATTCTCATACAATACACAAGAGCATAGCCCTTAATTTAACACACACAAATAATTTTCAATCAATATACAATATTCTTCTCCTTTTTTTAACATATCAAAATATTTTGTGAAAATTCACTTATGTGAGAACTTTTCTTGCATATTGTTATCGCAGTTAACTGTCCAATGTCCTGTTCTCCGTTTTTTTTTGTGTCACACAGTACATGACAATGTAGCACTTATTCTTCCAATACACCAATACGACACTTGGTTCACACGCAAATCGCAGATGTTAGTTTTATTTTGCCAGTTTGTCACAAAATTTAAACATCTTACTCTTATTTCAACAAATTTCACGTGAAATACTTCTTTAAGTTCTTAATGTAGTAAGTACCGACAATCTTCCCTTCCTGATCTTTTAAAGAATATGCACACTTCCCGATACGGTTCACAATAGTGAAATATCCCTGATACAAAAGAATAACTTCAACATATTTCCCCACCTCTGCAGATGATGAAATGGAACTTTGAGTAGCACTCTGTCACTCAAACTGAATCAATTTTGCCCTTGTTAACTTACATATCTCAAAAAATCACATCCTACTTGGCAACAACAATTAAAGAATCAATACTATGACTACAAGATGGTTCAATTATTCCGTAATCCAGCATAATGTTTATCTGTTCTTAGACGTCACTAGCATATTTAAGTTTAATGGGGTACTTAGGTCCCACAAATGATGAATGGTCATGTACAACAAACTTGTGTTCATATACATGTGTTCTTCCTGGCTTATCACTAAATACATCTCAATTCTCACCTAACATCGAACACAACTGCTCCTCCTGTAATTCACTCAAATTACTTCTCGCCACTGTCTCATACAGACTATCCCTTGGATCCTGTCTTATGCACAAGTGACACACGTCAAAACATCTCCTCTCACTAGGAACACCTTCACTCCCCTCCCTAATACCTTTACCAGAACACACGTTATCAACACTTACCTCAGACCCTTCATAATTCACACATACTTGTTTGCTAGTTTTCCCCCAGGACAAACACACACTACCCGAATCAAAGTCTAATCTAGCTCCATGATTTGTAAGCCAGTCAGCTCCTAAAATAACTGAATACACCAGATTTGGCACAACAAGGCATGGTTGAAAGTTACATTCATTTTCAATCGTAATAGGTACCGCTATCATTTTATTTACTCTCTGTGACTTGCTACCCACCGCTGTTATAATGAAGGTTTGCCTCACAGGAATCTCTGTTATATTCTGACTTTCTTTCAGAATTTCCTCGTAAAGCTTGGAGCTAATACATGACCTTTCACTACCAGAGTCTAATAATACCTTCACTTTTCTTCTCCATATAATAATTTCTACCGTCGGAGTCACTACCTCACTACTTATATCCTCAGTATTATAACTACTTATATCACTTAATAGATCACTCCTTATGTCTAGATTAATACTACTATTTCTTACTTTATTATCTATGACTACGTCATCACTTAAAACATTTGACTTATCACTACTTAGGTCACAATCACGTTGTTCTCTTAAATCTACTTTTACTACACAATTATCTACACTACCTACCTGTTTTTGACCACTTTTACCTTCGGACTGTTCACGTGACCTGTTTATGCAGTCCGCTGAGAGTTTAAAGTGCGCTGGCTCAATGATGGATCCTGAATAACACTCGTGTTAGGCCTATTTTCATCTCTATGACTCAAATCCCCACGCCTCCCATTGTTGGATTGTCTCGGGTAACTCTGCTGACCTCTATCACTATTAAAATTCCTATTAGCCCTCGTCTGATCATAATTGTTTACTCTCCTCTGATAATTATCTGACCTGTTTCCCGCTCCCTCTACATTTCTACTTTGTGGTCGATTGCCACCTATGCTACTATTCAGAGCCTCAAAACTATCTAGCAATACCTCCATTTCTTTGATAGTACTGACTTTCTGCATACACGCAGCTTCCCTAATCCTACCAGAATAATGTTTTAACATAATCCTTACGATATCGACTTCTGAACCAATACTATTAAGATTTTTCCAGATAACCACGTGTGCCAGAAAGTACTTTGTCATAGACACCCCCTCCTGTTGTCTATATTTACCAAACATAATCCGTTCTCTTTCACGACCCTGGACATTCTCATCCCAAAACTTATTAATAAACTTCTCTTTAAATTCTTCCAAATTAGACATATTATTACGGTACACTTGAAACCAGGTTTTACTTTCACCAATGAAGGAATTCGACAATATCTCTAATACGTATTCCCATTCAATAATATTATCCCTCAACTTATTTGCAAATCTTTTCTCAACTAATGTTAGAAATTCTATAGGATTAAATTGTTTTCCAGTAAACTTAGGCAAGTCTTGGTCCCTATTGTATAAACCACTCATTACTACTATTTCTCTTGTAATCTGACCTTCTCTCATTTCTTGCCGTAGTACCCTCTGGCAATTCAAAACTTTTTCTTCCGCCACTTTCTCCGCATTCTCATTCATTATTCTCAATTCTTCCTGTAATTTTTCCTCTTTCTCTGTAACCTTCTGCGACAAAGTTTCTTGTTTATTCTTTAGTTCTCTGACCTGCCCAAGCTCTTTTTCAAACGTTTCTACCTTACTGACACATTCCCTCATATCTTGCCCCACTGCATTATGGATCTTGTCTAGTCTTTTGTCTATGATCTCGTGAATTTCTTCCTGATTACTAGAAATTTTATTACTTAACTCTTTGATATTCTCTGTACAAGTTCCTTTGACATGCTCAATTTGCGTATGAAGATCGCTCCGACTCGACTCCATTTCTTCTCTAAGGTCAACACACTCTTTATTTAACTTATTTTCTAACGTAGATATTTGACTAGTTACCTCTACTATCTTAGTATCTATTTTATAATTTAGTGATTCACTTAAAGCATCTATTTTCTCATTGGTCACATTAAAATTTTCTTTATTACTGCCAATTAACTCTTCCATTTGTTTCTTATTATTTTCATTACTAATACCAATCATTTGTTCCATTTTATTACTTAGAGAGTTAATCTGTTTATTACAATTTTCATTATTAGTACTAATTAATTCTTTCATCTCTTTCATCTCTTTCTTATTATTTTCACTATTAGTATCAATCTTTTCCCCCATATGTTTCTTGAGCCCGGTCATTTCGGCCATGAACAAATTAAAAAAATCTTGGTTCATTCCCCCCACGATTTCCTTTTGGGTTTCAGTATGCTTCTCAATTTCTGCACTTTGCTGATTTACCACAGAAGCTTCCATCGTATTCACCTGCTCCCTACTGTGAATTTCACCTTGGATGTCCGCAGAAGCAATGACCTCATCGTCACATGACTTGTTATTGTCTTCCTTGTCCATCTTTGGTTCACTAGTGATAGTACGCGATCTCAAATTAATTTCCCTCTTCAAATCCCTTGACATATCCCCAAAATACAAATATATATCACAAAATTATAGTCCTGAAATTTACCGGTAATAATTCCGTTGGCTTAAATGTGCATACTCTTCCCAAATGAACCTATGATATGCTGTCATTCAGAACAGATTCTGAATTTATTCGAGTCCCACGTTGCGTCGACACATTGTAAGATTTTCCTGACTGTCTGACTAATTTTACAAACATATATATATGCATTTAACTTGAAAAATATAAAATATCTTTAAATTAATATTCATTAAATAAAATACACACTCGTCGAACCTTGTACTCACACTTACTTGTTACCTGCTTACTTACACATACGTTATTTGAAGGGCGCGAGCTGCCACTCAGTACAGCAATAACAGAATGAGACTCTTGACTATCTCTAGGGTGTGGGGTAATAAGCTTACTTTTGACAACATACCATGTAAGTTCTGGGAAAAGGAGATTGGCGTTCGGTTTCCCCATTAATTTTGAGGTTAAGATATTTTACTGTCAATGAAATAAAACTATGAATTCGTTTGATAAAACAATATATATTCTTTAAATAATATATCAAAAAATAGTGAGTCTTGTTGCGATAAAACAGATGAGAATATGAAATTATGACATTGCAACTGAAAGAAACTAAGCATGAATTTGAATTCTTCTTGACCGGACATTTAACAATTTATACGAAATATTTCCCTCACTGATTCACTTGACTGTACCTTCAACACTTTTAGTGTAATTACGACGTAATCCATTGATCTGGTGTTTACTGTAGATGTGTCACGCCTAACTTGGTGATACATCCTTGTGACTGCTTCTTCTCCATATCATCTGACATCTTTGTAAGTCAATATGGTATTACCTCTTGGCAGGTCCAGGGTTGCCCTCTCTGACTTCATGGTAAGCCCTTGCGTCCGTGTCTTCCACTAAGTGACGGACCAACCATTTGGTCTCACTCTCTCAATGACCAATAATTAATGGCTCACTGAGTCTTCTCCATCTCTCGTTCACACTCGTTGGCTGACCAACTAAGGCCTCTTTATCTAGTAGACTACTTCACTGTACTGCATCCGTATAACTAATGACTGACGCTACAATATGCATCCACCTTATATAGACGTTGGTTGACACCGCTACGTAATCTCCAGAAATAACAAGGACATACTCCCACCTACGCGACAGATATTACATACAGTGGTGAAATAGCCCGGAGGCGGCTAACTCCGTGAGCGCATATCTAAATAAATACAATGCCGTAGCCATGGCGCGGCGATGACTTGGCAGAATCGCCACTAATCTTGCACAATGTCCCAACGTCACATCCAATCTCTGATATATACAACATTTCTCACTGTACAGGTATTGAGTCTTATTCTACACATACGTTTATATGCATACATCTAAGTACAATCTTGCAAGCAACAGGCAATTGCAAAATTGAATAAAACGGATAATTACAATAATAGTAACAATATCACAGATAAGATAATAATAATACTGACATAATAATAATAATAATAATAATAATAATAATAATAATAATAATAATAATAATAATACAGATAAAATCATACAATAATAAAAATACAGATATCATCTTGTAACGGGATTTGAACCGTTACAATGTGTGTATGTGCGCGCGCGCGTGCTTTTATTGGGTCATCTATATATATATAAAATAAGAGTTTTGTCTGTACATTGCTCAGAATTTGAAAAGAATGGTATTTCTGTATTGGTCATGACCACAGTAACAAGAAAATGCATTTTCTACTTTTCCGTAATGTCTGTCTGTCTGTCTGTCTGTCTGTCTGTCTGTCTGTCTGTCTGTCTGTCTGTCTGTCTGTCTGTCTGTCTGTCTGTCTGTCTGTCTGTCTGTCTGTCTGTCTGTCTGTCTGTCTGTACTCGCATCAATAGAAAACGGCTGAAGAGAATTTTATAACAATCGGTATGTGTAGTCGGGTGATGAACCACTGAAATCTAGGCTACAAATAATTTTCTTCACGTTGAGTGAAATAGTAATTTAGGGGAAGGCCTGAAATGTAATTCTCAAATAAGTTATTTATGTTATTAGTGGTCGTATCGATAAATACTATATAACTAACATAACTTTAGTTATGTCGTAAACCGAGCTCGATAGCTGCAGTCGCTTAAGTGCGGTTAGTATCCAGTATTCGGGAGATAGTAGGTTCGAACCCCACTGTCGGCAGCCCTGAAAATGGTTTTCCGTGGTTTCCCATTTTCACACCAGGCAAATGCTGGGGCTGTACCTTAGTTAAGGCCACGGCCGCTTCCTTCCCACTCCTAGCTCCTTCCTGTCCCATCGTCGCCGTAAGACCTATCTGTGTCGGTGCGACGTAAAACAACTAGCAAAAAAAAAAAAGTTATGTCGTAAGTTAGTAGTAGTTATGTAAGAAGTTATTAAATTTCCGATCATGTATGTCTTATACATTGTTACCGTACCGCATATAATCAGAGATATTCATGAATTTGGACTTTTTGTTACTAAGTCCATATCAGCGCCGAGTCACGAAAAATGGGTAAACAGAATTTTGTGAAATTCAGTATGTAAAGTCTGAGAATAAGGAACTACAGTCTACGATATCAATAATTTTGTAAGACACCCTAATATCACAGAGTCGAAAGAAAACTAATGTGAAGGCCTCCAATATAGAAAGCTCATAAACTTTATCAACAATAACATTACATTGGCCATTGTTTGTTGTGATGTGCTTTTTGTCTTCTGTTTTCTCTCATCCCCGATAGATAGGATTACTGCAGCGTACCGAGGTTTTCTTAATTTGCTTGACGTCGCACCGACACAGGTAGGTCTTATGGCGACGATGGGATAGGAAATTAATCGTGGTGTGAAGGAAGCGGCCTTGGCTTTAAGGTACAGCCTGGTGTGACTGGTGTGAAAATGGGAAACCACGGAATACCATTTTCAGGGTTGCCGGCAGTGGGGTTCGAATCCACTATCTCCCGGATGCAAGCTCACAGCTGCGGGCCCCTAACCACACGGGCAACTCGCCTGGTCGTACCGACTGTAACAGCCTGTCTGTATATTGACGGGAAGTAGCTGGGGAGTAAGATAACTTTCTTTAGGATGCCATTCCTCTGGTTCATACATTTTCTGATATATCTGGTACGTAACACACTGGTTCATCATAGTATTCGAGCTATTCAATCCCTACTCTGAGGCACCGATTGGAATGAGTAGTGTGCATATTTAATGGAATAATGACAGAGGAGTGTTCACGGCAGTCTGCGACCTGGTTATTCCAGCTCTGGAACTTTGGACTCTTAGATCGGCACCGTAGTACTGTTCGTTGAAAGTGAGAAAGTGTGCTTTTTTTCATTTGATAGAGTATTTTATATGATAACATTGCTTTCAATCCCTACATTCCTACTGACGTTTTTGTAATGACTTATGTTGAATTCAGTTAGGAAAACCACCAAGTCAGTCTTTCTGAGAATCCCGTAGCGAAGCACGGGTACATCAGCTAGTCCAGAAATAAATTAGAACGATAAAACAGATGGTATTTTATTTGTAACATTATATTCATAGTGTAACCGACCATCTGTCCTAAAGTATACCGGGCTAAGATAGTTGTTTCAGGGTGTGGAGCGCGCGGATGGGCCTCAAAGACTACGTAGCTATCTAATCTAAATGTACAGGGATCTGAAAATGTAAATGTGAATGAGATCTATTCGACGTAGATAAGTAAAAACACATTTCTTAACTAAGACATAGAAATACAGGACCTAATACCTCGGATATAAACACTGTAAAAAAATATGTCACCGAAGTGGCCATTGGGTCTCGAGCTGCCCATAAGAATTTAGCTCATCATCGAGCTAACCACGGCGACTGGTGATGTCCTGGTTTCCTGGTGCTGTCAACCATATCGTGATGTCGTCTTCTTGAGCTTGATGATCCGGTCCACTGCAGTTGTGCACACACATGGATTGTTTATCGTTCTTCGACACATGTTCTGCACTTTCGTGCCGCGGGATATCGTTATCTAAGCCTGGGACTTCATCCGTTCCCGATAAACGAAAATGAATTCGTTTTCGAATATTATGAACTAATGATTGCTGATTAAGACCTTCACTGCTGATGTTACTCATACACAGTAACTGCTAAGAAAGAATTAGTTCGTTCCCTAAATATTAGAATGATCACTTCTAATATCTATCTTCCCAACTTCACTGCTTACTTTAGCTGAACGAAGTAACAGACTACTCATTTGTTCATTATTATCTTACTGCGACGTAGCCCGACGTGTACGCGATGACTCGTAACTTTCAAAGAGAGTTCTGAGGGCTCGGTCCTTCTGTGTTTTTTTTTTTTTTACGTCGCACCAACACAGACAGGTCTTATGGCGACGATGGAACAGCAAAGGGCTAGGAGTGGGAAGGAAGCGGCCGTGGCCTTTGTTACGGAGTTGTCCGTGGTAGGTAGAGGTGAAAGAAGGTGCGGGGGTGAACAGGTCTCAAAATACGAAATTAAAGTTAAGATAAAATTTAACAAGGTTATATTTTCTTAGCAAAATCAAGAAATAACAAGAATGGCAGGTACAGAGTAGCAAGGCAACAAATGTACAATTACAGTATTCACAGGATTTGGGCTTCGAGCCCCGGACTCACAATTCTTGAGTAATTAGCCCAACTTTACCCAAAAACAAGATTCGACAAAGGAGCAGAAGACCCCAATCACGTTCAGGAGCACTTGCTCCCAATTACAAAATAAAGCCTCCTCGAGGCACCCAAAATCAATTTCAAAAGAGCAATCCGCTCTCAAAGTTTAAGCCTATCAGAGGCCACACCAAACTCGACTTTCCAGCTGTCCTCCAAGGACATTGTAACGGTTCAAATCCTGTTACAAGATGATATCTGTATTTTTATTATTTTATTATTATTATTATTATTATTATTATTATTATTATTATTATTATTATTATTATTATTATTATTATTATTATGTCAGTATTATTATTATGTTATCTGTGATATTGTTACTATTATTGTAATTATCCGTTTTATTCAATTCGATTTTGCAATTGCCTGTTGCTTGCAAGATTGTACTTAGATGTATGCATATAAACGTATGTGTAGAATAACACTCAATACCTGTACAGTGAGAATTGTTGTATATATCAGAGATTGGAAGTGACGTTGTTATATTGCTATACTACTGGCGATTCTGCCAAGTCATCGCCACTCCATGGCTACGTCATCGTATTTATTTAGATATGCGCTCAGAGAGTCAGCCGCCCAGGGCTATTTCACCACTGTATGTAATATCTGTCGCGTAGGTGGGAGCATGTCATTGTTATTTCTGGAGATTACGTAGCTGTGTCAACCAACGTCTATAAAAGGTGGGTGCATATTGTAGCGTCAGTCATTAGTTATACGGATGCAGTACAGTGAAGAAGTCTACTAGATCAAGAGGCCTTAGTCGGTCAGTCAACAAGTGTGAACGAGAGATGGAGAAGACTCAGTGAGCCATTAATTATTGGTCATTGAGAGAGTGAGGCCAAAAGTTAGTTGGTCACTTAGTTGAAGACACGGACGGAAGGCTTACCATGGAGTCAGAGAGGGCAACCCTGGACCTGCCAAGAGGTAATACCATATTGACTTACAAAGAAGTCAGATGATATGGAGAAGAAGCAGTCACAAGGATGTATCACCAAGTTAGGCGTGACACATCTACAGTAAACACCAAATCAAAGGAATACGTCGTAATTACACTAAAAGTGTTGAAGGTACAGTCAAGTGAATCAGTGAGGGAAATATTTCGTATAAATTGTTAAATGTCCGGTCAAGAAGAATTCAAATTCATGCCTAGTTTCTTTCAGTTGCAATGTCATAATTTCATATTCTCATCTGTTTTATCGCAACAAGACTCACTATTTTTTGATATATTATTTAAAGAATATATATTGTTCTATCAAACGAATTCATGGTTTTATTTCAATGAAAGTAAAATATCTTAACCTCAAAATTAATGGGGAAACCGAACGCCAATCTCCTTTTCCCAGAACGTATATGGTATGTTGTCAAAAGTAAGCTTATTACCCCACACCCTAGAGATAGTCAAGAGTCTCATTCTATTATTGCTGCACTGAGTGGCAGCTGGCGCCCTTCAAATAATGTATGTGTAAGTAAGCAGGTAACAAGTAAGTGTGAGTACAAGGTTCAACAAGTGTGTATTTAATTTAATGAATGTTAATTTTCATAATTTCCATTTTAAATGCAGATATTTAGATTTTTCAAGTAAAATGCAGATTTATAATATTTGTAAAATTAGTCAGCAAGTTAGGAAAGCCTTACAATGTGTCGACGCAACGTGGGACTCGAATAAATTCAGAATTTGTTCTGAATGACAGCATATCATAGGTTCATTTTGGGAAGAGTGTGCGCATTTAAGCCAACGGAAATTATTACCGGTAAATGTCAGAAGTGTAACTTTGTGATATATATTTGTATTTTGGGGATATGTCAAGGGATTTGAAGAGGGAAATTAATTTGATATCGCGTACTATCACTAGTGAACCAAAGAACGACAAGGAAGACAATAACAAGTCATGTGACGATGAGGTCATTGCTTCTGCGGACATCCAAGGTGAAATTCACAGTAGGGAGCAGGTGAATACGATGGGAGCTTCTGAGGAAATTCAGAAAAGTGCAGAAATTGAAAAGCACACTGAAACTCAAAAGGAAATCGCGGGGGGAATGAACCAAGATTTTATAAATTTGATGATGGCTAAATTTACCGAGATCAGTTATCAAAACTGTAAAAAACTGAGTGAAAATTGTAAGGTAGAGATGAAAGAAATGAAAGAATTTTTTAGTAGTAGTAGTGAAAATGGTCAGAAACGTGTGGAGGAAATGATTGATACGAGTAGTGAAAATAATAAGAAAGAGATGAAAGAATTTTTTAGTAATGGTAGTAGTGAAAATAATAAAGAGATGAAAGAATTAATTGACAATAGTAATGAAAATTGTAATAAACAGATTAACTCTTTAAGTAGTAAAATCGAAGAATTGATTAATGGTAACAGTGCGATTAATGATAAAATAGATGGGTTAAGAGAATCACTAAATTCTAAAATAGATTCTAAGATAGTAGAGGTAACTAGTAAAATATGCAAGTTAGAAAATAAGTTAAACAAAGAGTGTGTTGACTTTAGAGAAGGTGAAATGAAGTTGAATCGGAGCAATATTCATATTCAGACCGAGCAAGTCAAAGAAATATGTACAGAGAATATCGTAGAATTAAGTGATAAAAGTTCTAGTAATCGGGAAGAAATTCATGAGGTAGTCGAGAAGAGATTGGACAAGATTTGCAATGCAGTTGGGGAAGAGATGGGGGAACAGATTAGTAGAAATGAGCAAGTCGAAAGCAAACTTGTGGAGGTCACTGAACTACGCAACGAACAGGAAACGCTATCACAGCAGGTAAGAGAAAGAGAGGAAGAATTGAAGGAAGAAGTGAGAATAGTGGAAGAGAATTCTGAGAGAGCAGCGGAAGAAGAAGAAGAAGAAGAAGAAGAAGAAGAAGAAGAAGAAGTTGTAAAATGCCAGGAAGTGATACGGCAGGAAGGTAGAGGTGAGACGGCGGGAGAAATGATAGTAGCGAGTGGTTTGTTCAGTAGGGATCGTGATTTAACTGGGTTTTCTGGAGAACAGTTCAATTCTATAGAATTTGTAAAAGTAGTTGAGAAAAGATTTGCTAGTAAGTTGAGGAATAATAATACTGAATGGGAATACGTACTGGAAATCTTGTCGAATGTTTTTATCGGTGAAAGTAGAATATGGTTTCGAGTATACTGGAATAATATGTCTAATTTAGGAGAGTTTAAAGTGTTCATTGACAGGCTTTGGGAAGAATGTTTACAGGGGCGAGAGAGAGAGCGCATGATGTCTGGTAAAAGTAGTATAGTAGAGAGAGGGGGAAAAATGTTAGCCGTGTATCAGAGAAGAGGTAGTGATCATGATCCGCAGAGGATTAAGAGTTGTGTTAATGGTGATAGTGGTCGGAAGAGTAATAAGAGAGAATTGGAAGATGGGAGGCGTATGAATTTGAGTTGTGAGAGAGAGTATCAGAGGAGTAATCAGAGAGAATCGGAAGATGGGAGGCGTATGGAATTAAGTTGTGAGAGAGAGGGTCAGAGGAATAACCAGAGAGAATCGGAAGATGGGAGGCGTATGGATTTGAGTTATGAGAGAGAAGGTCAGAAGAGTAATCGGAGAGAATCGGAAGATGGGAGGCGTATGGATTTGAGTTATGAGAGAGAGGGTCAGAAGAGTAATCAGAGAGAATCGGAAGATGGGAGGCGTACGGGTTTGAGGTATCAGAGAGACTATGATAGTCTTAATATGAATGTTATCCAGGTGTCGATATCGAGCCAGAGTATTTCAGATTCACAGGGAATCGGGTAAATTAAGTGAACAGTCCGAAGGTAGAAGATGAACTGGTATTTAGTATAAGTAGTTATGTAGTGAAAGTAGATTTAAGAGTAGTGTGATTGTGACCTAAGTAATCTTAAGTGAGATATTTAAGTAATGACGTAGTCGTAGATAATGAAGTAATTAATGGTAGTAGTATGTTCGACGTAAGAAGTGTTCTGATAAGTGATGGAAATACTTATAATACCGAGTATGTGATGTAAGTAGTGAGGTAGTAACTCCGATTATGGAAATTGTGATGTGAAGAAGGTACTATTTTATAACAGCCGTTGGGTAAGTCATAGTGAGTAAAGAAGATGATAGCGGTACCAGTCAATTGAAGATAACTGTAAGTTTCAACCATGCCTTGTTGTACCAAAACTTGTGTATTCAGTTGTTTTAGGAGCTGACTTGGTTGCAAATCATGGAAGTAGAATAGACTTTAATTTAGGTAGTGTGTGTTTGTTCTGGGAGTAATCTAGCAAAGAAGTACGTGTTAATTATGATGGGTCTGAGGTAAGTGTGTTAGTGACGTGTGTTCTTTAAAGATATATGGAGGTAAGTGAAGGTGTTCCTAGTGAGAGGAAATGTGTTGAAGTGTGTCAGGTGTCTATAACGACCAGGATCTGAGGAATCGTCGGTATGAGGCAGTGACGTGAGGTAATTTGAGTGAATTACAGGAGGAGCAGTTGTGTTCGATGTTAGGTGAGCATCGAGATGTATTTAGTGATAAGCCAGGAAGAACACGTATTTGAACAAATTTGTTGTACATGACCATTCATCATTTGTGGGAGGTAAGTACCCCATTCAACTTAAAAATGCTAGTGACATCTAAGAACAAATAAACATTATGCTGGATTACGGAATAATTGAAACATCTTGTAGCCATAGTGTTGATTCTTTAATTGTTGTTACCAGGAAGGATGTGATCTATTGAGAGATGTAAGTTAATAAGGGAAAAATTGATTCAGTTTGAGTGACAGGGTGCTACTTAGAGTTCCATTCCCATCATCTGCAGAGGCGGGAAATATGTCTAAATTCTTTCTTTCTTATCAGGGGTATTTCACTATTGTGAACCGTATCGGGAGTGTGCTTATTCTTTAAAAGATCAGGAAGGGGATATTGTCGGTATTTATAGTATTATATATGTAAAGAAGTACTTCACGTGAGATTTGTTCAGATAAGATTAAGATGATTAATTTCTGTAAGAAACTGGCAAAATAAAACTAACATCTGCGATTTGCGTGTGAACCAAGTGTCGTACTGGTATATTGGAAGAATAAGTGCTACATTGTCATGTGTTGTGTGGCAAAAGGCGGAGAACAAGACATTGAACAGTTATCTGCGATAACAATATGCGAGAAAAGTTCTCATATAAGTGAATTTTCACAAAATGTTTTGATATGTTAAAAAAAGAAGGAGAAGAATGTTGTATATTGACTGAAAATTATTTGTGTGTATTAAATTAAGGGCTATGCTCTTGTGTATTGTATGAGAATGGGACATTGGACAGTTATCTGCGATGACAATGTGTGAGAAAAATTCTCATACCTTTGATATTTTATAAAATGTATGGATGTTGAAAAAGAAAATTATTGTTGTATACACATTTAAAGTGATTATCTGTGTCAGTGTTATATATATAATTTTGTTCATAAATCAATCGATTCTTTGTTCTTCGATTTATTTATGAGGGAGGCGAATTGTAACGGTTCAAATCCCGTTACAAGATGATATCTGTATTTTTATTATTGTATGATTTTATCTGTATTATTATTATTGTACCGGGCGGTACACCTCAACTCCGCTAATTTAAAATGTGCGCCAGTTGAAACTCCTCTGCTGGAGGAAGTCTGAACTTTATCTACGCTATTAATTCTCTACTTTCTCAGAAGATGTTACCACGTGGAAAATTTTGAGTTTTTGAACTGTGTCATTTTTGATGTGGTTTTGTTTCGCTTGAAGTAAGAAGTGTGAACTTTCTCTTCTAGAGGACACTACTGAAGATCAACAATAGTGCAACCTAGTGCGGAGTCAAAGAACTATTTTGTTGGAGAAATTTTTATTTCAAATGTTTGTTCTTTGCTAAATTTTTTTCAGTCTTTAGTTAAGTTGGCAATATTAACCCCTTCTTTCCCCTTGTTTTAAATCTAGCCTATCCCGAATTTCTTGAATTAATTTTCCACCAATTATGTGTTTCTTCTTAGTATTGTGTAGGGGGTTTATTGATCTACCAATAAAATCATCGCGGGAGGGTGTTTTCATTCCCCTAACGCCTAGAACCTTCTGCGAGAGTATTTAAACTGCTGATTTTAGGGTCTCCGGGCCACTTCTGTTCCATCTTTCAGTGTATAAAGTACATAGCAGGAGGCGGGAAGCGCCTCTTTCCTCGGCAGCGGTCATCAATAAGGTAATGGCCGATTAATAAATTCTTTCTTTGCTAGCTCAGCAGTTTAACTCTCGGGGCGGGTGCGAAGCGTTCCTCCATGTAACCTTTTCCTAAAATGTAACGATCTTTTCTTCTATTCTCTTTTAAGCTGCATATTGGGATAGAGAGTGCTAACCCTCTCGAGCTCCCACTCACATTGTCTTGAGGTGAACTTATTTTCTCAACCTATTCTTCGTTAATGTAAAACAAATTGCTCTTTTCTAAAGTCACCTCGGTAGTATGGGATTAGCCCTTGCATTAGTGGCCTAGAGCCAGATTAGGTTTTTAAAAACAAGTGTATTAGGAGTGCAAGATCGCCTCCTCTCAAATTGTTATTTTAGAGGTCATGTAATTGCCCATTTTTATTTAATAAACCTCAGTAGGTTGGGTATTTTACCCCTGTGTCTATGTCCAGTGAGGACAACTTGAAGGTGGAGTTTGGTGTGGCCTGGGAGAGGCTTAAATTTTGAGAGCGAGTGGCTCTTTTGAAAATTGAGTGTTGTATGCCTCGTGGAGGCTTTTCTGTGTAATTTGGAGCAAGGGCTCCTAGGTATGAATGGGGTTTTCTGCCCCTCTGTTAAAACTCGTGTTTGGGGTAAAACTGAGCTGATTGCCCAAGCAGTGTAAAATCAGGGCGCGAAGCCCAATTCCTGTAAATATTGTAACTACCCTTTTTGATTTGCTACTTTGTACCTGCCATGCTTGTTATTTCTTTGTTTTTGAAAAGAAAATATAACCTTGTTAAATTTTAAATTAATTTTGCTTTCGTAGCTGGAGACCTATTCACACCCGCACCTTCTTTCACCTCTACCTACCACGGAAAACTCCGTAACAATTATTATTATTATTATTATTATTATTATTATTATTATTATTATTATTATTATTATTATTATTATTATTATTATGTCAGTATTATTATTATCTTATCTGTGATATTGTTACTAATATTGTAATTATCCGTTTTATTCAATTTTGCAATTGCCGGTTGCTTACAAGATTGTACTTAGATGTATGCATATAAATGTATGTGTAGAATAACACTCAATACCTGTACAGTGAGAAATGTTGTATATATCAGAGATTGGAAGTGACGTTGTTATATTGCTATACCACTGGCGATTCTGCCAAGTCATCGCCACTCCATGGCTACGTCATCGTATTTATTTAGATATGCGCTCAGAGAGTCAGCCGCCCAGGGCTATTTCACCACTGTATGTAATATCTGTCGCGTAGGTGGGAGCATGTCATTGTTATTTCTGGAGATTACGTAGCTGTGTCAACCAACGTCTATAAAAGGTGGGTGCATATTGTAGCGTCAGTCATTAGTTATACGGATGCAGTACAGTGAAGAAGTCTACTAGATCAAGAGGCCTTAGTCGGTCAGTCAACAAGTGTGAACGAGAGATGGAGAAGACTCAGTGAGCCATTAATTATTGGTCATTGAGAGAGTGAGGCCAAAAGTTAGTTGGTCACTTAGTTGAAGACACGGACAGAAGGCTTACCATGGAGTCAGAGAGGGCAACCCTGGACCTGCCAAGAGGTAATACCATATTGACTTACAAAGAAGTCAGATGATATGGAGAAGAAGCAGTCACAAGGATGTATCACCAAGTTAGGCGTGACACATCTACAGTAAACACCAGATCAAAGGAATACGTCGTAATTACACTAAAAGTGTTGAAGGTACAGTCAAGTGAATCAGTGAGGGAAATATTTCGTATAAATTGTTAAATGTCCAGTCAAGAAGAATTCAAATTCATGCCTAGTTTCTTTCAGTTGCAATGTCATAATTTCATATTCTCATCTGTTTTATCGCAACAAGACTCACTATTTTTTGATATATTATTTAAAGAATATATATTGTTCTATCAAACGAATTCATGGTTTTATTTCAATGAAAGTAAAATATCTTAACCTCAAAATTAATGGGGAAACCGAACGCCAATCTCCTTTTCCCAGAACGTATATGGTATGTTGTCAAAAGTAAGCTTATTACCCCACACCCTAGAGATAGTCAAGAGTCTCATTCTATTATTGCTGCACTGAGTGGCAGCTGGCGCCCTTCAAATAATGTATGTGTAAGTAAGCAGGTAACAAGTAAGTGTGAGTACAAGGTTCAACAAGTGTGTATTTAATTTAATGAATGTTAATTTTCATAATTTCCATTTTAAATGCAGATATTCAGATTTTTCAAGTAAAATGCAGATTTATAATATTTGTAAATTTAGTAAGAGAGTCAGAAAACTTACAACATAGACACAGGGGTAAAAGATACCCAACCTACTGAGGCCTATTAAGTGAAGAAACAGAAATATTACATGGCCTCGACAATACCAATTTGAGAGGAGGCGAAGCTACACTCCTTATACATTTTGTTTAAAACCTACTTGGCACTAGGCCGTTAATGCAAGGGCTAATCCCATACTAAGGAGGTGACTTATATGAGAAGACAATTTACATTACGCTAGAAGAAACGGTTGAGAAAATAAGTTCACCTTGAAGCAATATAAGTGGGAGCTCGAGAGGGTTAAGCACTCTCTATCCCAATTTGTAGTTAAAACAGAAAGAATGATACCGAGTGTCTTTACATTTTAAAGGAAAGTTACATAGAAAAGGCTTCGGACCTGCCCCGAGAGTTAAACTGCTGAGCTAGCAAGAAAAGAAGTTATTAAAAGTCAGGTGTGTCGACGATACCGCACACCGTAGTGAAATTGGCAGCGAGGGTGGAGCGGAAGCTGGTAAAATCCGCTTCGCAAGTCCAATTTGATGGCTAAATGTGAAGGGGGGATCCGGTGCAGGGCCTGCGCTGGTCCCTGGAATGAGAAGTGGGGTTTGTGTATAAAGGGAGTCCACGGAGAAAGGTCGTAGATGACCCTTGCCGTGCCGTTCTCTTTGGGAACGAGAAACAATGGAAAAGCGTTGGTGGCAGGACCACGTTGCAAGATGCGATGTTGAGTAAGGTCTTGTATGACGCTGTCCATCAGAGGAGACGGGCGTGTGGCCCGGAAGACAGGAGGAGCTCCTTGCGGCCAAGGGAGAGACACTCCGTCTTGGAGAATAGCTGTGGCATAATTGCCGAGAGGGGTATCTAGGTAAGGTACCGGGTAGGCTGCTGGGACAGCTACAGAAACGTATGAAGTAGGAGCCGGACGGGGCTGCAGAATTGGCGGACGTAATGGGTCGTCGTGCGGTATACGGCGAGGTAAAGGGCGCAGAAAGCTGGCGTCAGAGAAGTCGTCCGTATCCGTGTCCTCCAGGGTGCTGGCGGCATCATCCCTGGGCGAGTCATCGGCGGGATGCTCGTCGCCTGGGTCGTCATCTGAGACATCATCATCCAGAATGTCCCATGGTGCACTGCGTTGACGAAGTTCGCTCACCGCATCATGATAGATTTCCCCGATGAAAGGCTGCTGATCTATGCTGTCGTCTTGGTCCGGTTGAAAAGACTGCCAGTAGTCTCGTAGACATGTAGGCAAGGACGGCTGAGTCGGAAGGGCGTCCCAGGCGAGGTGGCAGGGCGACGAAGACCGCTCCTCTGCCGCACCGAGCTTGGCCTCCGATCGCCAAGCTCCCTTCCTTCTGCGGTGGGTTGGCCGTGGCCGGCACATGGAGATACTAGTTAGTTGTGACGACCTGTCTCTCTGCCTCGAGATCACTTACTGAGCCCCGTCCCCTGGGCGCGCTTCCTTATATACCTAAATCAGGATGCGCGTGTGGTTGAACTGCTGCCCGAAGAAAGAGGCGCTTCCCGCCCCCTGCTACCTACTTTACACACTGATAGCTGTTACTGAAGTAACGCGGAGACCCGAAAATCAGCAGTTTATATACTCTCGCGGAAAGTTCGAGGCGTTTCAAGAATGAGAACACCCTCCCACAAGAATTTTATTGGCTAACCAAGAGAACCCCTACACAAGATGAAGAAGAAACACATTATTGGTGGAAAATTAATTCGAGAAATTCGGGATTGGTAGATTCAAAACAAGGGGAAAGAAAGGGTTAATGTTGCCAACTTAAACAATGACTGAAAGAAATTTAACAAAGAACAAACTTATGAATTCAAAATTTCTCCAAAAACACAGTTATTTCACTTCGCACTAGGGTGCACCATTGTAGTTCTTCAGTAGTGTCCTCTAGAAGAGAATGTTCACACTTCTTACTACAGGCAAAACAAAAATACATCGAAAACGACCCAGTTCAGAAACTTCGAAATTTACAAGTAGGGACATCTTCTGATAAACTTGAAAATTAACACAGTAGATAAAGTTCAGGCTTCCTCCAGTAGGGGAGTTTCAACTGGCGCAAAGTTTGAATTAGCGACGTGGAGGTGTACCACCCGGTACAGCCTTAATTAAAGTACAGCCCCAGCATTTGCCTGGTGTGAAAATGGGAAACCACGGAAAACCATTTTCAGGGCTGCCGACGGTGGGGTTCGAACCTACTATCTCCCGAATACTGGATACTAGCCGCACTTAAGCGACTGCAGCTATCGAGCTCGGACTTTCTGTGTTTAAAGGCTCGCCCATTCCACTGACCATATGGGCTTGCCCGTTAAACATTGAAACACATTTGTACAGTGACCTAGTTCTCCCAACGGACATTCAAAAACTCATCATTTCCTGCACAATTATTACAGGTTGCAGGTCTAATGTGCTTGTTAAATCCAATTGGATTTGCTCCAAATAATCTGATAACGGAAATCTTAGATTTTTCGGAGAGGGTTTCACTACTGTGATCTCTCATAATTGCCAGGTTCTACTTGTCTATCGGGGACTCCCAAAACAAATTCAAACATCTCTCTCTCCTTCAGCGTTTCTCGCTTCTCTCTCTCCGACTGCTAGCCCGAGCTTTTCCTTTGTGAGCCTGGCGTGCCAAATTGAGACATCGCTCGCCAGCGCTTCTTCCTTCATGACCCTGCGGATGCCTTTCGCACACTATATGCGCTTAAATACGGTTCAATAGTTAGGTCCAATCCATTCTGCAACAGGTTTTAAATACTTGTAATTTCAAAATCTCTCTCTATGGACTAAAGAATTCCCAAAAAAATCAAAATATTATTTAATAATCAGTGGTAGTGTGTCCAACACATGACCCCAGATTTGGACGGAAAATCCTTTCGGCTGCCTAGGCTACTGATTAACACATAAATGAGATACGTATATATAAGTCAAAACCAGAATTTTCATTTCTGAAATTAAAACATCTTGTGTACAACCGTGACATCCTTTTCGAAACTCGTTGACGTGTTAAGTGTTATATATTACTTGTGCTGCTGCGCTGCGTGGAAGGACGGACGCAGAAGGCTTGGTAAAGAAACCGATCATAGGCCTTTGAAATGTGAATGAATCGCAGATTCCATGATTAGACCACGTCAACAACGAGGAGATACTCCTTTGAGCTGTAAAATCATGTGAAGTAATAATCGTCGCGAAACGCAGTAAAGCAGCCTACGTTATATACAAATTGTACCAAACCTCGACGGCAAAAATTTAGGAATGGGTTCCTCACATAGAGAGAAGAAAAAAAGGTTATGACAACATGGGTCCGAAAACGTATACTTACAGATTTATTCAAACTTTGTGATACAAAATAATTTTAGTAATAATTTACATGTCCTCATGCAATAGTCCACTCGTCTCATCAACAGAGGTTCGCCATTAACGTCTGGGCAGGCATTGTTGGTGATTCCTTGTTGGGACTCTACGTTCTTCCGCATAGGCTTACTGGACAGAACTACACGAATTTCTTGCGTACTGCATTGCCTGATGATTTGGAGGACATGCGACTTGCATCCCGTCGACAAATGTATTTCATGCAAGATGGTGCTCCCGCACATTTCAGTCTGCTGCCCGCAGGTACCTGAATACCCATTTTCCTGAGCACTCGGTAGGTAGAGGAGGACCGATTGCTTGGCCACCACCACGGTCTCCTGACTTGAACCACCTGGACTTTTACCTGTGGAGACACGTTAAGTCTCTCGTGAATGCGACTCCTGTTCCTGATGAAGCAACTTTATATGAGCGCATTGTGACAACCTCTCAGGCAGTACGCACTACGCCAGGCATTTTTGATCGCGTGCGTAACTCCATGCGACGACGTGTGGAGGCTTGTATTCAAGCTGAAGGTCGTCCCTTTGAACATTTCCTCTGTTACATGCTCAAAGTGTTTCAGCTGCCGTTACAGACGTATGGTGTAAATGTACAAAAGTTTGAATAAATCTGTAAGTATACGTTTCCGGACCCATGTTGTTATAACCTTTCTTTCTTCTCTCTACGTGAGGAGTCCATTCCTAAATTTTTGCCGTCGAGTTTTGGTACACCCTGTACATTTTATTTTGCTAGTGGTTTAACATCGCACTAACATATTAAAGGTTTTTGATGACGCTAGGAGGGAAATGGGCCATATTCGGGAAGGTAGCGACCGTGGCTTTAATAAGGTACAGCCCCAGCATTTGCATGGTATGAAAATTGGGAAAACCTGGAAAACATCTTCATTGATGCCGGTGGTAGGATTCGAACCTAGCATCTCCTGAATGCAAGCTCACAGCTAGGCGATTCTAACCACACGGCCAATTCGATCGGTAGCAGCCTATTTCGGTCATATAGTATGAAATGACAAATACAGCTTGATACAAATGATCTCAACAGGCAAGATAGATCTGAAACTCGGCCGTGGGCGGAGAAAGTCCTGAAATCAGAACTTCTGACAGTGGTTTGTCATCCAAGATACAAAAATGAACGTTCTGTGAGGAGACAGCAACAGAATAATAAGAAAAAATAGGGACCGTCGAGTTGACTTCTACTCTCGTGGCAAGATAGCAGCACCATAGGAATGTCCTCTGGATGGCGCTACTTCAGAATGTCTGCAACTTGTTAGCTGAGGAATACGGTTAAATACTAGAGATAATATAATTCCTTTATACGTTGTTTATGCCATTCGTCACTGGCACAAACCGAGCCAAAAATGATCGCCCTTTCAAATGGGCACCATATTACAATACTGGATTCAATACCCGTTGTTCTTTGCATGAGTTACATGAAGGTATGAAAGATGTTTAACTAATTTTATGTAAAGCGTTCAGCATAACCCAAGAAACTATTGTGTAGTGTGCCCTTCTCAAGGCAAGAACTGCGGTGAACTTCTTCCTTCTTCTGTGCGCCGGCTGCTCCTGTAATAAATGACATTTAAATGATACTCACCGCTGCATGTAGACTCTTCTTCATCAGTCGCGGTGCGTTCGATGATATCCCCGAAGATAGGCCACACGTCGATCAGGGAGTGAGGAAATGAAAAGATGGGGTGAACTAACTATAAATGACGGTACCCAAAGACTGAATTAAAATTTAAATAACAAACTGATTTATTGAACAAAGTGTAAAGTGCCAAAATTGAAAAAAATAAACTGGTGAAAAATAAGCAAAGTGAGATGAAATTAAAATTTAAAAGAAAGATTTAAGATCTACCTTACAATAACTCAATTATCTGCCTAATAAAACTGACTGAAGGTCAATCAAAATTTAAATACTCCAGGTTATGTTGACACTGTCTTCAAGACGATGACGTGAATAAATTCAAAACTCTGGTCAGAAAATACCACCTCATTTGAAATACTGAATTGTATTACATAGAACAGTGTCTATCAAAATAAATTAGTGTTGTTGAATAATTAATTAATTAATTAGTTACGTCATCAAATCAACACTGACTCAGAGGTGTTTATCAAATCTTTAAAACATGTGACTCAGTTGGGAACACCCAACTTTAAAATAATCATGGACTGCACTAACCATGTGTAACAAATAAAAGACATAATTCAAAGAAAACAGCCATGAACATCGTACTTCATTTACCACATAACCATTGTCACATTCAAACTACTCATGGTTGAAAAGGAAACTATTGAAACATGAAGCTGAGTGTTACAATCACTCATTTAATTATTTAAACTTCACCTGCATGATTGTGATAGCCTGGACCTCTTTAAAATATAAATAATGATTAGGCCAAGTGCCTCATGTTTACATTTCAAATGAAAGCGATCCTTGTACATTAAAATTTTACTTAATTTGCCGCTGACTGCATTTCATTACGAACTCATTATTTGTGGTACCACCACTAGATGGAGGCAGACCCCATCTTATTTACCTCATTCATTTGCGGCATTTGTGATACAACTGGTTTATTAAAGATCGCTTCATTTCCTAATTAAAATGTAGTGGATTTTAAAGGTTTGGTAATTACTGAATGCCTGGTATGAGCATACCACTACTACTATGAACTAATCGATGATCTCTTATCCTAACACATGAAATCTTATTTACGTAATTAAACCTGTTAATGGAGAAACACTGCTCCAACAAAAGAAAATACAGCAATCAAAACTAGCCTAACTACTCCTATCTATTTACATCAAATCAAATGCAAATAATTCACGTATGATCCTACAAATAAACGGTAATAAAAGGTACACAAAGAAGAATAATAAACAAACAAATCTAGATCCCAACATCGCTGCCTGCTGAAAATTAATAAGAATAAATGCGCAAATCGGAGTCTACAGAAAATTTACCCCGCTACGAGTAGCAAAAATATTGTGAATTTGACGGCAATCTCTAACCTCCGACGACAAATGTCTGGCCATGACACTATTTAACCTTTATGGACAATAATTACTGCTATTCCATGTCATCCATGACTCTACATGACTGTCAAAATGCACACTGATTCGTCGCTCTGCCCACGTATACCTCTTACTTTAATTAGCATATATTCCGAGCATCTACTTTCCCTGGAACTATTTGAAACAAAGTACAGGCTTCTGCCTACAATCATAACCCATGTCGTTACGTATTTAACACTCTTGGTTAAATTATTCATCTCTCAATTCTATTTACTCATCATTATTCTCGACGTAGCACCTCATAATACGGCCTCGCTCGTATCCGGCGGGCGAAATATCTGTCGTGCACATCTCTATTTCTTACGACATTTCATGACATGGTCCAAATATCACATTTCCATTATCAACGCAGATCATCAGGGACATTATTCACTTAGCTCGATCTCTAGATCATTCTCTGCTTCACATATCACAAAATACCAGAGCTGACTCATCAACTGTTTACTAAAAAATGACGAGATTGCCTCTCAAAACACAGCTATTGAAAAATGTGTAACCGCAACTACACACAGAAATAAATACTCGCGTCCACCAAAAATCGTCGCAAACTACACGGTATAAGAACTACCGGAAACGGTCATCTGAATGATGATTCACAACATAAAACAAAGCTGAATGCGCAAGTATCAAAATAAGCATTAAAATCAACAAGGCGTCATCTACAACAATCACAACTCCAACAGACAATATCGCTCAAAACTAACGTTATAATAACATGATGATTATTATTATAATTATAAAAATCGGCATTACACTCATTGAGATCTCATAATATAGCATCCTAAACTGTCAAAGTGACTTACTACAAATGATCCATAATAATAATGCAAACACATCTACGTAAAGGAAGTGCGCGAAATAACCCTAGCTCACAGTGCAAAAATTATTATTATTATTATTATTATTATTATTATTATTATTATTATTATTATTATTATTATTATTATTATTATTATTATTATTATTATTATTATTATTATTATTATTATTATGTGAATGATTTACAATCCTATCTAACAGTCTAAGCTACATTTGATCATCGATTAGTTCTCAGTCCTACATATTTATTTACATATTATTTTTGTTGTTGCTCATACCTGGGTGCTGGAGGCATGTTGGATCACCCTCCGGGCTCCGTCATGATGAATTAGAATTCCATCTTGAAGCTGATGTGGTATTGCGAATTTTCACACACGCAAACTTGATACATTTTTATACAGGCGCTACAGACGCTCACATTTACATTACACACGCATTTTCTAGCACTTCAGTGTAGATTATACAACAGCACTGCATATACTCCTGACGTGAAGTCGAAAGTTTTCTCTCCGCTACCTGCCTGACGCCTCCTGCTGGTCTCCACACCCCTCTCAGTTTGTTTACTTACAGCTTACCGGTTGTTCACCTCTTCGGAACACAACAGTTTACTCAAGGTCTTTAATATTGCGGCCTTCCATTAATGAAAAGTCACCGGGCGAGTTGGCCGTGCGCGTTGAGGCGCGCGGCTGTGAGCTTGCATCCGGGAGATAGTAGGTTCGAATCCCACTATCGGCAGCCCTGAAAATGGTTTTCCGTGGTTTCCCATTTTCACACCAGGCAAATGCTGGGGCTGTACCTTAATTAAGGCCACGGCCGCTTCCTTCCAACTCCTAGGCCTTTCCTATCCCATCGTCGCCATAAGACCTATCTGTGTCGGTGCGACGTAAAGCCCCTAGCAAAAAAAAATGAAAAGTCATTCTGCTCCCTGTCTGCTTTAACTAGTTTCTCCCCGCAACATCTCGCTTGCCATAACAGTTTATTGTAAGTGATGAAAAGCAAGCTAAAAGTACAGTTTCCAATGATGTGTGGAGAAATTTACTGATCGTCCTCCAAAAAATAAAAGAATAAAATAGCTTTCCAACAAATGTCAAACTACACGTGGATTAGAAAGGTTTTATGCAGCTACGTTGAAACATGGACTTGTCCCTCTCGATTAGTAATGTGAGTTCATTTAAGCCAAGTGTTGAAAAGTGTAGCTATTGCCTGTTATCTCTGCATAAGCTCAAAGTAAAGTAAAAGTTTGTTAAAGTGTTCATTTCTCCTGAAATATTACTCTCCCAAGTAAATACATGGCTCAGTCGCAATGCCAACAAGTGTTTCTGATCGCGTTCCTACCAGACTCAGAATTCATAAAAATACAGTTCAAACCATACTGAATTTGAAAGCTGACTAACTGAATTAGCTGACACACTCTAAACACAGTGAACACACTAACACATTGAAGATTCAACTAACCCACACAGACACACTGAAGAATCACCATTCTGCTCGCTTGTTTTGTAATCAGTTCTCCCCCCACCTCGAAAATAGTTCTGTGGAAGGGATGTGGCGTAATAATCCAGCACTTGGGAGCGCTTTGTCATACATCCGTAGGTTAAAGCTTCAAAAATTATGTACAAAATCTTCCTAATTTCGGTCTGACTTACTTGTTATATTGCGCCGTGGGAAACGATCACAGGATAATCCACACGACGGCGCGCGTCACCGGCGTTATTTTCTTCCAGCGAATGGTTTCTTCCCGCCATGACAGTTCAATTCCTGGGCGATACTACTCTTCCGTGTGAAGTTGAAATTTTATTAATTAGCCAATAATTGACCACACCTTCGCACCGATAAATTTTCAAATATTATTAGGAAGTCAGGAGACTGTTTTTCCACAACTACTCCGGGCTCCAAATAGCGAAATACTGACTGTAGATTCCCGCTATGACCGTTCATTCAAATTTGGAATTTTGTGATTGGCTGAGACTTTCGCGCTCTTCGCAGCATGGATGCTTCCATTTTCTCCCAAGGGTTGGTGGGTGTTATCGTCGTCTCCCTTGTCCTGCTAAGTAGGTCAAGCCTCAACGCGTGATTTTCTCGTGAGAACCAAGTAGAAAGTTGCCACTCCTAGGCGGTACCATAAAATTTATTGGATGCAGTACTCAGGTCGGTCTACAAGTTGTTCGTGCTCTAAGACAAGTTTAGAGGATTTCCTTGCCGACTGACTGGCGCCAGAATGTCGCTTTGTGACTGCTAGCTCCACAGCCTACTGTAGTATTCCATATGCGAAATATTCAACTTTTAATTCATAAATTAATTACGTAAATTCGCTTATGGGTGCAGTAGAAATAATCCTCTTGTTCTCAAGAGTCTGTTGTTTGAAATTCATTTTTTCTTGTATTTCTTTTTACTTTTATGTTGTTATTTTCTTTGTAGGTAAGGATAGTACTCCATGACGGTAGTTTCATCAAGTACAACTCTTTTTAATTCGAACTCCAAGAGGAATCAGAAATTTTTTAATTTGAACTCCAAGGGGAATAAAAAAAATCGAATTATCCGAAATTCAATTTTAAGGAAAATATTGTAGGCCTACAGTACTGTATAAATACATGAAATTTAATAAATCCATTTTAATGAATAATTATTGCAGTATCTACCACGTAACAGTACACTAATTCCATCGCTCACTTAAAAACGTTATTGATTCTTTGTTGTTTGGGTTTGTTTAATTTTACATGATAGACAACATCTTCAATTTCATTTAAATCTTGAAACGCGTCTTCCTATACATTTGACAGCTCTTTAAGAAATCTGAACCTTTCTAGCATTTTGAAAGCTTCACACGTGGTCGGTACGAACTCTTTCTATAGTGTCATGCCTGCTCTCCTCTTAATCATTGGACGGATTGGAATTTTGTTGCACTTATTGCAGAATCTCGTCATAAATATCGCTCAGCTTCCACATGCATTTCTAGTTCTTCTGGAACAATTTCTGCATTAGTTTATTATTGAAACTTGCTTTACGGAAACATTTTGCAATTGTGTTCTCACATTCGAAGGTTGACGATGTCGGGATGGGTCATGGGGAAGATTTCCGGTGGGTAATCGCGGATGCCCGTAGACAAGCGACGGTCAAGGCCATGCCGATCCTACACTCACTGACGGTCGCAGATATAGAGGTTAAGTCTGGTTAACAATTGGGACTACCTGACCATAACTAGGAAGCTACAATAAAAATATAGAATTCTTGGAAATTATTTGAAGGTTTCACTTTATGGAACCGTTACAAAACTAACTTGCGATAAAATCCTGACTTCGAATGATCAAAATTTAAGCTTCGAAAATTCGAATTATTTTTTTTTTTTTGCATTGATTAGAATAGGAATTTCAAGGGGAATAAACTTGTGTTCGAAATATCCAATTTTCGAATGATCCAATGTAGAATCAACCAGAGTCCCTCCCTATAGTTGACGTTGACTTGGCAAAGTTTGATGAGACCGTAACAATACGAGTAGTATATAGTAGAAAAGATGACCGCCCTCAGGTCCTTCGCTGTTGCACACAACCTGGCCAGAGAGGCGTTACTTTCCAGGTAGCCCGCTCCTCCCCTTCGGGGATGAGAATGAAAACATTAGCTAAGCATTGAAATATTCTATAGCCGAACTCTAGACCTAGACGAATCACACAGAAAACATAGCCGCACAGCGTAATATGTTAACGTAATACCGAACAGCCGTGTCGACGATTTAATAAGATCAAAATTAGTGAGAAATTATCTCATTCAGGCTTGAATCTATGTAAAGAAAGATGTTGCTTAGAAATTTTCAACATTAACTTGACGTTTATTAATTCTGATCTAAGGACTATTTCTGAGGTTGTCCGCAATTATATCGGTCAAACTTGACTATATCAAATACGCTGTCATGAAAGGAAGTGTTCAAAAATAAGATCTGAAGTAATTTTTGTATGATATATTCTAAATAACACTGGCTGCGTTCATTATAACAGAAAAAATAAAAACGTTTAACCCTCCCCTCAGCCCCCGTTTCTCATTTAAATATCGCAAAGTCATTTAGCCCAGCAACTAACACAAATATAAAATATGTCTCGAGTTTCGTAAAATAAATGTCCTGTTGTATTTACGTGGCCATGGCCATTCGGGACTGTTGCACCATGTGGTTTGTTTGGCTTTATTTACGTGTAACACGAACAATAAATATACATACATACATACATACATACATACATACATACATACATACATACATACATACATAAATACACATAAATTTAACCCATGGTCTCCAAGGAAAGGTTTCTAAGTCGAAGAAAATCGTCTTTTTCATAACGTACGAACAAAATGTACTCTTCATTTATAGAGATGGTCACATCCTTCTCAGTTTTCCACCTCACAATGCCTTAGGTAAGAATCAGCATATATTATTGGGTTGTTTACCACGAAGATATTTTCCCCTATATGAAACAATAAGAACAATACGAGTTTATTCACATCTACTTGACAGCTGGTCTGCCTGTTAAAGCATAGTACAATTCATCACTGTAATCAGGTGCTTTCATATGATCATATCATCATAATATATCCTTCTCAAGAGAAGTAAATCGTTACATAAAGGAAAAGAGAGAGAGAAAAACATTTGAGAACATTCTGGATTTGTCATTTCTCAGATAAAAAATAAGGAGAAGGAGAAAAGAAGTAAAGCCTTTTATCCGACTTAACGAACCATCGCATTCTGCTCGACTTTTTATATTACTTTTGTTGAAAGAAGTAAAGTAGAGATATGCGCGGTTTTAATCACAAACTGCCGCGTATTTTAATTGCCCACAATTTATAAAATAAAATAAAAAAGAAGTTTTGAATTAATTACGAGTTGGGCCTGGTGTGGACAGCAATCAATAGGCAGCGTTTGGTTAATTTTTCCATTCGACTGGCTGCTTGCTTGTGTACAGTCGCAGCCACTAACAACAGCTGCTATTAAAGACGAAACACTGCTCGCACAAAAGGAAAAACATAAAAGGTCTTCATTACATATTCTTTTTTTAAAAGACATTCAAATAAAGTATGCAGGGTGAGTGATTGCCTTGTAAAGAAGAAGTTGTGAGGTAACCTTTTATTGTCCTTAATTTTTAATCTGCTCTTGTGGTTTCATTATCATATTTGATGTCCAAGAATTGCAGCTGACAGAGACTAGCCTGAAAGCCATCAATATGACAAAGAAAACGCTATTCTATACAGACAGCCTGCAGTCAGCACTTTCATATCCGGTGCACGCCCTCACGACATGTGATACGAAATTGACGGACTGTCTTATTTTTCAGCATTAATGGAATGATTAAGTGCAGTAGAGTATGATCCTCGATGAAAGATGATTTTGTTAGAGAAAGGTGAGTCTAAGAATGTTTTGAAAATGAAAGTTCGGAAGAGGACAAGAGTTAATCAAGCGAGGTCGGATAGGAAATATAAAAGAGAGGGTCTCGTAAAAGCTATGTTAGACTCAGTCGGAAAATTATGGATGCTGCCAAGAGGAAGGAGGAAGATATAGAAAATAATTTACAGTTACGATCAAGAAAGCAAGAAAGCTTGTTCTTTTGTGGGACTCTTAACCTTGTCGTAATTAATGCTTGTGTATACGGATTGTCATGCTTCCTTAGCTAAGTGGTCAGTGCCACGGTCCCCGGTTCAGAAGGTCCCAGATTCGATCTCGTCGGGTCGGGAATGTTAGCCACATGTCAATTTCTCTCGCTCGAGGACTACGTGTTTGTGCTACTACCAACCACCACCACGATGGCCTAGTTAGAGTACCTCGTTTCTCCCAATGCTCTTCTTATCCATTATTTCCCTTAAGATTAGTCACGTCTCCCAGTCACATGTGGATACGCAGTACATCAGAAGAAATTTCTTTGTGTGTTCATTTTCCTATTCCGATGTGCACTATAGGAATGTATGTAGATGCTCATAAGAGAAGCAGTTAAGTTATCTGGTCTGCCTCCCGGCTAACTGGTCAGCACGCTGGCCTTTGGTCCATTGGATCTCGTGTTACATTCCCGACTTTTGTTATTCCTCTGACTCTAGTAGGGTCCTATCCTCACAGACGCTCGAGTCTGTGAGGATATGTGCGTCAGTTCAAAATACCTGCATCAAAGGGTCTCCGGAGGCCACATTCCGTTATCACAGCAGTTACCGGGGAGGGCATCCGGGCAAGTCCGCATGTGAGACACACTTCACACCTCCGACCCCGCCAGTGTAGAAGAGAATTATGGAAAGAGGAGAAGAGAATATGGATTGTCATAGATTCAGTGGGATAATAGAGTATGGGAATTTCATCCCTCGAAGAGTTCTGGATCGCTCCAAAAATCAGCGACACGAAGTGTGGCATTTAAACACCATCAATTACCCCCATGTCAGATTTTAAAATGTAATTAATTTATTATCTATAGCGGTTGACCATCACTCTAGTACACAGAAGTTTTCCGAGCCAGTGAGATGGAAATGGGCTACGGCTGGGCTGGTAGCGGCCAAGGTCTTCAACAATATTTTACCTCAAAAATTTGGAAACCACAGAAAACCGCATCCATGTCTGTCCCTGTTGAGGTTCGAACCTTTCATCTCACAAAATGAAAACGAAAATGAAATGGCGTATGGCTTTTAGTGCCGGGAGTGTCTGAGGACATGTTCGGCTCGCCAGGTGCACATCTTTCGATTTGACACCCGTAGGTAACCTGCGCGTCGTGATGAGGATGAAATGATGATGAAGACGACACATACACCCAGTCCCCGTGCCAGAGAAATTAACCAATGATGGTTAAAATACCCGACCCTGCCTGGAATCGAACCCGGGACCCCTGTGACCAAAGGCCAGCACCCTAACCATTTAGCTATCTCACAAATACTAGCTTACAGCTACTGCGTAACTAACTCGCTAAAACCGACCTCAACTGAAATCAACACACTATCTTGAGAAAAGAAGGGTAGCAAGTAACCAACCACAGTACTGAGTTTGGCTATTAAACTTCAACGGTATATTAGAATTGATTATTTTGTCTTTGAGGAGTCAAACAACAATACTATCAGCCTACCAAAGTATCATACATTGAAAGCGGAAGAGGAAGTGCACAGATGCTACCAAGAAAGGGGAAATCGTTTAAAGAAAGGAAAGGACAATCAAAGACTAGAAAACGACAATAGAGCCCATAAATCTGATGCATCTGGAGTCACTTTATTGCAAGAAATACAAATCCCTACACGCTACTGGCCCCAAAGGGCGTTTGGCCCAGAAGAAGACCGCTATTCAGCCCGAAATCGTGCAGATTATGAGGTGACGTTTGCTCAAGGCGAGGAATGATTTCTAAACAGAGACCATTTCATTGTCAGACAACTCGTCAATTGCAATGACGTAGGCTGAGTGGATCTCGAACCAGCCCTCAAGTTCAGATGAAAATCCCTGAACTGGCCGGGAATCAAGCGCAGGGCCTCCGAGTAAGAGAGAGGCACGTTACCCTTGCACCTCGGGGCTGCAAGAGTTAATAACACTAGTCCAGTCAGGAAAGATAATAATAATAATAATAATAATAATAATAATAATAATAATAATAATAATAATAATAATAATAATAATAATAATAATAACGAGCGAATTGGTGGTGCGGTCAGGGGTGCACAGCTGTGAGCTTGCTTTCGAGAGATATTAGGTTCGAACCCCACAGTCCGCACCCCTAAAGACGGTTTTCCGTGGTTTACGATCTCCACACAAGGTAAATACTGGGACTGTACCTTAATTAAGGCCAAGTCCGCTTCCTTCCCACTCCTAGCCATTTCCTATCCTATCGTCACCATAAGACCTATCTGAGTCGGTGCGAAGAAAAGCAACTTGTATAATAATAATAATAATAATAATAATAATAATAATAATAATAATAATAATAATAATAATAATAATAATAATAATAATAATAATAATAATAATAGCCAGGATTTGCCTGGTGTGTTATTCTTTACGCATCTTAAACTGTAATTATCTGCCTCAGCGCTGAATTCACTTGCTTCCTTTATTTTTGACTTTGAAATATGAAATGGGGTCAACATATTTATCACAATTTTGAGCTTTCTATTTGCATGAATCATGCATTTTTACACATTCACATCTAAAATTATTACTTTAGTATTAATAATCTATCTAAAAGAAAATTTTGACTTCGTGTGGCAAAGTTCGAAACATTTGGCTAAACAAAGAGCCGTATTGTTATTATCGCTATAATTGGGTATGTACCTTTACCTGAATTTTTGATGGAAAATAGAGATCTTTCATCATCATCATCACTGCCATACAGCTGCGATCTTGAATTTCAGTTATCAGGTTTTCTATCGCGCTCAAAGAATTAAGACCCCGTGACGCCATTGTACGAACGGGCGGAAAAACAAAGCGCGCGGAACACATGTTTGCTGCTCCTCAAGAGAAGCGTTTGTATTCTATCTGGCAAGTGTCAGTGGCCCGATCTAGCAATAATATACGGAACTGTAATACCGTCATTCATGTTTACCAGAAGAGAGACGGACATATTTCCAGCAAGTGGTGATTTATTAATTAAGAAAACCTTGTTCAATGTGTTAAAATAGAGTTCACAAAATGTACTTAGAATTCAATTTTGTACAAAAAATGCTCATATGCATTTTATTCGTAACCCTAACAGTTTTCCAGGAAAAAGTGCCTATTTTTGCTTTGTCGCATGCTTTATCCAACAAAAACCAAGAAAACAGGTAAACTATTTCTTAAAGGAACATAGGGAAACTACCGATACGAGGCAGACGTATTTGAGCAGAGGGCCAGCGCCTCAGCCGTCTGAGCCACTCAGCCAGGCTCACAATTTCGAGACCATAGTACTACGACTATGTAACTTAACAATAACAGTATTGTAGAAAACAGTTTTGAAAATGTCCTTGAACCCTAATGCTTTGCTGTAGAATAATGCCACACAAAAATTCAGAAGAAATGCATTGAATTGGTGTAAAACCTGCTATATTTTGTGGTATTATCAGAACATTGTTGCACAAATTATATTTTGAAATTAAAAATAAGTTATTTAATTGTTGCACTGGTCTGAAATTTGCGAGATGTTGAGTTATCGATTTGTGACTTTTTAAATACAAAATACGCGGAATCAAACGTATATTTTGGTCCACATCATTACAAACTGACTTGACTCTTGCAGGAGTCTTTGGGGGCCGATGACCTTCGATGTTAGGACCCTTAAAACAACAAGCATCATCATCATCAGCAGCAGGAGTCTTTCATACTTGGTTCAATTAAGTGCATTCCATAAAAAAATTACAAAACTGATATCATAAGAAAATCGCTGGAATGTTGGTTTATTTTCTTGTTGTCGGATGAGGTTTGATCTGTATCACCCCGCCGCTGTGGCCCTTGTTTAGTGGGATTTTTTCATAAAACAACCGGTACTCTGGAGCTAGGAGTGGAGGAACTGACTTGAACAAAGAAACCAGAGCATCCTACTTTTCCTTTGACATAAGCTGAATAGACGTGTAAAAATGTTTGATGTTTACACTGAGGGTCTGCTGTTTTTGTTCTTTTTCAGTCTAGATCACGACAGCCACTGGTATGCAATGTCTGGGGTTGTGTTTTCCTTACAACACGTATGGATCCTATGCAACCTGCATGAAGAAAAATGTTCCACCTATAATAGTTTTGTTAAAATATGAAAAAACTTATACATTTCTACAAAACTGGTAACAGTGGCTGAATGAAAAACTGGCTAAGCACTAGATACAACTGTGGGGTTTAAACTCAGTCCAGACGAGCCACAGGTGGCTAAAATGTGAAGAAGGCCATCTACGAATCCACAATGCCTTGCTACAAAAATAAAGGCAAATTTGAACACATTGAGGTGATAGGATTGAAGGTGGAATCCTAGCCTTTTTTAAAAGACCTGAAAAATGCCAGGCATCCCAAATAATACACTCACAGAAAATGATTTGTCATTGTGACAGCCTCGATAATTTTCAGGAAGCTAATAAAATAAAATAAATGATTTTGGAAACAATACTTCATAACACTCGCTTCCTTTCAAGGTCACAATTACTCTAATGCCCCCACAAAAACCAATCGCCAACACTAATTGGAAGGCAAAAAACTATAGACGTGCAATTCGACATCAAGGAAGACCTTCCTTACCCAGAATGGAGATCGCTAAAACGACTGAGAGAAGGCGTCCTGAGATGTGAAACCAACTCTCTGAAGTAGGGACTGGTACCGGTGGGATCCAACGCACTGTGCGAATGCGGTGACATCCAGAATCTGGCACGCCTCCTTGTCTGAAGCAGGCTTGTTGAACCATGCGCAACTCAAGAACTCTTCGAAATCAACGACAAAGCCAATGCGGCTGCTAAAATCTGTATTAATACTTGACCTGAGCATGTGTGTGTGATGCCGGGACAGAATTGAATCTAGGGCCGTGGGATCTAATGGGACAACAAATCCAGTCAAATGTGCGTGCAGTAAGCGTGGGTCTCAACGCGTTGACCTAATGATTTTCGTAACAAGAAACATTCCCGCTCCAGACCAAACAGTATTGCACCTATTATGTTCTATTACCGCATGTAGGTGAGGTTCGTATAATAAAGAGCCCAGAAAGTTCTTTGGTGTGAAAAATATAAATCACAGAAAACCTTCTTCCGGGCTACTCGTCCGGCCCCTCGGTGTAGGGTGCAACGCGTCCGCCTGTCACCCGGCGGCCACGGGTTCGATTCCCGGCCGGGTCAGAGATTTTTAATTGTAAATGATTAATATCCCTGGTCTTGGGGACTGCGTATCTGAGTCGTCCTTAACGTTCTTTTCCTCACATTCAATACTCTACACTTCCACAATTACACTTACACGCAGGTTCCTATCATATGGTGAAAGTAGTGGCAAAAGATCTGCAGAGGTCGACGCCACGAACAAATATAATTTAAGAAAAAAAGGTTCAAACCTTTACTATCCCTAATATAAGCTCAGTAATCGGTGATATCTGATATATCAGGATGCTGTCATAACACGCTGTAGTTGAATCTTTTTTTTTTTGCTAGTTTCTTTACGTCGTACCGACACAGATAGGTCTTATGGCGACGACAGGACAGGAAAGGCCTGGGAATGGGAAGGAAGTGGCCGTGGCCTTAATTAAGGCACACCCCAGCATTTGCCTGGTGTGAAAATGGGAAACCATGGAAAACCATCTTCAGGGCTACCGACAGTGGGGTTCGAACCCACTATCTCCCGGATGCGAGCTCACAGCTGAGCGCTCCTAACCGCATGGCCAACTCGCCCGATGTAGTTGTATCATCTCAATGTTCCATAACTTCAAAATTTCGCAGACCTCCACAAATACTGAATAGAATCTACTTTTTTTCTAGTATTATCCCACATATTTATGGAAACTATCGCTCCATTTCATTATGGCACCCTATAATAGATCCGCGAATCTTCAAAATTATTTTGGAGCATAAGAGATTTCTAGTTCATTGTGCTTTTTGTGACAAAAGAATAGGAATTATTGTTATTCACATTCATATGAAATTTGGCACTTTCTACTGTTCGAAAAGAGACAAATTACACGTTCAGTTCTTCAATGACAACTTAGTTGCTCTGCTACATGTGAGGTGGATAGTGGGGGTAGGGGTCTCCTACGCCTTATGCCTGTTGCTCACGGTAAAATTTTCTGTCAAATTTATTGTACAATAATTTAATTTTATAAAATTTCTGTTGCTCACGGTCAAATTCAAGTTTTATAAAACATTTGATAAAACTTTTCATAAAATAGGACATGTTCTATTCCGTAAAATTAATGTTACGAAACGAACCAATCAGCGAAGGACAGCAATCCTCTACCTTCTTCTCTTCTTTTGATCCAATCCTGAGTCCAGCATTTCCTGGCATTTCTTTTCTTCCTTTTTACCACTGTCATCATCATCATCATCTGTTTACCCTCCAGGTTCGGTTTTCCCTCGGACTCAGCGAGGGATCCCACCTATACCGCCTCAAGGGCAGTGTCCTGGAGCTTCAGACTCTTGGTCGGGGGATACAACTGCGGAGAATGACCAGTACCTCGCCCAGGCGGCCTCACCTGCTATGCTGAACAGGGGCCTTGTGGAGGGATGGGAAGATTGGAAGGGATAGACAAGGAAGAGGGAAGGAAGCGGCCGTGGCCTTAAGTTAGGTACCATCCCGGCATTCGCCTGGAGGAGAAGTGGGAAACCACGGAAAACCACTTCCAGGATGGCTGAGGTGGGAATCGAACCCACCTCTACTCAGTTGACCTCCCGAGGCTGAGTGGACCCCGTTCCAGCCTTCGTACCACTTTTCAAATTTCGTGGCAGAGCCGGGAATCGAACCCGGGCCTCCGGGGGTGGCAGCTAATCACGCTAACCACTACACCACAGAGGCGGACCTTTTTACCACTGTACAACATATAAGTGCAACTAAAGCAGCAATTTTTGCTTTGTTTGTTGGAGCCATACTCTCACACACACTAAGTTGAACGGCTGATTCTTGGTTTAAAAGTTTATACAAATCTTAGTTCAGAAGTGAGTTCATAGATGGCAATCCTGATGCTTCGACGGATTTTTTAAAATAATTTGACCGTGAGCAACACAACTTGTATTTACCAAAATTTTATAAAATTAATTGTACAACAAATTTTATGAAACATTTTACCGTGAGCAATAGGCATTACACTTGCCTCTGAACGCTGTATGACCTCATCCGTTCATGAATCCCCTTATATCCACTTGTGATTTTATCGTATAAAATTACATAGAAGTGTGCGTTTAGTATAGCCCTGATTTCTCAAATTAATACTTTTCAGTGAAACTAAACTCCAGTATCGTGCTGTTTCATTTATTCACATTCCCTTCAAATCACTCGATGTAAGTACACATTAAAGTATCTAAAGCTACACTCCTTACACGACTGAAAGACCCTGTTGCACTTGTACCGTGTGTACCAGGCATCAGTCTTTTCCTTCCACACCGTTCACCAAAATAGCTTACCGTCTTTTTCATTATTTCAGCCGAGAACCTCACGAAAACTTGTTCAAAAACGGTGTATGCAAGTGCAGTGGCTTGGAAAAGAAAATTAACGATTTCTAGAGAGAAGACTGTGTGTGTTTTTTAACTTTATTTTTCATTTAATGGAAATTCGGCTGAGGCTTGTTCTGGCAGTGGTTTGTGGTGTGGGCGGGAGGTGGGAGCAAGGAGGGAAGAAAGTAAATGAATGAGGGAGGAATTATTAGTTTTAAAAGAAAAGGGTGGGGTAGGACGAAAGGAGGAGGGGACGGAACTAAAAGCGAGGTATAGCCTAGACTATAAAGACAAGGAAGCTCGAATGCACAGAGCCTAGTAGGCATACCAAGAAATTAATAGATTCTTCTTCTCGTCCTTTGTTTTTCCTCTCACTCCATATCTTTTTCTTGGTATCTAATTTTCTCCGTCTGAAGTATGATTTAGTCTTTGAAAATAAACCACATTTTAATATTCTCACAGAAACTTTGATTTCTTTTTAACCTCTTAGTTCTTTCCCCACAATATCATATTCCCTTCTGTTGCCACCGCATCTGGTTTTAACGACAGTTGACTGAAATGTCCTCTGAGGTTCATTCGTAAAACACTTTCTTGCCTAAATGTAACTATTTTTATTTATTTATTTTTATTTAATTATTTGGTGCTGTTCATTGCCATAAATGTTTGTTGACTGTCACGAGTGCTTATGGAATTAATATTGGAGATAAATTAGTTCGAATCGCACTTCCAAATATAACTGAAATGCTTTTCAGTTGGATACTTCCTCAACTCTAAGAAAACCGAGTAGTAATCGCTTTATAAGACGTCATGTGACAGTGAAATGTTTTATCATTCCTCCTGAGAATATGATCTTTCCGCCTGGGACATTCAGGGAGTGTCGGGAAAGAATAGCCTATACCCTACAAGTAAACGTCAGTGTTCGGTTTACTGAATCGATGTCATGAACATGAAGGTTCTATATAACTTTATAATCTTAAGTTTATTTATTTATTTATTTATTTATTTATTTATTTATTTATTTATTTATTTATTTATTTATTTATTTATTTATTTATTTATTTATTTATTTATTTTTCTTTCTTTCTTTTTTTAGTTCTTTCTTTCTTAATCTGCTCACCCTCGAGGGTTGGTTTTTTCCCTCGGACTCAGCGAGGGATCCCACCTCTACCGCCTCAAGGGCAGTGTCCTGGAGCGTGACACATTGGGTCGGGGATACAACGGGGGAGGATGACCAATACCTCGCCCAGGCGGCCTCACCTGGTATGCTAAACAGGGGCCTTGGTAGGGGATGGGAAGATTGGAAGGGATAGACAAGGAAGAGGGAAGGAAGCGGCTGTGGCCTTAAGTTAGATACCATCCCGGCATTTGCCTGGAGGAAAAGTGGGAAACCACGGAAAACCACTTCCAGGATGGCTGAGGTGGGAATCGAACCCACCTCTACTCAGTTGACCTCCCGAGGCTGAGTGGACCCCGTTCCAGCCCTCGTACCACTTTTCAAATTTCGTGGCAGAGCCGGGAATCGAACCCGGGCCTCCGGGGGTGGCAGCTAATCACACTAACCACTACACCACAGAGGCGGACTGTTTATTTATTTATTTATTTATTTATTTATTTATTTATTTATTTATTTATTTATTTATTTATTTATATTCCAAAAGGTGCAGAAAGCAACCCCCACATAGACAGAGATGCCTCGATTACCGTTGATTAATTATGTATTCTACATAATTTAAAACTATTACAACTACCACTGCCATCGACAGTTCATTACCATGACGATTGAGCCATATTTCCAAGTCTGCTATGCTCGTCGTTGATAGAAATAGTAATAAGAATATAATCTCAATTCTTATAGCTCGCACTGTAAAAATATATCAAATCTAAAATCTTGGAAATTGAATTTCTATATTTTATGTACCGACAGTATGGTTTTTAGATATAATATTTCTGGAAATGTGCGAAAGTGTCTCGATATCTTTGTACGGCAAAATCACGTCGGCACGAAATAAGGAAAGATATTATTTTGCATATCTTTACTGAGTTTCTGAAACTCTATTAATCCGAGGGGGGGGGGAGGAGCGGGGTTCGTAATGCAGACGGACAGACAGTCAGTAACATAGGAAGACAGACAAATAAGAAACAGACAAAATATTTCTTTCAAAATATTAAACTTTCCCGATCAAAGCTAGTTAGGTAAGGGTTATTCTGCCCGAAGGCAGGTCCGAACCTCCGCAGAGGTGTTCCTGAGCCGGAGTTTACGTGCGGTAGGGTGGCCAGTTCCTTTCCGCTCCTCCACTCCCTTACCCCCCACCAACAGTGCGTAGCAACCCATCCAACTCCTGACCACGCCCACTGTTGCTTAACTTCGGAGATCTCACGAGATCCGGTGTTTCAACACGGCTACGGTCGTTGGCACTCAAAGCTAGTGACGATTGATTTTAAACAGACTTCAAGTGTATAATTAGAGTCCTTTAACAGGATGTTTCACCGTGATAGATACAGTTAGAGAATGTGTAATAGAAAAGTCAAAATGTACTCTACCGAGCTCGATAGCTGCAATCGCTTAAGTGCGGCCAGTATCCAGTAATCTGGAGATAGTGGGTTCGAACCCCACTGTCGGCAGCCCTGAAGATGGTTTTCCGTGGTTTCCCATTTTCACATCAGGCAAATGCTGGGGCTGTACCTTAATTAAGGCCACGGCCGCTTCCTTCCAACTCCTAGACCTTTGCTATCCCATCGTCGCCATAAGAGATATCTGTGTCGGTGCGACGTATAGCAAATGGCAACAAAAAAAAGTACTCTTTTAAACATATATGTGTTTGGAAAAATTCTGCCCAACATTATTTTAGGATAAAAACGAAAACTGCCAATCACCCTAAGGCTGGCTATGTTTTGGAGTACGTATGGCCATCATTTCGATTGTGAGCACTGTTTTCGGTAACGTTCGGCAAACATATCAAGGACAACGAGCATTCAATTAGGAAGCCACTGTAAGGCTCTCCACCAACCATTGATATGAAATGTCCATGGTTTGCGAAGTTTCTGAAGGGCCTTATATCTGCCATATCGATAGGAGTCCAGTCAAAATGGTCTATGGAATGCCAAGACAGCAATAAATGGTGCATTTCATAAGCATTTTCAGAAACCAGCAACTCCGAAGGAAAAAATCTTGTAATGGGTCGAAATACAGAGAACGTGGTCAGTGAATAATCACATTAAAGAACAATCTGGACGACCACGCAGAACCAGAACAATGAATTTTTTAGCCTATAGTGACTTTTCTAGTATATGAAAGTTATTAGATTCATAATTGGATTCTATTATAATTGCAATACCAACAGCATGAAAAAGTACTCTTTCTGGAAAACTTTCTCGTCAATTCTGATTAACCTCTGAACTACGTAAACAAACTCCCGTATATTCACCACTGTACAGGTTATTGGTAAGGAGTGTGACAGAATGTTTCATATCTCAATTTTTACGCGTAATATGTCTTATTGTATAAAATATGCAAGGATGAGGGCATGAAAAAGTAACCTAAACATAGAAGTGAGTCGAAGTTGGTATTTTACGTTTATTTCTCACCAGAAACTCATTCATTGCATGCTTACGTGTTTAATTTTGCTTCAGTAAATGTTAACAGAACGGACTTGGGGTGTGAAGTATTACTTCAGAAGTCATGGTACCGAACAAAAGAACGAATCATCCTAGACAGCAATAAATGGTGCATTTCATAAGCATTTTCAGAAACCAGCAACTCCGAAGGAAAAAATCTTGTAATGGGTCGAAATACAGAGAACGTGGTCAGTGAATAATCACATTAAAGAACAATCTGGACGACCACGCAGAACCAGAACAAATCAAAATATTGGTCGTGTGCTGGATAAAGTTCTGCAGCCTCCAAAAAGAAAAATCACACTGTGTATGTCAAAAGAGTTACAAATTGAATCTTCCAGTGCTTGACGTATGGCGAACGATAGTGGTGCTCAAACTTATCAAAAGCAGTTTCTTTACGAGTTGAAACCTACAGATTTCTCAGTTCGAATGCAGCACCGTGGACATGCTTCAGGAAGTCTGCTTGAGCATCCATTTTATATAGATGACTGATGGTTTTCTGATAATTGCTATATTCTGCTGAGCGGTCGCGTAAAAAACCATGTCATTTCGAGACCGAAAAGAGCTGAAGAGTATGAACAAAGGGAAAGTAAATGTGTGAGTAGTAGTTTTAATCAAAGCGTAATTGGACCCTATTACATTTAAAATTACGGTGGTGACGCAACAACAATACCTATTAAGATATACAGGGAACAGGTGATGGGCCGGATTCATGTGGAATTACAGTCAATTTGTGAAATGAATTATCTAGATTTCAATAAGTGTGTTTTCTAGCAAGACGGAGCAACCCATATATAGGCCAAGGGAACAGAGCACTCTTAGAGGAACTGTTTCCAGAACGCTTAGTGTCGTGAGGAAATGCTGAAGGAACAATGTCTCACACCACGAACTCTGCAAGAACCACGAGAGAATACTGACTCATTGTTTGGAGATGTAACCCATGAACAGTGATCTCATATAGTGTCTAGCATAATCAAAACCATGAAATTTGTTGTTCTCAATGGTGGAATACCTGTAGAAAATGTAATATTGTGAAAATTACACATTAATTAGTCACACTGCGTCAATTTTCGATTTAATCCCACATCGTAATACATTACTAAGGACAAACGAAACCCCATGGCGCAACAGCCCCGAAGAGCCATGGTTTACCAAGCGCCCGCTGCTCAGCCCGAAGGCCTGCAGATTGTGAGGAGCCGTGTGGTCAGCACGACGAATCCTCCCGGCCATTATTCTTGGCTTTCTAGATCAGGGCCGCTATCTCACCGTCAGATGTAGTAAGGAAAGCTCCATTTAATCAAGTAAAGATATACATTAGTTACACGTACACCGAGCCAGTTGAGTGTGCGATTGGGGTCGTGTAGCTGTGAGCTTGTTTTCGGGAGATGGTAGATTCGAATCTCGCTGTCAACAGTTCCAAAGATTGCTTTTCGTGGTATGGCATTTTCTTAGCAGGCAAATGCGGGAGATTACCTTAATTAAGGTTTCGACCGCTTCCTTCCCAATTCTAGCCCTTTCCCATCCTTCGAAAACCTTCGATGAGTTTGCGCGACGTTCACCCTCTAGCAAAAAGAAGAGTTACATGAACAATGATACAGTAAAATTAAAGTCCAGTAAAATTAAAGTCCAATAATATAACCAGGTGAAAATATGACGAGGCCCTTGGCATGTGGAGGGCGACATAATCCACCGCAAATTAGACCACGGCAAATATAAGCAACTCTGGAGGAAGTCGATCTAGATGATCTGTTCAGTGTATAGCTAGACATAACCCAGTAGTAATTTGAATTATTGAGCCTAAACATAATCCTAAGAAAATCAATCATTTCCCAACCGGCATTGAAGACATTGTCCGGCTCCATGGCTAAATGGTTTGCGTGCTGACCTTTGGCCACAGGGGTTCCGGGTTCAATTCCCGCAGGGTCGGGTATTTTAACCATGACTGGATAATTCCCTGGCATGGGGACTGGGTGTATGTGTCGTCTTTATTATCATTTCATCCTCATCACGACGCGCAGGTCGCCTACGGGGGTCAAATCAAAAGACCTACACCTGGCGACCCGAAGTCCTCGGAGACATCCCGACACTAAAAGTCATACGGCATTTCATTTCATTGAAGACATTTGGAGCAGTGGAAGAAAAAAGTAACCGTTGTCAGTAACCTCAGTACTGTGCGTTGTCATGTTGTTTCCGAAAAGGCGTGATGCAGGTCTTTCTACTTCATGCCTGCATGTGTCTGGATGTGAGGCGAGGGAGAGGGTGAAAACCGGTGTCGACACATAGCCTACTCCTATCGAACTAAACCAAGGGGTCAACTCAAGGTTTCACGTCCCTATATGACGGACAACTCACCTCATTTCAAATGAATGCTTCGGAGATGTTTAGAACGAACCAGAATTTTGGCACGCATTTTTGTACCATCATATTTCCTATGCTGCCGGCCAACATTCTGATGGTGAATGTTTTCTCCACCAACGGAAATGGAACCAGCAATCCACGGTATTAGACCATTAAAAATATACTCGCCGCCTTAGCGGTCATGGCCACCAGATTGGCTACATCAGTATTAAAATTAATATAATGGTTATCAGCATACATGGTCGCCTTTGCTCCCCAGAAATGAACATGATACTCGCCTCTGGTGAAGGCTGCGAGAATTCCAAGTACACTGACTGACAGAGCAAATGCAACACCAAGAAGGAGTGGTCAGAACTTTATGCAAATTGCAGGGTAGACTGACGTCACTGAGGTATGCTCATGATGTGAAATGCGCCGCTGTGCTGCGCACGTAGCGAAAGATAAATGGGACACGGCGTTGGCGAATGGCCCACTTCGTACCGTGATTTCTCAGCCGACAGTCATTGTAGAACGTGTTGTCGTGTGCCACAGGACACGTATATAGCTAAGAATGCCAGGCCGCCAGCAGACAGACGACTTTACGAGGGGTATGGTGATCGGGCTGAGAAGGGCAGGTTGGTCGCTTCGTCAAATCGCAGCCGATACCCATACGGATGTGTCCACGGTGCAGCGCCTGTGGCGAAGATGGTTGGCGCAGGGACATGTGGCACGTGGCACGTGCGAGGGGTCCAGGCGCAGCCCGAGTGACGTCAGCACGCGAGGATCGGCGCATCCGCCGCCAAGCGGTGGCAGCCCCGCACGCCACGTCAACCGCCATTCTTCAGCATGTGCAAGACACCCTGGCTGTTCCAATATCGACCAGAACAATTTCCTGTCGATTGGTTGAAGGAGGCCTGCACTCCCGGCGTCCGCTCAGAAGACTACCATTGACTCCACAGCATAGACGTGCACGCCTTGGATGAGGGAATGGCGGAACGTCGTGTTCTCCGATGAGTCACGCTTCTGTTCTGTCAGTGATAGTCACCGCAGACGAGTGTGGCGTCGGCGTGGAGAAAGGTCAAATCCGGCAGTAACTGTGGAGCGCCCTACCGCTAGACAACGCGGCATCATGGTTTGGGGCGCTATTGCGTATGATTCCACGTCACCTCTAGTGCGTATTCAAGGCACGTTTAAATGCCCACCGCTACGTGCAGCATGTGCTGCGGCCGGTGGCACTCCCGTACCTTCAGGGGCTGCCCAATGCTCTGTTTCAGCAGGATAATGCCCGCCCACACACTGCTCGCATCTCCCAACAGGCTCTACGAGGTGTACAGATGCTTCCGTGGCCAGCGTACTCTCCGGATCTCTCACCAATCGAACACGTGTGGGATCTCATTGGACGCCGTTTGCAAACTCTGCCCCAGCCTCGTACGGACGACCAACTGTGGCAAATGGTTGACAGAGAATGGAGAACCATCCCTCAGGATACCATCCGCACTCTTATTGACTCTGTACCTCGACGTGTTTCTGCGTGCATCGCCGCTCGCGGTGGTCCTACATCCTACTGAGTCGATGTCGTGCGCATTGTGTAACCTGCATATCGGTTTGAAATAAAGATCAATTATTCGTCCGTGCCGTCTCTGTTTTTTCCCCCAACTTTCATCCCTTTCGAACCACTCCTTCTTGGTGTTGCATTTGCTCTGTCAGTCAGTGTACATGTACCACTCCAGAACTCGCATTTCTGAATGTTTCGACTTCCTGACAGGGAATCGAAACCACGAGCACGCCTTTACCGCCACGGGTATGGAGCTTTCAAACAGAATCCTAAAGGGGAACCAAAGCTTCGTCGCTTGAAATATTGGTAGGAACTGCAAAATGAACGAGGGCGTTATTTATATTGTTGACGATGAATAAACACGAATTACCAGCTTGATTGCTGACATCCACTACCAGAGAGTAAACAAGTTTTCAGATTTACGTGATTGATTTTCTTGCAATCGTCAGCCGTTACAGTTGCATTTATACTTGGAATCTCAATAGAAAAGGCTACCGGGCGAGTTGGCCGTGCGCGTAGAGGCGCGCGGCTGTGAGCTTGCATCCGGGAGATCGTGGGTTCGAGCCCCACGATCGGCAGCTCTGAAAATGGTTTTCCGTGGTTTCCCATTTTCACACCAGGCAAATGCTGGGGCTGTACCTTAATTAAGGCCACGGCCGCTTCCTTCCAACTCCTAGGCCTTTCCTGTCCCATCGTCGCCAGAAGATCTATCTGTGTCGGTGCGACGTAAAGCAACTAGCAAAAAAAAAGAAAAGGCTAGTTGTTGGTGATAAATAAGGACAATCCGAGACATATTTTATTTATTACTAGCTGATGTACCCGTGCTTCGCTACGGGATTCTCAGAAAGACTGTCTTTGTGGTTTTCCTAAGTGAAGTCAACAAAGGTTGTTATAAAAACGTCAGTAGGAATGTAGCGATTAAAAGCAAAGTTATCATATAAAATAACTTACTCGATCAAATGAAAACCTGCACATTTTCTCATTTTTAATGAAAATTACTACGGTGCCGATCTAACAGTCCAAAGTTCCAGAGTGGAATGACCAGGTCGCAGACAGTCGTAAACACTCCTCTGCCATTACTCCGTTAAATATGCACACTGCTCATTCCAATATGTGCCTCAGGGTAGGGATTAAATCGCTCGAATGCTATGATGAACCAGTGTGTTACGTACCAGTAATATCAGAAAATGTATGAACCAGAGGAATGGCATACTAAAGAAGAAAGTTATCCAAGTCCCCAGCTACTTCCCGCCATATTCAGGCAGGCTGTTACACTCGGTATGACCGGGCAAATTGGCCGTGTGGTCACTATCGGCAGCCCTAAAGATGGTATTACGTGGTTTCCCATTTTAACACCAGGCAAATTTTAACACCTTAATTAAGACCAAGGCCGCTTCTTTCACACTCCTGGCCCTTTCCTATCCTATCGTTGCCATAAGACCTATCTGCGTCAGTGCGTCGTAAAACAAATTAAAAAATACTCGGTACGCAGCAGTAATGCTGTCTACCAGAGAGGTGTGGCAACAGAAGACACAAACATAAATACATAAAACAAAGGGTCAACGTAATGTTATTGTTGATCAATTTTATGAGCTTTCTATATTGTAGGCCTTCACATTTAGTTATCTTTCGACTCTGTGATATTATGGCGTCTTATAAAATTATTTATAGCATAGACTGTAGTTCATTATTCTCCGACTTTACATACTACCGATTTTCATTCAATTCTGTTTACACATTTTCTCGTGACTCGGCGCTGATATGGATTTAGTAACAAAAATCCATATTTATGAATATATCTGTGATCGTAGCTGGTACAGTAAAAATGTATAAGACATAATTTAGTTATGTAGTATTCGATACGAGCACTAATAACATAAATGTTTGAGAATTACATTTTAAGCCTTCCCCTAAACTACCATTTCTCTCAGCGTGAATAAAATTATAGCCTAGATTGTAGTGACTCATTCCCTAACTTTGCATACCGATTTTCATTAAATTCTCTTCATCCGTTTTCTCGTGATGCGTGTACATACGTATAGACAGACAAGAAATTACGGATAATAAAAAAAAAGTGCATTTCCTTGTTACTGTGGACACGACCGATACAGAAATACCATCCTTTTCAAATTCTGAGCAATGTACAGACAAAACTCTTATTATATATACACTATTACTGAGCTCGTTGGCCGTGCTGTTAGAGGAGCGCAGCTGTGAGCTTGCATTCGGGAGATAGTGGGTTCGAACCCTACTGTTGACTACACTGCTGAAGATGGTTTTCCGTGGTTTCCCATTTTCACACCAGTCTGTACCTGAATTAAGGCCACGGTCCCTGCCTTCCCGCTCCTTGCCCTTTCCTATTCCATCGTCGCTATAGGACCTAGGCTATCTGTATCGGTTTAACGTAAAGCCAACTGCATAAACATACTCATTTTTTTTTTTTTTTTTTTTTTCTCATAGTAACTTATGCCATGCTCTGCTGGTAAACTCAAGCATGAATTTTAGAACATCACAGTTTTGAAGAATGGCAGTACTATCAATGATTCGATTTTCCTCAATAACAAACTCTGTTTTCACTGCAGGATCTAAGTCAGAACACTTCACTTCATACACAAAAGACTGAATGTGTAGTATTGTATAAGGTTCTGCAATGTAGATGTCATGAATAGACACTGGAGTCGAACATTATTTATTGTAGATGGCTACAAATTGAGATTAGGAAGACGTTCAATAATGAAATTACTCCACCTCATCATGTAAGTATTATCTTACATTAAAGTAACTGCACAGTGGAAATTCCTCAAAACCATACTTGTGAATAAACAACCGATCAAATTCTTAATAGGGGAAATTTTAAACAATTAACAATTGAATTCAACTGCCATCATCTTACCCTTCCTCTGTTTATCTTATCCTCCATGGTCGACGTTATTATTTTTCTAGGTAACATTTTTTTTGCTAGGGGCTTTACGTCGCACCGACACAGATAGGTCTTATGGCGACGATGGGATAGGAAAGGCCTAGGAGTTGGAAGGTAGCGGCCGTGGCCTTAATTAAGATACAGCCCCAGCATTTGCCTGGTGTGAAAATGGGAAACCACGGAAAACCATTTTCAGGGCTGCCGATAGTGGGATTCGAACCTACTATCTCCCGGATGCAAGCTCACAGCCGCGCGCCTCTACGCGCACGGCCAACTCGCCCGGTTTTCTAGGTAACATATCCTCCTCCGTGCCCCTCACAACACCTCACCTCCGACGCCGGTTTATGCACAAATAACTTCATCCATCAATTTCACTTCTAATTTAGCCTGAATTGACTCATCCGGTCTAGAAAGCCATGAATAACGGCCGAGACCATTCATCGTGCTGACCACACGACACCTCATAACCTGCAGGCCTTCGGGCTGAGTAGCGGTTGCTTGGTAGGCCTTGGCCCTTCGGGGCTGTTGCGCCATGGGGTTTGTTTATTTTCTATCGGCTCATTTCGAATACCTTTATTCCGAGATGACATTTTAAGCATAAAGTATCACAAGAACAAGTGTCCTAAATAATTGTAAATAAATACAGTAAATAAATGTCCACCTCTGTGGTGTAGAGGTTAGTGTGATTACCTGCCACCTCCGGCGGCCCGGGTTCGATTCCCAGTTCTGCCACGAAATTTGAGAAATGGTACGAGGGCTTGAACGGGGTCCACTCAGCCTCGGGAGGTCAGCTGAGTAGAGGTGTGTTCGATTCCCACCTCAGCCATCCTCGAAGTGGTTTTCCGTGGTTTCCCACTTCTCCCCCAGGCAAATGCCGGGATGGTACCTAACTTAAGGTAACGGCTACTTCCTTTCCTCTTCCTTGTCTATCCCTTCCAATCTTCCCATCCCCCACCAAGGTCTCTGTTCTGCTTAGCAGGTGAGGCCGCCTGGGCGAAGTACTGGTCATCCTCCCCAGTTGTATCTACCGAACCAATGTCTCACGCTCCAGGACACTGCCCTTGAGGCAGTAGAGGTTGGATCCCTCACTGAGTCCGGAGAAAAACCAACACTTGATGGTAAGCAGATTAAGAAAGAGAAGAAAGAAAGAAAGAAAGAAAGAAAGAAAGAAAGAAAGAAGTAAATAAATAAATATACAAATAAATAAATACAGAAAGACAGGAAGAAAGAATGAAACAACAAATGTTTACAAAATAACAAAATATAATTTTAAACGCTCTCTCTAGTGTCATCTTCTGAGCCAGGTTGGACCTCATATTTCGCTCCATGGTTACTGCACGAACCGAAGATACTCTAGTTTGCTAGCTTACTGGAGAAGGAATTCTGTTTTTAATAAAGACCCCCAGAGTGTTCTTCCTCACAAAGACGTACTGATAAGGGAGTCTCAACTTAGGAATGAGCTCTTCTCGTGTCCAAATATAAATGTTGCGGTATGTTGCTAGCATGGTGGGGGTACCATTACGGCATTATCGTGTGGTTCCTCTGTCGACACAAGCTACAGAATCAATATATGTCGACTCTGTCGCTCTTACAGAAAGAAAAAGAGGTAGGTAGGGAAAAAAAGAAGGGCATGAAAGACAGAGATGGTGAGAGCAGGGAGAGAATAAAAAAGAGTAAGTGAAGGTAGGGAAAGGTTTTCTGATGACATTGTTGGCAGGGAAATCAAACGAAAAGACGCGATAAGTAGCAGCAGCAGCACCACCAGAAGAGCATATAATAAATGAAGAGAGCGCCGCGTTCTGCGAGGCGGGTGCATTCAGGAAGTGGGTGCTGATATGTGCACGAGATAGATGGGCTCTTTTCATCTCCCTCTCTCTCCAGTGGGAGGATGTGTGCCTCTGTCTTCTTCTGAGCTAGGCACACATCTTCCAATAATTGGCTCGAGTACTTCCCAGCTTCACTGACTTATAGTTCAACTGAAACTGTTTTTATCAAGAAATCATGTTCTACACTTTATTACTCCAAGAAGTGTGATAATTTGGTTTCTACCAACACTCACAAGTATGTTGATTTGTACTGGTGAAGTGGCCTGCCTATCTTAAACAGTAAGGACGGATTTTGTTCACATGGACGAGATTTTACGTTAGAAAATATTCTAACTTAGACATAAATCCTCCATTTGCTGATCTGAATATATCAAACGTCCGACTCGTTGGCTGAATGGTCAGCGTACTGGCCTTCGGTTCAGAGGGTCCCGGGTTCGATTCCCGGACGGGTCGGGGATTTTAACCTTAATTGGTTAATTCCAATGGCCCGGGGGCTGGGTGTTTGTGCTTTCCCCAACATCCCTGCAAATCACACACCACACATAACACTATCCTCCACCACAATAACACGCAGTTACCTACAAATGCCAGATGTAGCCCACCCTCATCGGAGGGTCTGCCTTAAAAGGGCTGCACTCGGCTAGAAATAGCCACACGAAATTAAAAAGTTATTAATTAATATATCAAACGTATATTTTTATGTTTTTTATTAGTTATAATACTATAAATAAATCTAAATAAATAAATCCAAGCGAGTTGGCCATGTTGTTAAGGGCGCTCAGCTGTGAGCTTACATTTGGGAGATAATGGGTTCGAACCCCGCTGTCGGCAGCCCTGAAGATGGATTTCCGTGGTTTCCCATTCCACACCAGGCAAATGCTTGGCCTGTACCTTAATAAAAGCCACGACCACGTCCTTCCCACTCCTAGCCTTCCCTATCCCAACGTCGCCATAAGACCTACCTATGTCGCTGAGGCGTAAAACAAAATTGTATTTGCAAATAAATAAATAAATAAATAAATAAATAAATAAATAAATAAATAAATAAATAAATAAATAAATAAATAAATAAATAAATGTAGCGAGTCACTCTTTCCAGTTAAGTTAATTTTATCCTCAAAATATATATAGGCTAGGCTATATATTATTTTAATATTTTATACTGCAAGGTGAAAGAAATCGTTATGTTATTGTGAGTGAAATTTGAAGACACTAGCGATGACCTCATCGATGTGTTTAGAAATTTCCAAAATAATCCTAAATTATTATAACACCGAAATACTGAATAAATCAAAGACATTGTTGTATTAATTTGAGAGATAATGTCAAACACCACGAAATGAAGGAACTGAAAAATATAATATTTTGACCTTGTGTCGGGAGTGCCAGAATTTTGCCCTAAAATGATGCCAGTAAGGGTGGGTTTTTCTTCTTTTTATCTGCCAGCGATGCTTAAACAACGTCTGTACTAGAATTCGATACCCAACCACGACTATGGGAAGTAAGAGCTTATCTATTTCTTACACAACTACAAGTTAAGATTATCTCAATAAAACAGGCCATAGGCCTATGTGCGTGTTCGAAAAACCCGCCTAATTAGTTGTATTTCTTGAAAAATCCATAGAATAATAACTCAAATAAAGTCCACTTACATTATTATTAAGTAAAGCAGAATACGGAATCAAGTACTATCGTAATTATACGTGGAATAAATCTCATTCAGGATGGACTTTATGAACACCGGGATTCGAATCTGAACGGAGGAGGATATCACTCTTTCATAGAGATTCTACAAGGGACAGATATATTAAGCATCTGAACATAATAATTTGTAACACTATAATAGGTCCACAAGTATGTTTCTGAAGTCCAGTTACGAAGTATAAGTAGAGATGAAACAAAAGTAACAATACAGTATTCTATCAATAAAGAACTTTTTCGTTATAAAGATATATTGGGTCATTACTATAATATTTCGACAAATATATAAAAAATTATTTGTTAGAACTTTCATCGAAAGTATTGGTTTCCAAACTGCGGTTCACAAGGCCCTGAGATTGTACAATATCTTCCAGGGGGTACAGCAACATATTTACGTTATGGGAGATAAGTAGCAGTAGTAGTAGTAGTACATACCGCGCACAACGTCTACACTCTAGATCTTGTACGATTAGAAAATTTTGTAAAAGTAATTCCATAGCGTACGGAAAGATGTAGGTAAAAATGTTTTCCTCTCATAGACATTTAATTCTGGTTTCGTTTTGTTTGAAGAAACGAACCAAGTTTGAAGGTTAATATAAATTCGCATTTCATCCTACAAATGTTCAGCTAAATTATTTCATAGCACGCGCCATCGAAAATTTCTCTCAAAACATTTGTTATTTCTTGACATCGATATAGCAAATAGCTAAATGAACACTCGTGAAAGTCCCAGGTGGTGTCCTGATTATTGCTTCAACGGGAAGTACAACTTCATGAAAGTTTAAGGTACCTTTACCCATAGATAAACACACGTTTGGGCAAATTAAAACGGATTTTAACAAAAGTGTGACCGTGAGACATATTGATCGTCAATGAGAAATCTAAAGGTCTTGCAAACTGCTTTTGTTTACATGTAAAATGCAGGTATCTATCACATCCCGATGTACGATGTAGAGGTAGCGAGCCAGCCTCTTAACCGGAGACACAGGGTTTCATTACCGACCAGGTGAGGAATATTTACCTGGATCTGAGGGTAGGTTCGAGGTTCACTCAGCCTACGTGAGAACAATTGATGAGCTATCTGATGGCAAGATAGTGGCTCCAGTTTAAAAAGAAGAATAACGGCCAAGAGGATTTGTAGCGCTGATCACGCGTCACGTCGTAATCCGCAAACCTTTGGGCTGATCAGCGGTCATTTGGAAGGTCATGGTACATCGGCCTGTGGCGCCGTTGGTATTGTTTGTTTGCTTGTTTGTTTTCTCGTTTGTTTGTTTGTTTTCTTGTTTGTTTGTTTGTTTGTTTGTTTGTTTGTTTGTTTGTTTGTTTGTTTGTTTGTTTGTTTGTTTGTTTGTTTGTTTATGAATGCGTCAGAAGTAATAATTTTTATGGACTGGGTTGAGAGTCAGAGATGGTAGAAACACTAGTCTTCCAAGCCCAAGTTGACTGTTTCGACCCCGAATCAGTCCACTGGCATTTAAAGGAGCTCAAATGCTCCAGTCCCCTACATGCAGATTTACCGGTACGTAAAAGAACTCCAGAGATACAAAATTCCGATACAACGGTGTCTCCGAAATCAGTAAAAATGTTAACACGTAAAACAGGAAATTTATTATTAATATTAACATGAGAACATTTCTTGCATTAACAGAGTCTATAACAATTACTTTTGTTATATTACGCTGCAGTTTGTAACTATGAGTCTTGTCCCATTGTAGATGCCTTTAAAATTCATTAGTGATATGCTTGTAGCACATTTCTGCATCCTCAGTTTGTTTAGAGGCATACCGGTTGGTGATGTTTTCAGGCTGAGCAGAGTCATCTTGTCCATGGTCATTCAAATTTTCTGCTGCACTGTCGTAGACTACCTGATCAAACCTTCAAGGACAAGATTGTTGACATCAAATTGATTTGTGGTTGCTAATCTTTTTTATTTTATGGGCAATCTATTCCCATCATTATATAGGCCTATTGTTTGAATTATTGTGTACTACATCATGGAAATTATACATTAGTCGTCTTACTAATAAAAAGTCCTTATACAGTTGTTTAACTCTTGTTTAGTTAAACAGTGAATAAACCCTGTATAAGCGTTTTACATTTTTCTTACTAATAAACGAGGTATACGCATTGTATTACTGTACAGCACGTATACACTCGTTCCAAGGCGTAGGAATCTCTTCCTGCAATTCACTGACGTATTTCGCACGTTCACCGCCTTTATGATCGCTTCTGCTGGTTATCTACGAGCAAAACTTTCCGGAAAGTCGCACAGTAGCACGGCATATCGAAAAGGCAGTTGCAACACTAAGTGAGACAGCTGGAAATTGGCTTATACTGATATCAACATTTCTTCAGCTTGCTTGTGTAATCAACGCCAAAAAAAGAAATGGAAAGGCTTAAGAAAAGATCAATAGCTCCTAACTGGGATAGTAAGGAAAACGCAAGCAATTGTAATTGAATCGGCGAGTTGAAAAGGGTACCGTACACATTCCAAAATCCTTACTTTTCAGGAGAAAGGAAAACCTTTTTTGTAGCTAAACGAAAGGTTTGATCAAAAAAGTTTCTATTAGGCATTTATACATCATATTTCTGGGTATTCAAATACAAAGTATGGAAATCATATTATGTATGGTTTTCAAGTTATGCCATTTTTTATCTCGAGGAATATGTCCCATTTTATAGGTACTTAAATTTGAGAAAGATCTTTGTAGGGGCAGATAATGTATAATAAACTCGCAATTTCAAAAGTCTATTAAGCAGTAATACATTATTACACAAACATACGCCCAACCATCATTTCTTTTATAACTTAGTTATTCATTGTCATTCCATGAGACAGCTGGATATTGATTTATATTGATATCAACATTTCTTCAGCTTGCTTGTGTAATGAACGCCAAAAAAGAAATGGAAAAGCTAAGATCAAAAGCTCCTAACTGGGGTAGTACGGAAAACTTAAGCAATTGTAATTGAATCGGCGAGTTGAAAAGGGTACACATTCCAAAATCCTTACTTTTCAGGAGAAAGGAAAAACTGTTTTGTAGCTTAAAAGAAAGGTTTCATCAAAAAAGTTTCTATTAGGCATTTATACATCATAATTCTGGGTATTAAACTACAAAGTATGGAAATCATATTACGTATGGTTTTCAAGTTATGCCATTTTTTATCTCGAGGAATATGCCCCATTTTATAGGTACTCAATTTTGAGAAAGATCTTTGTAGGGGCAGATAATGTATAATAAACTCGCAATATCAAAAGTCTATTAAGCAGTAACACATTATTACACAAAAATACGCCCAACCATAATTTATTTTATAGTTATTCATTGCCATTCCGTCTCTTTAAAGTGTTTTACTTTACGAAGATGTCTAGCGTCCATAACCTCTGAACGGTGTATGTCTTCTATGTTTAAAATATCGTGAAGATCATCAACGTTATCGTCCATTCTTTCAATGTTAAATGGATAAGTCGAATATTTCACCTCGATTATATTACTGTAGACAATAAATACCACGAAAATAAACTGCTCACTCGTTTCTTTTTCCGCTACTCGCTGCTATACAAAGCTTATACAAGGGTGCTGGTCTGTATAAGCAATCCAATGAATAACTATAACAGATGTATACACAGGAGGCTTATACACGGTTTATTAGTAACGAATTTCACATAAACGGTGTATAAACCTTGTATAAAAGTTACACACCAGTTATTAGTAAGACGGTAAATAATTACAACAAAAGAAAGGAAAGTTGATTCTCACTGCCTTTCACATGCATCTCTACACCACTCTCCCGTCAGCAACTCAGTTACACAAACACAAAGGTGACTTTGAAAAACACCTCATATAAAATTCTAACAAAATGGGGCAATATTATAAACCGCTGAAAGAAAAATACAATAGAAAAAAAAACAATAACCTAAGCAACCTGAGATGCTACAAATGTGGATGTATTAACTGTAGCCTGTTTTTACAAAATAGGACATTTTCCAATTAATAGGAAAAGTCGTTGAGAAGTACCTATAGTGGAGTGGAAATCTTTTAACAGATTCACAACATGACACACCGAGCAGTGAGACCCGGGGTCGTATTTACCATCTTTACTAGGCAATCTTTATGCTGTAATAAATAGGAAATACAGTACACTTCTGTTCATAAAAATCAGAACACTTGAAAGACTGGAGATAGGAAGCTCATGTTCACAGAACATATGCATTAGTATGTTCCGAAGAACTGATTAGCACTTGAACCATGTCGGCCCTCCGGTTCAAGGTCCACATCGATATCTCGGCGCACTACCACCGACTGGTAAAATGTGCCTGCGGCTCTCGTTGTCGCTATAAACCGAAGGTAATGGATCAGTGAGACTTGAGCAGACGTGCAGGATGCCTCGCAGACGTATGCGAGAACCGTACCGTCAAATGAGTGAGTTTGAAAGAGGATGCATTACTGGCATCTATCCGGGAAATTGCTGCTCATGTGGGACAAAGTGTGTCGGCAGTGCAACGGGTGAGTACAGAATGGTTCACAGAAGGCCTTAGAACACAACGAGATGGATCCGGTCGCACCACCCAGACCCTCCGACCCCCCCCCCCCCCCCGAGAATATCAACACCTCATTCATATGGCATTGCAGGACAGATCTGAGTCCTTCTCGGCTCTGGCGCAACAGTGGAACAGTGCAACACATCGTACACTATCAGAAGTGACAGTTCGTTGTCGTGTATTACGGACTGGGTTACCAGTGCGTCGTCCACTTCTCCGCCTACCTTTGACTAATGTGCATAAACATGCTAGACTGCAATGGTGGGTGCATAAACATGCTAGACTGCAATGGTGTATGGAACGACGTCACTGGGAGCAGGAATTGCAGCAGATAGTGTTTTCGGATTGATCCATGTTCTGTTTGTTTGAAAATGATTGCCGCATTTTGGTTCGCCGCAGACAAGGAGAGAGGCTTTACACTGACTGAATTCACACAAGACATACAGTTCCAACTCATGACGTTATGTTGTGCGGTACAACCACAAATCACAGTTGGTGCGTGTCCAGGGCACTGTGACCAGTATGACCTACGTGAATGACATCCTGCGACCCGTAGCCATACCCTCTCTGCACGACACTCCAGATGCCATATTTCAGCAGAACAATGCGCGTCCACATGTTGCTACACGAACACGTGCCTTCTTATTGTCACAGGATTTCAGACTGTTGCCCTGGCCAGCTCGATCACCGAACTTGTCGCCAATCGAAAATGTGTGGGATATGGTGAAGCGACGGGTGCTGCGCAGTGAGCCAGTGCCAACCACCAAAGATGAAGTGTGGAATCAGGTGAATGCAGCAAGGATGGCTATACCCCAGGACGCCATTCGCGCCTTATACGCGTCGATGCCATTAACCATGGAACAAGTTATCAGTACCCATGGAGGCAACAGGACACATGCTGAACATAAATGAACGAAATGCTAATCGTTTCTGTAGAACATACTAATGAACATGTCCTGTGAATATGAACTTCCTATCTCTAGTCTTTCAAGGTGTTCTGTTTTTTATGGACATGAGTATACATATCAAGTATTTTGGCGATAAATTGGCAAAAGAGTTAATCCAAAAGGAAATAAGACTCGGGATTTTGCCCCAGAAGCCAATAAGACTTGGGATTTTGCCCCAGAAGCCTCTACAGAATCATCACAAAAATGCTGCGTTGTCATGTTTTAACGTCACCTCCTTTTCGAATCATTGTTGGAGCCCACCAAGGTTCTGCACTCTCACCCTTTCTGTTCTGCGTATAGACAAAGTAACAGCTGGCATCCAGAAACCCCACTCGTGGTCAATCTTATATGCTGATCGCATGTTTCTTGCCGACCGAAACCTTCAGAATATAGAGGACCAGACTGCGAACTGGAAAGGTCGTTTAAGCATGAATGGCCTCCGACTAAACATGAAGAAAACGGAGCATTTTCAATGCGGCGCACAGACCGATGCCACCATCATCATAGAAGGCCTTAACGTCGCAAAGCTACAAAATTTACATACGTAAGTTCATTAATATCTACGGATGGCGAGACGCTTTTGGACGTTCCAGTAAAACCTAATGCTGCACCGCTAAAATGGCGCCATGTCAGTAGTGCTGTGCATCAAAAAAGTACCTAACCATCAGAAAGAGAAATTTTATAAGTTCATGATCCGCCTAGTGGTTCTTTATGGCTTAGAGTGCTGGCCAGCCACAACAAAGCACGAACAAGTCCTCCATGAAATGGAGATGATAATATTGCATTGGTCTTTTGATGTTACAAGGCTTGACTATGTCAAGAATGATAACCTAAGAAAGTAGATGGGATCGGTAGCAATAAAGGACAAAACGCGAAAAACACGGCTCAGGTTGTAGCGATGAAGATTAGATTTCAAAAATATTTCTCCGCTATGATCCAGGAGGAAATCGGCCCAATGGCCGCCCGGAAAAACCTATGGCTGAACAGAAGCTGGGAGGACATGCAAGTGACAGGCCTCAAGTTCGAAAATGTCCTCGACTGAAAGGAGTGGCCAACAGTAGCAAAACAAGTGGACCCTGCACCATCGCTGGATACATGCTCAGAAGAAGAAGAAGCACTTCAAAACCATGGAGAGAAGAGCAGTTTATAGGAGAAGAAATACCAGCGCCTATGAAATTGCGATTTTGTTCCATGTATAAGAGATATATTGTTGGAATACGAAGATATGTTTTTTATGTCGTCTATGGTCAGTTTATTAGCGTTTCTATGAACCAAAATCTGCTTGACAAGATGACTGGCAGGGCTTGAGTTGTTTGTACCAATATCCAAGACGCAGTCTGGTGTCACAACATTGCAAAGCGCTTTATGATGAATGTGTCAGGGTAGTGCAGCATTAATTCTGACCTTTAACTCGGTGTTCATCACCTGTAATAATTCTCTGTCAACTGTCGGAGGGGAAGAGGTAGGGGGGGGGGGGGGCATGCAATTCTTCGATTGCGGCCGACACCGTATGTGTATAGAGTTAAATGGCTGGCCGGTGCTGTGTAATTAGTCGAGTATACATTAACGTGATTGCTCGTGTAATGATTGCGCTCAGTCCTGTAGTCCAATCCCTAGTACTAGCAGCCACAGGTTGCATATCAATTACGGCGAACTGTACAAATGTTGGAATTGACGCCCGCACATTTCAACCCGCAACCCGTTCCTCATCCCATTTCTATCTCTCTCACTCCCTCTCTGTCTCTCTTCTCATTCCACCGGATAACGGGGAGTAATGGATTACAATTATACCGGAGTAGAGCAAACCTCTACCACGAGATAGCAGCAGCTGCGGCATGTCCAACACGGACTGGTTGCCTGTCGATGGGCGCTCAATTAGGTCGATCACACTGTGTCACTGTCATCAACCGGTATCGGAGCCATGTTTGTCTCTGAAACGTGAATTTAAACAGGGTTTATTGAAAGGAGGAATGGATGATGATGAATATGATGATAGTATCAGAGTGGATTTGTATACCGTAATGCAGCGTTTCACAAACTATTTACACTTCTGCATCCCTTCTATAATGATTACTGTAAAAAAAAAAAAAATCTTCGTTTTCAAAATATTAACTGGCATTTTAAATGCTGATACTATCTCGACTTAAAATAGTAGAAAATGTGGTAGCAAGTTGGGAAAGAAAATCATCACACTAAAATTACTTACCACAGATTTAATGTCATGGTATTGTAACACAGGGGCACGGTTTCTTCAACTCTGTGATAAATTTTACTTTACAAATGTTAACTAGTCCGCCTCTATGGTGTAGTGGTTAGTGTGATTAGCTGCCACCCCAGGAGGCCCGCGTTCGTTTACCAGCTCTGCCACGAAATTCGAAAAGTGGTACGAGGGCTGGAACGGGGTCCACTCAGCCTCGGGAGGTCAACTGAGTATAGTTGGGTTCGATTCCCACTTCAGCCATCTTGGAAGTGGTTTCTCCGTGGTTTCCCACTTCTCCTCCAGTCAAATGCCGGGATGGTACCTAACTTAAGGCCACGACCACTTCCTTCCCTCTTCCTTGTCTATTCCTTCCAATCTTCCCATCCCCCGCCAAGGCCCCTGTTCAGCATACCAGGTGAGGCCACCTGGGCGAGGTACTGGTCATTCTCCCCAGTTGTATCCCCCTACCCAATGTCTCACGCTGCAGGACAGTGCCCATGAGGCGGTAGAGGCGGGATCCCTCTCTGAGTCCGAGGGAAAAGTCAACCCTGGAGGGTAGCTAATTTAACACTTCAGTTAAAAGTACCCTGTTTCCCGAACACATTTCCAACATTTCTTACGAAATAATTGTTAAAGACAAATTAAGACATTTCAGTGAGATTTCAGAACGCGTTTGGCAGCGAGCGTCTTTTGTTTCTTTACGTAAAGCGCTCCTAGTGGTGTGTTGAAATAGTATTTTGTCACACATGACAAGTAAGAAGTGGTGTAGTGGTTAGCGTGATTAGCTGCCACCCCCGGAGGTCCGGGTTCGATGCCCGGCTCTGCCACGAAATTTGAAAAGTGGTACGAGGGCTGGAACGGGGTCCACTAAGCCTCGGGAGGTCAACTGAGTAAAGGTGGATTCGATTCCCACTTCAGCCATCCTGGAATTAGTTTTCCGTGGTTTCCCACTTCTCTTCCAGGCAAATGCCGGGATGGTACCTAACTTAAGGCCACGGCCGCTTCCTTCCCTCTTCCTTGCCTGTCCCATCCAATCTTCCCATCCCTCCACAAGGCCCCTGTTCAGCATAGCAGGCGAGGCCGCCTGGGCGAGGTACTGGTCATTCTCCCCAGACCCAAAGTCTGAATCTCCAGGACACTGCCCTTGAGGCGGTAGAGGTGGGATCCCTCGCTGAGTCCGAGGGAAGAACCGACCCTGGAGGGTAAACAGATTACGAACGAACGAACAAGCAAGAAGCAAAAAATGCGTTATTACACTGACTGACAGAGCAAATGCAACACCAAGAAGGAGTGGTCAGAACTTTATGCCAATTGCAGGGTAGACTGACGTCACTGAGGTATGCTCATGATGTGAAATGCGCCGCTGTGCTGCGCACGTAGCGAACGATAAATGAGACACGGCTTTGGCGAATGGCCCACTTCGTACCGTGATTTCTCAGCCGACAGTCATTGTAGAACGTGTTGTCGTGTGCCACAGGACACGTGTATAGCTAAGAATGCCAGGCCGCCGTCAACGGAGGCATTTCCAGCAGACAGACGACTTTACGAGGGGTATGGTGATCGGGCTGAGAAGGGCAGGTTGGTCGCTTCGTCAAATCGCAGCCGATACCCATAGGGAAGTGTCCACGGTGCAGCGCCTGTGGCGAAGATGGTTGGCGCAGGGACATGTGGCACGTGGCACGTGCGAGGGGTCCAGGCGCAGCCCGAGTGACGTCAGCACGCGAGGATCGGCGCATCCGCCGCCAAGCGGTGGCAGCCCCGCACGCCACGTCAACCGCCATTCTTCAGCATGTGCAAGACACCCTGGCTGTTCCAATATCGACCAGAACAATTTCCCGTCGATTGGTTGAAGGAGGCCTGCACTCCCGGCGTCCGCTCAGAAGACTACCATTGACTCCACAGCATAGACGTGCACGCCTGGCATGGTGCCGGGCTAGAGCGACTTGGATGAGGGAATGGCGGAACGTCGTGTTCTCCGATGAGTCACGCTTCTGTTCTGTCAGTGATAGTCACCGCAGACGAGTGTGGCGTCGGCGTGGAGAAAGGTCAAATCCGGCAGTAACTGTGGAGCGCCCTACCGCTAGACAACGCGGCATCATGGTTTGGGGCGCTATTGCGTATGATTCCACGTCACCTCTAGTGCGTATTCAAGGCACGTTAAATGCCCACCGCTACGTGCAGCATGTGCTGCGGCCGGTGGCACTCCCGTACCTTCAGGGGCTGCCCAATGCTCTGTTTCAGCAGGATAATGCCCGCCCACACACTGCTCGCATCTCCCAACAGGCTCTACGAGGTGTACAGATGTTTCCGTGGCCAGCGTACTCTCCAGATCTCTCACCAATCGAACACGTGTGGGATCTCATTGGACGCCGTTTGCAAACTCTGCCCCAGCCTCGTACGGACGACCAACTGTGGCAAATGGTTACAGAGAATGGAGAACCATCCCTCAGGACACCATCCGCACTCTTATTGACTCTGTACCTCGACGTGTTTCTGCGTGCATCGCCGCTCGCGGTGGTCCTACATCCTACTGAGTCGATGCCGTGCGCATTGTGTAACCTGCATATCGGTTTGAAATAAACATCAATTATTCGTCCGTGCCGTCTCTGTTTTTTCCCCAACTTTCATCCCTTTCGAACCACTCCTTCTTGGTGTTGCATTTGCTCTGTCAGTCAGTGTATGATGAATGTGACACAAATGTTGTTATAGTTTTTATTTGAAACTATGCGAGAGTGCGTAAAAATTAAAGAACGGACTGTTATATCACAATACTCGATATAGCCTGTTCTTATATGAGTGCAATCTAAGGCTCCTACATCAGAAGGAAAATATGATAATATGTCTTGAATGACTTTCGCGCATTCTTTTACTGCAAGGAAAATAATGTGATGCCTTGCTAATGCTGCAATGGCAGCAGAAATTCTTCGCAGAATTCGACAGTCTCTTGTCTTGCACTCGTGAACATAGTCGCCTACAATTACATGAAAAGTGTCTCAAGCATACGTAATATATTAACAAGGAGAGGCCAGACCCTGCGGCCAACCGATTTCAACGAGCTTCAGTGTACCTGTGGGGGGAAAACACTTACTAGTAACTCGTGTATAAGTGTTTAGGTCAATACGCTTTCGTTTTCGAAAAAAAGAATAAACAGGAAAGAGATCAAATGTCATGACACAGGATCCGCTTCGGACAAAGTGGAGGTGATAGAACACTAAAAGGCGAACAAATTTTACTTAAACATGTCAGGTCCGCAACCTAATAATTTTTGAAAAGTTGATGAATCCCCGATTCCAATGCAACGCATATATACTTGGAGGTACTTCGCAGTCAAACGGAGTGGTGGCCTAGTGGTCACCGTACTTGGTTAAGAACCTCGTAGACGTCAGTTCGAGTCTCGTCTGCGCTATAATTCTTCTACAAAATAAATTAATATTTGAGGGAACGTGAAGATAAAAATGGGAGCAAAAATATCGCGCAAATTGCTGTAGACTTTATTTTCTACTTGAAATGAATGTAGGCCTAAATGTTCTCAGAGTTTTTCATTTTCTTCGTTTCCATCAGGTGTTGAGGCACATTATACTTCCTCGGAATCTGCCAATTTTCCTGATAACAGCGGGAAGGAATCACACCTTTGGTGAACGGAGACATCATTTCAGTATATATCACAGTTGGATTCGCGGTCCATTTTGTGTACGCATGCTGAATGTTTACCTGATTGGTAGGTTGACTCTTTGTTACCGTGCAGTTTTATTGCTGTACCCTGTGCATCACTCGCAAATATGTACTTTACTTTTAAACGAGTATTGTGCTCATTAATCTGTACTCACCTAATGCAGCGGAATAAAACCCTTTTTTCCACCATCGGAAAATATAGTACCCTTTGGCAGTACAGAAGCTTGTACTTCCTTCCAGTTCTCAAACGACTTCAAAGCGAGAACACTGATAAATTAAGGCCGTAGCTTTGTGCCACTGTTAGTGAGAACTGTTGCCCATTCAGATGGAGCTCAGACGATTTTACACCGGCATGCAGATTAAATACATGAGTGCATCAAGTCAACTGGCATGTACTTATATCCATGCAAAATATAGTTAACAGTGGCTTTCTTGACATGAAACGGTGTTTTCATAAATGTGTAAATAGCCACTAAATGATGATGATGATGATTATTATTATTATTGTTACGGAGTTATCCGTGGAATGCAGACGTGACAGAAGGTGCGGGCTGGAATGGGTCTAACTACAAGTCCGAAAGATGAATTAAAATGTCAATAAAGGTTATATTTTCAATAGACAACAAGATTTAACAAATTTTCAGTAGGTGAAATAACAATGAAAAATCACGTACAATTATAACTTTACAAACGAAAGCACAAGTTAAGGGATCTTTACAAATTCTGAGCTTCGAGCTCCAAGTTTATAATTCCTGAGCCCTCAGCTCACAACAACAAATTACCAAAGGGCAGAAAACCCCTCATTACATGGAGCACTTGCTCCCACCTAGTAACTTCAAGCCTCCTAGAGGCACCTTTCAAAACACCATAAAGAGCTGACCCGCTCTCAATCTTTCAAGCCTATTGGAGGCAATACAATGCTATACAATAACTTGCCATCGAAGCGCAACTTACAAGAATTAAACAGGGGTATCTCGTACCCAGCCTACAGGGCCTTAAAAGAAAAATAATAGGTTAATTAAATGGCCCAAAATACCAATATGAATGGAGGCGTAGCTTGCGCTCCTACATGAAACCTTATAAAACTTAAGCGGCACTAGGCCGCTGACACAGGGGCTATTCCCAAACTAGGGAGGTGACTCGTATAAAAAAAATTAATACATTAAGAGTAGAAAATCGGTTATGAAAACGTAGTCACCTAAACTCAAAATGAAGAGGAGCTCGAGAGGGTAAAGCACTCTCTATCCCCGATTTACAGTTAAAGTAATAAGAAAATTTCACATAAGCCGGCACTTACATTTTTAGACAGGTAGGTTACATTGAAAAGGTTTCGGACCTTCCCCAAGGGCTAAACTGCTGAGCTAGCAAGAAATAAAGATGTTAAAAGGCCATTACCTTGCAGAAGAGCTGCTGGCGGATGAAAGAGGCGCTTTCCGCCTCCTGCTATACTTCCATACACTAAGCTAGATGTTGTACGAGTGGCGGAGAGCCAGGAAAATCAGCAGTTTCTATACTCTCGGGGAAGATTCGAGACCTTTCATGAATGATTAAGACACACCCACAGTCGTTTATTGGGTAGCTTACAGTTACACATCAACATTGGGGAAGAAAGACGCCATTGGCTGAAAATTAATAACAGAAATTTACGATTGGCTAATTTCAAAACTGGCGGAAAGGAAGATTAATATTGCCAACCCACAAATGAAAAAACAACATTTAGTAAAGAACAAACTTATGAATACAAAATATCTTCAAGAAAAGTTCCTTCACTTCGCACCAGTGTGCATGATCATAGTTTTTGGTAGAGACATCTGTGAGAGAATGTCCATACTTCTTGATAATTACTAAACAAAAACAATTCGAAATTAACACAGTGACATCTTCTGATAAACGGTTGAATTAATTTTGTTTTAAAGTTCAGAGTTTCAGCTGTAGAGGAGTACCTTAAGGCGGAAAATTCAAATGTGCAGCGTATAGGTGTACCAACCGGTACAATTATTATTATTATTATTATTATTATTATTATTATTATTATTATTATTATTATTATTATTATTATTATTATTATTATTATTATTATTATTATTATTATTATTATTATTATTAATACTTCGACCTGGGCAGCTATCACAATAAAGAGGTAACTTTTTGATGAAACTCCTTGCATGTACAATTTAAATATGCGACCACAATAGCGCATACCTCATTTACCTCCCACTTTCCACTGCCTTCTGCCTAGACATAACAATACCAACCTTACAATCCAATTTCGTAGAAAGTAAAATTATAAACTGAGTACTCCCTGGTGTAATACAACAGCATGTTATCACCATGAAGAATGTTCAAGGATTTCTGTACATCGAATGTGTCGCAGAGAAAGGATTTGTCATCCTTTGGACGGCACTGGTCTTTCAAAAGTACATTGATCGTTGCTTCATTCTCCTTTACATAACAGCTTTCTTCGTAAGCCATACATAATGCTTATTTGTCCTTCTTCGGATGACGGATCCCTAGGTTGAAGTCGTTCATAAATATGTCTCTAGAAACTTCCTCTCTAGCAGAAGGGATATTTTCTTCATAGCAATGACGTTTATACATTCTGTAAATGTTTGCGAGATTCTTGAACTCAACTTGGAGATACCCTCTTTGCTAGCTACCCCTACAGTAATGCGAAGGAACAGCCGGAAAATGTTTAATGAAATCTACAACCGTCTGTCACATGCCGGCTGAGTTTCATTGCAAGGAGTCTTTTTACCTCGAGTATCCGGTTTTGGAAGTTTCATGCTAGTTCGGTGATCTTATATAGCCTTCTGCAGGAATCTTTGCGTCCCATTTTCGAATAAAATCTCTTTCCTGTTCATTACTTAGTTATTATATAATTGACGGCAATCTCCTTCCGTAAAGTTAGAAGAACAAGCATATTGCCATATAATATGAGCATAAGTGATGGGCCGGCTTTCATCATTTTTAATTTTTATTTTGCGTACGTATGATTTTCCGCTCTTCCTGTCTTTCTTCTTCAGTTGAATTTTACTAAAACCGTTCTTCTTCCTCTTTCCCTTCTCACCTACCGTTGCAGATTCTTCAACCTTTCACGATACCAGCATTTTTTCCTGTTTCCACTGCTACATCTGAAGGGCGAGGTACGTTTGGCAAAATATAGGAACACTTACAGCTTCACTGGAGTGTCACTGAACCACGGTCAGAATAAACTAAATTTAAAATATGATACGTTCTGCTTGGATTGGAGTGTTCCGAGTCAGAAGCAGTTAGCACTGTTAAAGCAAGAACTCTTTTTCTGCTAACTCCATTTGCACTTGTAGATATTATGGGCTTCAAGCAGCTCACCTGGCGTTCTTCCATCCCTCTGAATGAATTTAAAAACTGAGTAACAGTATCAGCTATTTGGTCTTGCTCGTCTGTAAGCGGTAAATAATAACTAGTACAGGAAGTATGAGTCCCTTCACGTTGATCAGGAAATGTATCGTCGCCTCCACTTCACCGCCTGGGTAGCCTGGTTGTTTTACAAAAATCTCTTCTGAAGTGAAGCAAAAACGAGGCTGTGGGATGGTGCACTTTCAGATTCAAATATATAAGCTCAAATTCTAAATTGTTGATAATCAGTTATACAGTCTTACAGCTTCTGATATGTTCTTAAGCTAGTTTTATTGACATTAAAATGTTTTAAATAGTTCGCTTACTGGTAATGGGTATCACTATCAAATTAATCATAATAAACAGCGCAGCTTTAACAAACTGAAAACCCCCTCGTGTTCTGCTGTTCATACACTCCTTCTGCTATATCCTCCTTAACAATTCAAGAAAATTTTCAAACAACAGTTTTCTTGATTTGAATGACAGAAAACAGCTCTTTACCTGACAGCCTTCACGCTCTGTGAGGCCTACAACATGCAACCAACACACCATTACAGCACTGTATCCATCTGTGTTCGGTCTTCTTCGAGGGTTACGTCAAACTAAAATTCCTATTTACATATATACTAAGAATCTGAATGTTACTGTACTTTACCAGAAAGTGTAGAAACTCACGATGCTTCCAACAGTGCAAAAATCTAATTTTCCAAAAAAATGAGTGTTACAGCCTTTTACCTGACAACCGTCGAACAGATTTCAAAAGTCTTATTCTTAACAATGCATTTTGAAATGTCCTTAGTAAAGTAAACCACCTGGATTACATATGGATTGCACATGTCTTGTAGCAAACAATATGTCGGGACGCTTTCCTAAGAAGAAAAAACGCCAGGATTCTATGTTAACTTTAGATGGCAAAGGCCGCGTCGGCTTATTATGAAGAACACAACTAAATAAACAGATAAGTCAATCTGAGCCTGCAGCAACAGCAAATAATATTATGATTATATTGATCGGTAGCGTAAGCGATTACCCCACAACGGTTCGGCTTTCCCTGCTAATAATGGAATCCATGGCAATGTGCAGTTACTTCTGACTCGTATGATGTAAAGAAAATGTTCCGCTTGTGATGCACTTGCTAGTCTATTCTCGGAAAAGTGGTTGAAGAAATCTCTTCTTTGTTCACTGCTAAATTTAAACGGATCTTCGCTCGAAATATGTGACAGAGAGGGAGGTATATGAACATACCTAACGATTTAAAGTACAAAATGATTTGCAAAACACAGAACATCTACTTGGCAAAAAGTGAGCCCATGTTTTTTTATTGAACTGGTTACGATGAGTCTTTTGGGTGTGGTGTACAACTTCCGGAGAATCAGTCACACTGAGGATGAGGAGTATGTCTTGGTGGGCCGATAACCTAGATGTTAAGCGCCTTTAAACAATAAGCAAACATTTGTCTTGGTAGATTTAGTCCCCAGATGTGAAAATATTTTGGTACTGGAGACTTCAACATCAGCATTTTAAAATACACAGATGACACCACGCACATGACCAACATTTTTATATCTTGCAGTATGACTACCATAGGCTAACACACTCATGCTTCCCTAAGTTTACTTGATTTTATAGTAACACATGATCCTAAGAAAATCATAGCACATGAATAACTACCTGTTGTATATTTTTTGTATATAGACCTATGTTGTATATTGACTCGAAATTCGTAAATAAAACCCCAAAACTTTCACTTTCAGAGATTTTAAAAGATGGATGCTTTCATTGAGGATACTCTTTCTACGCCATAGCACACTGTTCAGCGTCCGAATGATTTTGATGATAAAGCTCGTCACTTTAGTTACCGGTACCTTCTGCTTTCACTGCCCCCCCCCCCTCTGAGTTGGGGAGGTAGAATTACACCCACGGAAACCCCTGCCTGTCGTAAGAGGCAGCCCCGGGGGCTCTGAACTGGGGAGCGTGGGTTGGCAACCGCGGGTCTCTTAGCTGAGTACTGGCATTGCTTCCACTTACTTGTGCCATGCTCCTCAATTTCATATTTCATATCCGATTTCCCTTGGTCAACTCTTGTTCTTATCCTACCCTGACGGTATTACATATGAAGGCCTACGGAGTTTCTATTTTCACTCCCCTTGTGGCCCTTGACTTTTTTGGCCGATACCGTCATTTTTCGAAATGTCGGATCCCTTCCATTTTCTCTCTCTCTGATTAGTGTTATATAGAGGGTGGTTGGCCAGGTTTACTTCCTCTTAAAACAATAATCACCACCACATGCTTTCACCCCACTGAAAATAGCACGGGTCACTCGCCCAGCAGCACCATGTCTAGACCAAAACATACGTGAACAGATTACTTATAGACACAGGGTCTTTAAAATCTACCGTAAAGATAGTTCACGGTAAAATTTTAGTCTTACAAAAGACTAAGGAACAACGTAACACAAATGATTCGTAAAGATTCGCTTCGCCCACTCTGAACTAAAAATAAACGATTCAGCTGAGCGGTGGAAATTTGTTAAAGATCTAGGTTTAGGTAAGGCTCTTGAAAGCAGCGAACTAATTAAAAGCATAACTACAGGGGAGCTTAGCATTAGACCGAGTCTGATAGAAGAAAAACGTTAAACAATTGGCTTTACGGCGCACGGACACAGATAGGGCTTATGGCAACAATGCGATAGGAAAGGGCCAGCAGTGGGAGGAAAACGACCGTGGCCTTAATTAAAGTACACACGGGGCGAGTTGACCGTGCGGTTAGGGGAGATAGTGGGTTCGAATCCCTTAATTAAGGCCACGGGCGATTCCTTCCCACTCCCAGGCCTTTCCTATCCCATCGTCGCCATAAGACCTATCTGTGTCGGTGCGACGTAAAGCCACTAGCAAGGAATTAAAGTACAGCCCTAGCATTTGCCTGGTGTAAAAATGGGAAACCAAGGAAAAACCATCTTCAGGGCTGCCGACAGTGGCGTTCAAACCCACTATCTGCCGAATGCAAGCTCAGAGCTACGTGGACCAAAGGCCTCGTGACCTCTTTTTTGGTTGATGAATGAAACTAAGACATATGTTCCACAGTAGTTTTCATATCTCTTCATCTTCATCATTCATATTTTGAAAGACGAAGTTGTAGAAGTAGCGAAGTCTATGAATCACCAGAATACCTACTTGTAGAGAAGATTTTGTGAGATTGGCAAATCCTAGGGCTTGAATTCTGTCTACTTGATTAGTCAACAGGTACAGACAGGAATCTAAGGTGACTACCATCTCACTGATAGTACCAGATCCTCTACCATTCGGAAGATTACCAGTTTATCGGTGCGGGACTAGCCGATAGGACGGTTTGCTAATGACGGGCGACCTCCAGCACAGAACTCGTTAGCTGTCGACCCGCTATCTGCTCTGTAATGGCTCCAACTACCTGGTGTGCGCCACGTGCTACCGCTTAAAGTGGAACATATGCACACTAACACACTGTCCTCCCTCGACGAAAAACAGTCTTACATTCATGATGACTTTTGTGAAATGTACGTATATAACTATTGTGTTTTTACTCTATGTACTGTACCGTACGTAAAATGTGAAACACAAACTAATTCAATCACTTGTCAAGTTATCTGAGAAACCAAAGCATATTAGACTGAAATTTGGCATCGAGGTTACTCTTAGGTCATAAAAAGATCTTAGAATGTTTTTATTTTTATTTTACAAGTTGCTTTACGTCGCACCGATACAGATAGGTCTTATGGCGACGATGGGATAGGGAAATGAAATGGCGTATGGCTTTTAGTGCCGGAAGTGTCCGAAGACATGTTCGGCTCGCCAGGTACAGGAGACAATATAATTGCTGGCAATTAAGAATATAATTTCACGTATCTAACACGTCCTTTAACCGACTCAAATTACAATAATTGTAACAATGCAAATAATTAATATTAGGCCTAAGATATGGTGACAAAAACATTAAAATTTGTTGTGGCTAGAAATTGCTTTATTCTTAAATTATAATTACGTTTCGTGGTGAGGTTTATTGTAGACACGTCCTATTTCTAGAACCAATGGTCAACGGCATTATGCACAGTCCGCCATTAAGACCAAGTTGTAGGCATACGCCAAACTGTTTACTCCATTTCCACCTAAGTGAATCTCCCCGTGCCAGTTTATACCTTTCAGTAGATGATCCATGTAAACTATGAACAATAAAAGTGAAAGATTGCAGCCTTGTCTAACCCCTGAAAGTACCTTGAATCAAGAACTCATTCTACCATCAATTCTCAATGCAGCCCAATTGTCAACTTAAATTCCTCTGATTGTTTTAATAATCTGCCCTTAATCCCACGATCCCCCAATACGGTAGTCTGGCATATGCCTTCTCTAGATACACGAAACACAAACACAAGTGCCCATTCCTCTCTTAGCATTTCTCAGTTACCTGATTCATTACCCCCACTGGATGTGCGAACAATTTCGTTCATATCCAACCTCAGAAAGGGACTCGTAGGAGCCACAAATGACCGCGAAACTCTTAGCAAATTATGGCAGGTCCTATGATGTTGCGGATGTAAAGCGCCGCGCAGACATGTTTTGAATGTTTATATTTTTACCTCGTCAGCTTTTGTTTCATGTATATATGTACCGTATATTGAATTAGTATTTGATTAAACCTTGTCAAAGGTCGTTTTATTCACCACATTCCGTAACATTTTGCAATACTACAGTTTAAAGTCGTTAACGTCGTTTTAGGTCATTGTGATTTCATAGTTTATCTCCTCTTATCAGTCAAATATCACATCTGAATTATCATCATGATTCGGCCACGCGGTCGTGGATGTGGCTGTTCCCAAGGCAATCACGAGAAGACTTGTCTTGTCAGGGAAGGTCGTCAGATACGTTTCTGTCAATCACAGTCCTTTTCACAAGACCCTGCTGTCGATCCGTCTCAGACATGCTCATCTGACACACTGGACGAACCTAAGATCAATTCTTCAATCTACGCTGATGAATCAGTCAAAGTCTGATGACTCAGTCAAATTCTACAGTTCAAATGGAGAGACAAGTCTACTTGACCGCACAGGAGACTACTCTCATGCCCCTTCTCAGTTAATTGGTCAGGGTGATGGAATTTGTGTACGGAAATGTTCCTGAGTCCATCAAGGACAGCGCGATCAGTGACCGCGTGACACTCGCAGTCAAGAATAAAGACTGTACTGAAATCAACCAGCAAGTCATTTTGCTCTTGCCCGGCGAGACTCGCAAGTATCTCTCAGTTCACGAGAGCATCGGCGATGAGAGTGGTGTCAACCTTGTGTACCCGACGGCATACCTCAACTCCATCGTGGCGTCGGGTCTACCATTCCACTGTCTCTATATAAAGGTCAACGATATCGTCATTCTGAGCAGAACTTTAACACTACCAGGAAGATTATCAACCTCTACTGAAACTGTGTCAAGTGTATGATCTTGACTGGCCACCCTAAAGGCAAGGAGTTTCTAATGCCAAGAGTCAATCATACACCAATCAAAGGACTCTCTCCATTACAACTTGAGCTCTTGCAGTTCCCTCTCCTTCTGGCCTTCGCGATGACCACCAATCGCTCACAGGGTCAGTCTCCCTCATGAGTGGACATTTATCTCCTAAAGCCGGTAATCTCGCACGGCCAGCTCTATGTTGCCATGAGCCGCTCCCGTACGACATTTTATCGCACCAAGAAAAGACCGAGAGTCGCCGCAGATGGTTCCATTCGAACCACGAATGAAATCTTTCAACGCTTTTTTTTTTTGTTTTTGTCATTTCATGTGACTTCAATTTACTTCAATTTCAATCTTTATAAAATTGATGCACATTACATATATTTCTGCTGTGTAACTTTAATTTACAGCGTTTTAACATATTTCATACCGGATTCAGGAGCTGGTACACTAGTTTGGATCAATTTAAGTTGAAACATTGCTTTCTCCTCGACGAACCCTTCCAGTAACTTTTAACTGTTAAGTCCCCGTTATCAGCAAGAACTTGCCCACACTATTTTGACGTACAATAAGTCGGTAGTTTCGAAACCGTACTTGAGCCGGTGATTTTCTTTTGCTACTGGTTTTACGTCGCACCGACTCAGAGCGGTCTTATGACAACGATGGGACAGGACAGGGATAGAGCTGGGAAGGAGGCGATCGCAGCCTGAATTAGGGTAAAAAAGAAATAAGGCATGAAAATGAGAAAACACAGAAAGCCATTTTCAGAGCTGCCAACAGTGGGGTTCAAACTCACCATTTCCCGAATGCAAGCTAACAGATACATGGCCCGAACCACACAGTCAACTCGCTTGGTGAATCAGTGGGCGTTACAAAACGTGAAAGGTTTAAAACCGAAATAATGTTTAGACCACATGTGAGACGACACTGTTCCATACTCATTGTAAAGAGAAAAGTGGTGGTGATGATGATGGTCGTAGTGTTTGTTGTGTTGATTGTTTTACGAGGAAGTACAACTAGGCTACTATGCTCTATTAACACTAATCAGAGGGGAAAATGAAAGAGGTCCGACATTTCATAAATGAAGATATCGGCAGAGGAAATGCAAAGGGTGCGAAAATGAAAGAATCCCTAGGACTCGAATGCTCTAATACCGTCGGGGTCGGGAAGGACAAGAGTTGACCAAACTAGGTCGGATAGGAGAAATGAAAGTGAGGAGCCTGTCACAAGTAAGTGGAAGCAGTGCCAGGATTCAGTTATTGGTGGTAGTGGTGATGATTATTGTTTTAAGAGAAAATTAAGATATGGGCCAAAGAAAGACAAAGGCCACAAAAGGCGTGAAAATGAAATAGGTCTGCTCCCTAGGCCTTGAATGGTGTCATATCGTCGGGGTCAGAAAGGAATAAGAGTTGGCCAAGGGAGATCGGAGAGGACAGATGAAAGTGTGGAGCCTGGAACAAGTAAATGGAAGAAATTCCAGGACTCAGCTAAGTGCTCCTTGGTAGCCAACCCACACTTCAAAGTAAAGAGCCCCTGGGGCCTCTTTTGGGCACTCCTTACGACAGGCAGGGGATACCGTGGGTGTATATTCTACCGCCCCCACCACAGGGGGTCAGCTAAAGGCCCCGTGGTCACCAACCTATGGTCCCAAGATAAGAGCCCCTGCGGGCTGTAGAAAGGAAAGACCATTGCATCTAGTAACAAGTCTCTTACCTAGGTACCACGTCATCGTGTAGTGCAATTGAGCCATCATCTATAGGTACTGTCACACGGCTGGACTCCTGCGTGGTAGCACGTCGCGTGAGCGTCTTTTGATTCTTCTCACTTTTTACAAGTATACGGCCAAAAAAAACCAGCATTACAGGAAATTGTGGTATGAAGAAGTAAAAACGAAATATTTTTTTCTTTCGTAAAATGTCACGACATGTAGGCAATTAATTGTTTCAAAATGATCAAAGACACATTCGAGAGGAAATAAGGGCTTTCCAACGTTTCTCAAAAGTCCAAAATCATCAATATCGAGCGTCAAACGGCTTATCGCGAGCGTCTCAAAGTTAAAGGGGCCGAGTGTCACGAGACGAGTTCCGCGCAACTGGAGCCTCAGCGAGTACACCTAATGCGCCAGTGGTGGAAAAATTTCAAATCCAGCTCCTTCATTTCGAGAATATCTACGTATCACGCGGTACATATTCCACGCCTAAACTTGCGGCTGTTACCCCGACACAGCCATGTTCGAATTCTTTTAGTACAATTTGGCTTTCAGCACCTGGAATCGCTTGAATATTTTGTACAGTATATCATTCACGAGACCCAGGGAATCTACCAGTGTTTTATTATTCTCCTCAAGACTATCAATTTCACCTGACATTAAAGAATAGTCGGCAGCTATGCAAACCAAGTCATTTCCTACGACGACCTTTAACAGCAACATTCCTCAATACAAATAGAAGAATCATCATACTCAGATGGACGGTTAACAACATTCACGATCTTCTTCTTCTTTGAGAATTGGGCAGTCTCATTTATGTAATGAGGTTGTGTGTGGTAATTTCGAAAAATTAAACGAGTATATTTTAGCTATGTTCAATCCAATGCAATTTTCAGTTCGTAAACAAAGAGGCAAACAGGCATCTATAGGCAATATACATTAAAAGAACCAAGCATGGGCAAATTCATCTTTGAGGTAGACAGCACTAAGACACCGAAATGAACTTAAATCAAATCACTTGTATTATATTTGTAAAATATAAAGCATGGGCATTTCGCCTGACATCCGTTCTCTACTAATAACGGAGAGGAGTGGCTCCGACAAAGAAAGAAAATGGAAAATTGGTACTTGAAATGCAACTATCTGACTAATTACGAGTAAATTAGGAAAGAATTAACAAAATCTCAGAACCAAAAATTAAAATTAATAAGAACACGTAGGCTCATATTCCCCATAAGCACGTACTGTATACCTCAGAAACCTTGACCATGAACATCTCGACTCAGAAAGAACTCGAAGCCTTTCAAATGTGGGTGTATAAATGGACGCTGGGAATGCCACGTACGAAGCACCGGACTGATGCACGATGTGTCAGTTTTAGAACAAGTGAAGATCACAACACCTCTATGATTTCTCAAGGCAAAATCAACGGAAAAACTTCGAAAAGGGAGATGTCCACATCGTTCGGCAGACCATCTGAAGCCATTCATCTAGCATAGAATGTACGAAGCCTTTCGAATAGTACAATATCGAGACCCCTTAAGAGATACATATCCTGTAACCTTACAATTACATCTGTAACATTATTAACATATTATTATTATTATTATTATTATTATTATTATTATTATTATTATTATTATTATTATTATTATTATTATTATTATTATTATTATGTGCGTATGGACCCAATGGATCACGCAAAGCTCTAACGATTCTGTTTTCTGAGTTGCCAAACAGCTCTCATCCTTTCTCCGTGGATCCTTTTTCGTTCTTCTGTCCACTTTGCACCAGTCTTCTTTTTCACTTCGTTCTCTGGTTGCACTTTCCATCCATTAATTTTTTTCCTATAAAGGTTTCTGTCCGCGGCGTCATTTGGGTTTATCTGGGCTTTTTCCAGATCCTTCTTCACTTCTAGTACCCATGGAATGTTTTTTAGATGTTCTATGTAAGTGAGAATCTTGTGTGTCAGTCTACTTGCCGGCAATCTGTGGACGTGCCCATAGAATTTCAGACGTCTTTTGCGGATGTCTGCTGCAATGTTGGAATGCTCTTCTGTCTCTTTGCGTGACCTCATTCTATATCCATCTTCTGTTTTTCGGGGGACGAGAATTTTCCTCAGGATTCTTCTTTCTTCTTTTAAAATGTTTTCTAGGTCACCTTTCCCGTTCAGTGTAAGGGTCTCGCTGGCATATAAGACTTCGGGCTTTATTACTGTATTATAGTGTCTGATCTTTGCATGGCGGGACAAGCACTTTTTATTGTATATGTTGTGAACCCTACCGTAGGCTTTCCGAAATTTTTGTAGGCGAATTTTCTGGGCAGCCTTCTCGCCTCCCGTTGGTTCAAGTATTTCTCCCAAGTACTTGAAGTGTGGTACTCGGTTGATTTGCCCATGTGTCGTGTTCAAATTTTGGATGTCAAATTTTGAGCAGAAGAACTTAGTCTTTTCAAAGGAAATTTATTATTATTATTTGCCTGCTGCCATTTCTTGATGGATACAGTACTTTTGTATCCATCTCTTGGCACAGGCCAGAATAAAGTGTAGCTTTCACCAAAGTCCCAGTCTCATCCATGGCTGTGACAATATGGAAGCTGCTGGGGTATGGGTGGTGCTAAGTAATGACATTCAGAGCACGGCTAGTGCATCTGAGTGTTATGAAAGGTGTTGCTCATAGGGTCAGTTGTGCCGCAATAGCACTTTTTGACCCAGTGAGGAAAGCAATGGCAAACTACCTCACTCATCGGCTTGCCTAGTACGCCTCATTTTGGTGCTGCCATTGGTTTTTGCGGTTTCCTTATAACCGCATAACCTTTGGTGGTGCTATTTGAGGATCCAACCAGCCTCTGGGCTGATGACCTAACAGACAGACAGATTATTATTATTATTATTATTATTATTATTATTATTATTATTATTATTATTATTATTATTATTATTATTATTATTATTATTATTATTATTATTATTTACACAGGAATAATCTATTCTTGAAATTTTTTGAGTGTATAATCAAAACATAAGGACTTGTGTAAAAAAATTTTGCAAGTGAGAAAGTGAAGTCAATCGAAATACGGTGTCGATTTCAGCTTTCAGTTGATATGCGGAAGTGAGGACGTAAATTATTGTCAATTTCGGTATTAATAAAATATACAGGATTAAAACATTACAGGACAAATTTCAAGATTCGATTCTTCATATGTAGGAAAGAAGAAGTTCATATCAATGTAGGTCGTCCGGATTCGATAGTGTTGCAGTTTTATGACCATTTTCTACCAACTGACGATGTTTCGAGCGCTTTGAAGTACTCATTGTTGAGATGACAGAAGTATATATGCTCGATCAGAGGCATAAAGTAATCCCAGGCAGCTAAATATTGAAATCTCCGAATATTAACTCTTTCCCTGCCAAGGTAAAATACTGTAGTACTGCTAAAACTGCCAACCTAAATTAAGGTAAACGTAAGGAAAATGTTGTACTCGCCTCAATTTTGGAGCTACATAGACGACTTTTTTATGATTAATTATATGTCCGTGTATATGGCCTGTGATTTACTTTGTTGGCGCTTATGTCTTTATGCTAAAAAATTAATGAATTAGTAATTTCCACTTTCTGTAATTAATTTTGCAAATTTGAATTAGTATTTGTCATAGCAATAATCATTTCGCGTACATGTTAATGTCACTGTTAGAAACACTAAACTGTGTTATCTTTTAATGTTCAAGATTTTAAATCTCTATGTTTAAAAATGTGCAATGATTTTAGTTTCTGAAATTGAAAATTGAGGTTAGGTTCGTCGTCATGGCGACTTGCATTTCGCTGGTTAATATTAGCATCATTTTCATTTTAACTTTCGACAGTAGTAGTAGTAGCAGTAGTAGTAGTAGTACCGGGTGAATTGGCCGTGCGGTTAGGGTCGCGCAGCTGTGAAATTGCATCCGGGAGACAGTGGGTTCGAAACCCACTGTCGGTAGCACTGAATATGGTTTTACGTGGTTTCCCATTTTCACACCAGGTAAATGCTGGGGGTAGTACCTTAATTAAGACCACGGTCGCTTCCTTCCATAAGACCTATCTGTGTCGGTGCGACGTAAAAGCAAATAGCAAATAGCAGTAGTAGTAGTAGTAGTAGTAGTAGTAGTAGTAATCAGAGGAGGGATAACACCATTAGGCTTAATATCTGTCACATGAGCAGTTATTGTCTCTCTCACTGATTTCATCACTAGAAAATCACTGTCACTTTCTAACAACACAGCCTGAATGTATTTTTTTAACACAACTGTTCTGATTAATATTTTACCATCCTACCCTACACAAATTCGCAGTATAATAGCTAAAACACGATAAAAGCAATACCGGTACCTCGTGTCAAAGAAACTCGTCGCGCAAAGTTCGTGGCCCACACAGCATGGTCAGTGCGTGCCAACCTCTCATAGAAATAGATGATGATGATGATGATGATAATGATGATGATGACGATGATGATGATGATGATGATGATGATGATGATGATGATGATGATGATGATGATGATGCTTGTTGTTTAAAGGGGCCCAACATCTTGGTCATTGGCCCCTAATGGTTCGAAATGAGACGAAATGGTATGACAATTGAAAAATCCTTAATCCTCCACTGACCAGAATTCGAAAACGTGAGGACGAAGAATGAATGAATGGATATGAAGTTAAAACAATCAGTGGATCCGACCCACAATGCCCCCCATTCCCAGAAACTTAGCGTTAAACTATAGCATTACTGACCAAGGGACAGCCTCTAAAGCGCAATACTGACTCGATGATGCTTGTAATCGAAACGGGTCCAAAATCTAGGTCATCGGCCCCTCATTATGGTACTTATCGCTAGGAAAATAGAACCATACTATGTGTCATGTTGCGGTACTATTTTCATTTAGTATTTAGTATTACTGAACATAACAGGCGTTCAGCCCAAATACAAGCTCACAATACAAACAAATTGCAAAAAAAAAAAAGCACTAGACTCCTTTGGGCATGCCATGAGGTCCATCAGAGACTCCAGAAACGTGACACTCCCTAGGGAGGGTCACCACAGCAGTCACCGAGCTCGATAGCTGCAGTCGCTTAAGTGCGGCCAGTATCCAGTATTCGGGAGATAGTAGGTTCGAACCCCACTGTCGGCAGTCATGAAAATGGTTTTCCGTGGTTTCCCATTTTCACACCAGGCAAATGCTGGGGCTGTATCTTAATTAAGGCCACGGCCGCTTCCTTCCCACTCGTATCCCTTTCCTGTCCCATCGTCGCCGTAAGACCTATCTGTGTCGGTGCGATGTAAAAAACTAGCAAACAAAAAACCACAGCAGTCATCTTCAGTCCCTACATGCCACGTTCAGCAACCTACAACTACTGCTATCCGGCCGTGTCATCACCCCTGGTGAGAAAAAGGCTGCCCTCCCGGTGATGACACGACCGGCCCTATCCGTGGAGCCTAGAGGAAGACCCCAACAAACCCTACCATATGACATTGCAGCTTTCTCACCCTTCATTTTGCGGCCGGCCATGTGAGGCTGAAACCGCTCTCTTCCTGTACCCCGCATCCCTCACTCCCCATTCGGCATATATCTCTCTTTTACATATATGGGGTACGCCCGTCCTACCCCCATCATCTCACGGGAATGTCCTGCTCTTCCTTTCCCATCGCTCCTTACTATCTCTGACTGCCCATTCATAGTGAGAAAACTTCACATGCCCCAAAATAAAAATATAAAATAATAATAATAATAATAATAATAATAATAATAATAATAATAATAATAATAATAATAATAATAATAATAATAATAATAATAATGATAATAATATAAATTAAAAATCTATATACTCCTTTGATACCTTAAATAAATACTAATTGGATACCTTAAATAAGACTAATCTAGCCCTTCTCAGTCTCTGCATTCCACATATATCAGTTACAATAGGTCGTTCTGCAAGAACCGCCGACTTCGCGTTTCAACATACTCAGCACGTGTCCTAGTTTACTCCGCTGCTTACTCCGCATTCCATGTTCACTGACCTACTCCCACTGGATTTCAGTATACTGGTGGTCAACAATTACATACTATACTGCCATATCACAATCAATAAGGCCTCTACAGTTGCAAAATACCACATCTTTCACCTACTCCACTAACTCACCAACTCAATACTCTTCGTTCTAACTTGGTCCTAGTTAGGCTCCAGGCTAAAATTCTACCTTCTCAACTATGTACACATCTCCACTACTCCACTTACCATTAAATTTACTTAAAAAACTCCATCCACTAAATATCATCAAGCTATTAAACAAGCCTCTCATAAACACACATCACCATTCCAAACACATACCCTCGTATCCCCTCTAATCTATACTTCATCATCTTTGAATTCACTGCAACTACGTCCATTACACTTATTGCCAATCATTTCATTATACAAAAACCACAATGCATCTCCGAACACATAACCACCTTCATTCTTACCAAAAAGGCTCCAACTCCACTCCATTTCCGCCTCCTTATACACTCTTCTCACTTACATCCTTAACATATACACACATATACATATACATATACATATAACATATACAAAAACCACAATGCATCTCCGAACACATAACCACCTTCATTCTTACCAAAAAGTCTCCAACTCCACTCCATTTCCGCCTCCTTATACAATCTTCTCACTTACATCCTTAACATATACACATATTACCCCCTATGCCTCTCCCTCTTTCATCTTTCTCTCACAGGATTTTCTTATCGCACATAGATACCTGTTCAACTCTCCTCCTTCCCATTACTTGATAATCGAACTTATAATAATCTGCTCATCCCCTTTTCCTAGTAGATTTCGATGTTTGGCACTTAATAAAATATTTCTTGTCTTACTTGTTTTTTTACAATTACCTATTAAGTGAAAATCGTCGTTCACTACCCCACGTAATATACATACTGCCTTATCTCTACCTTTTAACCAACCCTTATTATTATGTAGTCCCATCAGTCACCATACCAACCCACCCCTAATTAACCTATCAACGTATCTAATATTTATCCCCGTTACTTCCTCTACTTTATTTGTCACTAAGAGAACTTCTTAGTCTACATTCTTCCAATAATTTCTGCCTATGCAAACTCCATCCACTAAACATCATCAAACTATTAAACAAGCCACCCACAAACACACATCACCATTCCAAACACATACCCCCGTATCCCCTCTAATCTATACTTCATCATCTTGGAATTCACTGCACATACTTCCATTACACTTATCACCAATCATTTCATCATACAAACACAAACTACAATGCATCTCCGAACTCATAACCACCTTCATTCTTACCAAAAAGGCACCAACTCCACTCCAATTCCGCCTCCTTATACACTCTTCTCACTTACATCCTTATCATATACACATATTACCCCTTGCAAGCACCTTCAGCCCTCTGGCTCCTGTCTTCGTCCACACCTCCCCCCACATGTACCATAAGCCTATCATCTCCAAGTATATTTTAATTTTTTCTAGCCAGCATCCCTTATACATGCTCTTCCGTTGTTGTTCGTACGCGGCTTGTAGCACCCTCCCGCCTTCTTGTCATTTCAAAATCATCCAATATTTAACTATTCTTTTACAGACTCATGTTCCAAATCATCATGTTGCGGTACTAATCAAAAGTAGCGTAGACTCGCGGTATTCCACACAGTATGGTACTATACAAAGGTAATGAAATTCGCACATGTAACACAGACATATGGTGTTTCGCACACTGCGGCGCTACATACAGGCAACGCAAACCTATGGTGTTCCTCACATAAGTGGACTAAACACACGGACCCGCACTATCGCGTGGTGTTCCTCACACAGTGGGTACTAAGCATAGGCAAGGCAGAACCATGGTGTCGCTAATCCCATGGTGTTGCTCACAGGTACTGTAAAAGCCGCCAACGCACTCTATTGCTACTAATAAAAACATATTGTGTACCTAACACAGTGGTACTACGCGCAAGCATAAGCGATCCATGGTGTTCCCCGCGTGGTGGCACTACTTGCAAGTAGTATCATGTTTCTATCATCCCTTGGTCGCCCCTTTTAGTCACCTCTTACGACAGACAGGGGTACCGTGGGTGTATTCTTCGTCTGCGTCACCCACCCACAGGGGGTTGTGTATTTGGTCAGCGAGAGGTATTTTATTTCCGTCAAGTCGGCCGGTAAGCCGGTTAGGACCTCCTATCCGCCACATGGGACGCGCCACGTGGAAGTATCACCTCTTCCCCTGCTACGCCAGAGTACTAGGTTCGTGGCTCTAAAAAATAAAAACAAGAATGTTATTTTCTCTTTGTCAGAGAGAAAGTGGTATTTACTTGTAGTTAGAGATGCCACGGATCAGCCAACATGCATACGCGAGTCATCTATTGCGTTAAACCTGAACAAACGGTATTTGAAAATCGGCCTTTAAGGCATCGGATCTCATCAGATCGCGGCAGTTTTTCGATTCACAGAGCATCGCTTACATCGGATCTTGGTAGACATTGGTTTAGCTTATAGTTCGGCTCCATCCCAGGGGTGTAATGAACTTCCTGAGCGACTTCCCGGGTATAATTTTTCATTGTTGTCAAACTTAGAGGGCGATCTATCTCACTGCATATTTCGTTTTAAAGGATAACATTTTAATAATTGTTTGCTTATATGAACGGTCATCTAAATTCATGTGTTTCGAATGTACTGCATTGTTGGGTTTAAGTATATTATCCACGAGATTTCAAGACATGGTGCTAAAATTGTATTTTCGAAAGTAATTTCACACTTTCTCTCGAAGGAAAGCTTAGCCTCCATAGACGATTTTCATTCCGCATGGTATATTCCAGGAGTCTGCAGTACTATGGTGTCTTACAACTTGACTAAAGATAACGTGAATTCTATGTGGCTTGTAAGTAAGTGATCTTGATGTCACAGTGTCATGTAAAACATGCCGTGAGCTATTTATTTTCAAGTGCCCTTCTTATTACCTATTATTATTATTATTATTATTATTATTATTATTATTATTATTATTATTATTATTATTATTATTATTATTATTATTATTATTATTATTATTATTCCTGGGGTAACCGTGGAGCAGAAAGATGTGAAAGAAGGTGCCGCGATGAATGGGTCTAACTACAATGTCAAGAAAATAATTTAAAACTTAAACTGAAGGTTATATTTTCTTAAATTCGACCTTAGAAAATTTTCATAACAATGAAACGTCAGGTACAATGACAAATTTTAGACAAGACAAGAAAATTCAAAATTTAGTGACAGTTTAAAAATCTGGGCTTCAATCCCCTCGCTTTACAATTCTTGAGCTCCTAGCTCAAATTTACAAAGAGCACAAATTCACTCAAGGGCCGAAATCCCCCTAATTCATGGAGCACTTGCTCCCAAAATCCAACATCTAGCCTTCAAGAGGCATTCAGTAATCTTAAAAAAGAGCTAACAGGCTCTCGGTTTACCAAGCCTATTCAAGCCAACATCACCTTACAATTTCTGGATTATACAGGGGTATTTAATACCCAACCTACTGGGCCTTCATGGAACAGGAATAATGGCTAAATAAATGGCCCGAACACAAAATGAATGGAGGCGAATACTTGCACTCCTAGATATAAACACTTAAAAGCCAAAGGGCACTAGGCCGATGAAACAGGGGCTATTCCCAAATTATGGAGGTGGCTCGTATAAGAATAAATTAAGACATTACGGATAGGAAGAAAACCAGTTACAAAACGTAGTCACCTCAAACCAATATGAAGGGGAGCTCGAGAGGGTACATCACTCTATATCCTCGATTTACAGTTAAAGATTTTATGAAGTTTTTACATTAGCCGGCAGAAAGTTAGATTTTTAGGAAAACTAGGTTACATAGTTAATGATTCGGACCTTTCCTTCAGGTTAAACTGCGGAGCTAGCAAGAAATAAAGGTGTTATTTGGCCATTACCTTGTCGTTGTACATCTGCGTGATGAAAGAGGCGCCGCCCGCCTCCTGTTTTGACACACACACTAGGTCAGATGACGATCAATTGGCCAAGAGACGAGAAAATCCGCAGTTTATAAACTCTCGGGGAAAGTTTGAGACCATTCAAGGTTAAACTATCCCCACACCCCCCACCCCACCCCCTCATGTTTATTGGTCAGTTTTGAAAGTTGCACTCAAAATCGAATAAGAAGAAGAAGACTGTGATTGGTAGAAAATTAATTACAGAAATTAGAGGTAGGCTAGATTCAAAACTGGCGGAAAGAAAAGAAAAACATTGCCAACACAAAATTAACAACATCAATTAGTAAAAAAACTTATGAACACAAAACTTCGTTAAATCAAAAGTTCTTTCACTTCGCACCAGGGTGCATGATCATAGTTTATTTGTAGTGACATCTATTGTCCCCGTACTAGGTCTGTCGGTGAACAAGAGACACCCCAGGGGTGCTCAGTTCAACAGGACTGCTGACTTAATAAATGCAAGTGGCAGGATTGACATAAGGTTCGGGAAATAAGAATGTTTTAAGTATAGAGAACATATCACACTTTTATTCAAATAAAATAAAACATTTGCCATTCTGACACCTATGATGATTAAAATGATAGCTACGTTACGTTAATTTACTACTGATCTTGATGTGACAAAAAAAATACAAACAAATGGGGTGGTACACATAACTCAATTTTCCCTACTATTCTAGCAGAGTGTTGAATATAACATTTTTTTCTGTTTGAAAATATTCAGTTAGTAGTTTAAAATTTAACATATTTGAAAAATGAGTCCTTGCGTAGAATTTCTCGAACAATCTGGAAAAATTCATTACATTTTAATGAAATGTATAAGAGAAAATATCCAAGGTTAGTAAGTTTACTACTTTGACAATATATTAGTGAAATTCCGTTCATCAAAATTTCATTAATATCTAAATGAAATTTGAATTTGCCTTTGTTTTCTGAAAGTTAATTCGAGACGTCGAGTATATCTGTTCACGTCTTCCCACTTATCTCCTCGTGAGAACTAACAACAAAACTTATTATCGCTTGGTCATTATAAGAACAAAAATTAGAATCGTAACTCCTCGGAAAAATCAATAAATAGAAAAAATATTTCCTCAACGTGGAAATCCTGTCCACGCAATGAATTAACACCATCAAAGTGTCACACATCACCACAACACAAATGCACAGAAAATAAATGTCTTAACGCTAGAAAATCTCTAAATTTACGACTAGCTACTGGAAAATGCCAAAGAAAGAAATATCTACAATATCTACACGTCACATTCGGGTACTCATCAATATCACCACTCTCCCATTAGCTCGTTCCAAAATATTAAAAGGTAAAGTCTCCACGTGAGTACGAAATATGACATCGAAAAGTGAGCTCGCCTGGTTCAGAACTGTAACCTTATTAGGATATTCAATTGAGGATCTATTTCCCAGACCTAAGGTCCTCCAGTGGGATTTACACGTAACTTCAACTTAGAATTACTGACTTTCATGAGCATTATTAGGATTGTATCCTGAATTATGGAGTACATCGATCAAGATGGACTTATTCTTATCATCAGAAGACATTACTACATTGACTACACCTCGTATAATCTCGAAGATTCAGTATTTCCATTATACCATGACCAACATCATGTATAAAAAAATATCACTACACTAACACGTGAAAATTCAATATCACAAAGACTCATATCGCACGCACCAATTCCACATAAATTACACATGCAATACATCATAACGACGACAATAACTCATCGTAACCACTTATCACGCAATGTGTAGTCAAGAAAATTATTAAAACCTGTTATCGTCCCAAAACAAGTCTTATCCTCATGAAATTTTTCTCGATGATTAAATAATCCATTAGTACCACAACGCATGTACTCTAAATAAATCCATACTCTCGATTCGGAATTAATATCCTGATGACATGCTATCGTAACCACGAAGTACGAGTATAAGTCCAATTTATCATGAAAATGTTTAAAAAATATTGGGAAAATAACACCTCGATAAATTCATCTAACACAGATTAACTCACAGTCATAATGAAATTCGTACTATGAGAAAGGATGGTTCTGATAACACATGGATAACTTCGACTGATCCATCATCTTCGAAATCAACAACAATTGGTCATGAATCAAGCAAGTATGCAAATTAAGCTACAAGTCCTATCTCACACATAAGAAATAACCAGTGAAATACCGTGAAAAATAAATCAACTAGATATTATAGACCAAATTTAAAGAAAGATTAAGAGTAGAAATAAAGAGCTACACAGAACAGATATAAATAAGACGTAGTCGACTAAACTTATTTTGTTGTCTTCGTGTCGAAGTCCTGCGGTCGTCAATCACACATTCTAAGGCTGAAGTCCTTGGATTTCCCCGCTGCCGACGCTGGTCGATGGGCTTAGAATCTCATGATGGAATGTGTGGAGTCTGTGGCACGAACTCCCATCTCCTGACGAAGATAATGTAGAGGTCCTCTTCCACGTTTACACTCTCGGAAGATTGCTGAAACTTGTGCCAAATGAATTAAGAAAAATCCTGAGCACAATCTTTCAATTTATGATGGGAAGAAAACGTACATTTAAGATTTATCTGCTATTTCGACGTCTGTTTGTATCACTAATTAAGGTCGTAGGTTTGTACAATTCGAAGAAAGCGTCGAAAACAGGAATGAGTCCTATATCCCTGATAATAATTCCTCACTGACGTTCTGCGTTGAAATCCAGCTAGCGAAGTGAACGAAGTGACTGCAGTGAGTAAACCATGAATATGTGAGAGCTTGTACTCTTATGACTTGCCTTAAGTATCGTCGCGTAGCACTCGTTGTAGGAAGTGAAGTCAATTCAAGTACTGAATTCTTATGGGGTTTGATTAAATAATTTCACCTTAATTTCTGCCGAAATACCATTGAAATTAAGTAAAATTCAGTTATTAATTTTTATAATTTATAATTTACACGTGACATTATTACCACGGTCCAGTCAAATATCATTCATGTGTACCTTCTAAATTATGTATATCACGCCACCAAAGATATTATAAATATTTCCTTCATTATAAATCGATGTGACTGCAGACGAATATATTCTGGCTATTTCCATCTCTCGCCCGCTTTTATTTTTATTGTATTTTTCCAGTCAGCCAGCTACCCCTTCAAGTCAGAAACAGGTTATCACCTGGCCAAGGACACGCACGCCACGCTGACAAAGCTAGCCCAGTAACACACTGACCCATATTCACTCAGCCGAGACCTGTATACGGTCACACTATGGAAGAAAGTCCAAACTTCTCGACGAATGGCAAACAAAACAAGTAGAAATACAGTCAGTTCAGGAAACTTCACAATAACAAAATTACACCAGATTTCTGTGGTGATCTCTTCTGAGTAAATTTATAAGTTGGTCTAGTTTCAATTTCACGGTTTCTCCAGTAGAGGAGTTCTTTTAGGCGCTAGATTTAGAAGCGCGGTGTTCAAGTGTACCTCCCGGTACAGACCTCCCCCCACCAAATGTCCTTCCTACGGGTGACACAGAAGAATTTTGAAAAGAATTATTTCTACAGGGTGGCCCACGAATAGTTGACACATTTGAAAAGCAAATATAAAATGCAACTTATTTACTATGTTGTTGAAATTTCGCGCACACCTTCCCTGTTTTGGAAATATCTCTACAGGTGACACTGCTGCTTTGTCTTCAAATGCCTGCATTCCAGTGAGTTTTCTGCCATGACCGACCATGGCCGACTCTCCGTTCAGCACCACGCCAAAACAGTTATCTTTTATTGTGAATCAAAAAGTGTTACGGCGACACAAAGGAAATTTCGAGCTGTGTTTCAGACTAAGTGGGCACCAGCAAGGAACACCATCCTTCGCTTATACAGAAACTTTGAAGGACAAGGCAGTGTGAAGGAAGAAAAGCGACCAGGTGCACCAGCAGTTCGGTCTCCTGAAAACATCGCTGCGCAGAGGGTCGCCATGCAACGTAGCCCACACAAGTCAACATGGGGAGCTTCAAGATAAAGTGGAATATCGCGCCATTCAGTTCGAAGAATGCTACACGGTAACCTTCAATTGTACCCGTACAGAGTGACTGTTCTACAGAAGCTAACAGATCTTCACAGGCAGAAGATTTTGCAGTACGCCTTATGGACTAAAGATAAAGATGAAGTACTGTTTAAACGTTGGTTCTCTGATGAAGCCTATTTTCATCTCAACTGGGCAGTTAATAAACAAAATGTGCGGTTTTGGGCTACAGAAAAACCAACGTTATTCACTAAAGAGACATGTATGGAGAAAAGTGAGTCTGTGGGTAGCTCTGTCAAGTCATGGGTTAATTGGACCATTTTTTCAGTCAGACAGTTAATGCACAGCGACGATGACCATTCAAGGTTAAACTATCCCCACACCCCCACCCCCACCCCCTCATGTTTATCGGTCAGTTTTGAAAGTTGCACTCAAAATCGAAGAAGAAGACTGTGATTGGTAGAAAATTAATTACAGAAATTAGAGATTGGCTAGATTCAAAACTGGCGGAAAAAAGATAAATATTGCCAACACAAAAATAACAACATCAATTGGTAAAAAAAAACTTATGAACACAAAACTTCGTTAAATCAAAAGGTCTTTCACTTCGCACCAGAGGGCGTGATCATAGTATTTTTTTTTGTAGTGACATCTATTGAAGAAAGTCCAAACCTCTTGATGAATGGCAAACAAAACAAGTAGAAATACAGTCCGTTTTGGAAACTTCACAATAACAAAATTACATCAGATTTCTGTGGTGACACCTTCTGAGTAAATTTATAAGTTGGTCTAGTTTCAATTTCACGGTCTCTCCAGTAGAGGACTTCTTTTAGACGCTAGATTTAATTGCGCGGCGTTGGGGTGTACCTCCCGGTACAATTATTATTATTATTATTATTATTATTATTATTATTATTATTATTATTATTATTATTATTATTATTATTATTATTATTATTGGGAGACCAACACATTAAGACCATTGGTCTATATGCCTTCGTAAAGGAAACGTCTTACTAGTCTTAACACGCAGTAAATGTGACGTTAAATAATCAAAGATGTTAATAATAAAATGATGGTAACGATGTCATGAAAAAGTCTTCTGTGAATATATAATCCTTTTTTTTTTTCGTCCGCCTGACAAGAAGCAAGAGGCGTGCAGCACCGCTGAAAAGTGACACACCATAAGAAAGTCAGCTGTCACACCGTCTGTCTGTCAAACGGTTCGCAGACTTATCTGGGGTGACATCCCAAGAAGACCAAGGGGATTCAGCTCGTCACATCGCAGAGACAGGCGATCTACTAACGAGAAACTTTTCTCCTTTTTTATTTTCAAGTCCTTGACATCACAACCGAAGTGGTGTACCTTCGACGAAACTATGGACCACTCAGAAACTTACCGCTCATAATTTTGATTTTCAATAAGATTATCGTCATGCTTCTATATTACGTTTCATTGAGAAATTCCTACACTTCTATAACGATGTATCTAAATATTTCCTTTTATGCATTGATATTTTTATTCTTTTCCATAGTATTAGTCTTGTTTCTCAATCATTGTTCCGTGAAAAATATGTCGGAAGGTGAGTACTGTAGTTGCTGATTTGCAATTGCAGTTCCCATCCGTTTCAGCGTTTTCTATAGTTAACGACTGCAAATATCGCGCCCAGTCCAACAATCAAACACAAGAAAAGTAACAGCGTAATGAACATTCATAGATGTAACGAAATAAAACTAAAATACTTCAACGAACTTAAAATTGCAGTATTTTTCATTGTTAACTGGCCTTGTTTACATTGGGAATAAAGTGCTCTCTTGTGTTGTCGGTCGTTCACGACAGCTTCAGCATCTTAAAATGTTTGGCGCCAAGTCCTTCATGGTGTATTTTGCTTTCTTTTATCACCACGTGGTGTCCTCCATAACGCAGTTTTCATATGTTACACTGATGAATGAAACAAAGATTGAAGTATTTTCTCACTGTCTCCCTCACTGAGCAAGGAATTGGTTATACGAATACATTTTCCAAGTCTATTGAAATATATGCAATGTGTACAGTAAGCACAATATTTATTATTAGCAAATACATCGCAATTGGGAAATATCCGGAGGCAATGATCACTTACAGTAGTGTACTTAAAGTTAAAACATAATTACCTAACAACAACAATAACAATAAAAACTATAACACGAGTACAAGTAATTCCATGGAAAGGAAATATTACAAAACATACTACTAATTTAACATTCTAAATCCAGCATCATCATACACATCTTAAGTATTTATAGCGCTTAACACTACGGCTTACTACACTAAAGGTTCAGCTTACTAAAAGCTTAACATTACAACACCGTAATATACAAATTCATATGTACCTTACGTATTTCAACATTTTACACTATGACTTTCAATAGATTTAGCGGCCCATTTACTATTATCTTAGCGTTGTAATTCCCGAACGTTCACATACAAATTAACATGTATGTGTGTATGTTTAGTCCTCAGCCTGGTTGGATCCTCAACAGCTCCGCCATCAGCTGTCATAGATGGCCTAGGCATCACTGAAGAGGCGTACTAGGGAAATGAGGAGTGAGGTAGTTTCCCGTTGCTTTCCTCACTGAGCCAGAAGTTGCTATTACATATCAGTCTGCCAAGCCCAATGAAATGCATGCACCAACTGAACCTATGAGCAACATTTTCACACCATTCATAGCAGGGACTGGCTGCATAAGGAATGGCACTACTAGCATCACTCATACCTCAGTCACTTCCATTTTGCCAAAGTCAAGGATAAAGCTGAGATAGATCAATGAAAGTAACAATATTGCTCTAGCCCATACCAGAAGACATAGTGCACTGTAAATACTACGTCCTGTCAGCAAACAAATTCACATACCGTAAATAATTCAGATGCCTTAATACTACAATTTACAGCAGGGCCTCTCAGAGTGCATGCACTGTGCACGGTGCAAAAGACGACTTCGCTTGGTTGACCAGAGTGCAGACCCCCACTCCTCGATTTGGAGCAATAGCGCTGTCTCTCTCCTTCCCCACGCCTATCTCGCTCGCTCCGCCTGTCTCCCTCACTCCGCCTGTCTCCGTCTTCCTCACTTGCTCCGTAGCGCTCCAAATCCGAGCCGAGGTGAGCCGAGCTTAGCCGAGTAACCCAGAGACGAAGCGCTAGTCCGAGCCGAGCCGAATGGGACCGATGCACTGTGCACAGGAATTCTGCGCCTCAATTTACACGTGTGAGATTTTGGGCGTTTGAAAGGTCCTGATTTACAGTATGACACCATCACATAGAAATTTACACACAAATCACAGAATGCTGGAGTCTATTCTTGAAGCATCTTATATTTTTGTGAAAAGGCTCTAAGACAGCTGCACGTAATGCATTGCAGTCATCAATTCCCCGATTTACTAACGAATATTTACGATAGTGAACCATACGGTTCATGAGACAATTGTATTAATTGTAGTATTGGATATTAGTATCACACAAGGCCACCCACGAAGCCATTGTCTTACAGTATATGTCATAAAGGAGTCCAGAAGAAGCGTTCTTGTGTGAAGTGAGCGAGAGCGTCATTATGAGAAATCTCCAGAAACTCATTAAAAGGAGTTATGTCCCAAGCCAAGCCTCTTGATGAAGATTGGGGACGCTCCCTAGATCCCGGCAAAACTTATATTAGGAGGGAAGAAAGAAAGAAATTAATATCTTTGGTTACGGAAGAGTTGCATTGGATGTGAGACAAGAATTGCAACCTGTATAATTTCTGCTTTATTTTGATATGCGTTAGGGCTGCATTCATAAATGCATTCGTTAAATAGAGCACATGATGTAATTAGTGCGGGAAAAACCTCGCGGGCGCGCGCATATTGCACGCGATCAAGCGGCGTGATGACGCTATACGGGATTATAAAATAAGGCCGCCTGGCATATCAGTCTCATTCTTGGACAAGAAGACCGCCTGAACGAGTCGTCATACTGCATGTTGATACTGAGAACAACGCTTTGTCTTCGAGCTGAACAGACTACTCGTACTGCTATTTCTGCGAGGAATTACCCCAGCATCAAGTCAGAACGAGTGTTTGACATCATCATTGCAAGGAAGCCACAACCAGGAGCTGAAGCCAACACGACAACGGGCATCGATCCAGGAACGTTGGGAGCACCTGATCAGCGCGACATCGAAGGGGACACCTTCCAACTACAGAGGGAGCTGTACGAAGGCGCCACACAAGAAAGAATGTCTCCTAGTGGTCAACAGTATCTGATGCCAGCGCCGCAGTCTATCATGATGTGGTAAATTCAGTGGTCCACAGGGAGGGCCGCTCCGTTATGTCATCGATAACATAAGGTCAGAGCTTTCCAATTCTGTTTCAAGCATGTCATTTAAATTTAGATAGGATTATGGGGGCCGTCAGTCAACAGATTAGTTATGGTAGGAAAATTTTCCTTGTAATTAAGAGCTAGGCCTCAAGCTCGAACCCCGTACATTAGGGTAGATGATATTTTGTAGATTCCTTGTTAGCGTGTGTATTTCATTTCGGTTGTATTATTTTAACGTGCGTGTGATTTTTATGGGTCTGATCGAACTCCTTTGGTCATAGTAGGTTAGTCTAACAGACAGGCACTTTTTATTGTATCGCATTTAGGCATTTGTTTCTGCAGACGTAGGTGTGTATAATTGTGACCAAGACGTAACCAGTAATTCACCCAGATTCACTAATAGAGCGAGCGAGTCCGAATATTTGAGAGATATGAGCCCATGAGAGGCAGAAGTAAGATTTGCGATTGATATGAGAGAGCCCAGCGCAGTTGAGAGTATGTATTGGAGATGCCTAGTATGGCCATGTGACTATCGCTTAATGATTAGCGTTTTTGTAGCACCACGGTTGAGCCCATGAGAGGCGGAAGTAAGATTTGCGATGCTGCTGGTGATACTGAGACGAGGGCAGATAGCCCAGGTGTATTTAAAAGTGGGCTTTTAGCAGCAGATTACGTGAGGTGTTTCTTTTGAAAGGCGAGATTTTTAGCCTGCCGCCCAGATGAGCTCATAAATTAGGGGGACTGGCGCTAGCGAAGTGGTGGAGGGTGAAGGTCATTGAGCTTGACGTCACAGGCTTGAGAATTGGTTTTTGTCGTCTGCAGCTTGTCAAGTGTGCGAAGGGGAGGAGGACCTTGATGTTTTGAAAGCAGGAAGAGATCTTTTTTATGTCCTATTTGTTCTACGTAAATTTTTAACACTGGCCCGTTTGATATTGATACCCGTGTATATGTTGATTGTGTCCTTTTTATTTTGTTTGCATATGTATCTTATACGCCTTACTCGTCATGGGACTAGGGTTCGTGACCGAGTCAGGTCATTGTACATTTTGTGGTGATATTTGTTAGCACCGGGGTTCGATGGTACGAGGCATAGTAAATTTTATGGGAATCACTGTTTGATGTGTATCTCTGCAGATATCCGTTTCTAGACTTCGTTACTTACACTATTGTAACATGCTTGTTGCAGCAAAGCTGTTTTCGTGAAGGCAGTGAACTGGTTGTCATCGGCTCAGCGGTATTTTACCCTATCATAATGAAAGCTCTTTCATTTGTAAATAATTCAATTTTATGTAATAAATCCCTATTTATTAAACTTTGAATGCAGCGATGTTTTCTGTTGGATATTTTATTTTGATTTAGCGAATTCTTACCTGAGTAGGCACATGTCCTAGTGTTTTATCTTTATGTTGCCCCGTTATCCCCATGTTATCCCTGAGAAGAGCGCTTATCCGGCTGAGTGAAGAGGACTGTGTTCAGGTAAGACTATGTGCACCAGCTCACGTCTGTGAGAGTTCTTTCACTACTGTACTCTGGGTTCGAGACCGGCTTTCGCCTGGCCGGAACTTTAGAGTCCAGTAGGGCACAATAGTTAGTTTTCTACGATCTACCTTTTACGTTAAGCGGATGATCTGTCCTACTTATGTAACAGGGCTTTTCTAGTCGACTGTTCAACTCTCCCCAAGCTTGATTATTCGCGTAAGCATTATACATGGCTCATAACCGTGTTCGTTTCCTTCTAGTCCCCATTGTCTCCCACCCAAGTTTTTATATCATGCTTGTCACACTACTCTAGGATTGAAATCATTAAGCACGAATCTTACAGCCTTTCGCTGTATCATCACAAGGTCCTTAATGAATTCTGTTTGGTATGGATCCTATACGGGTGGTCCATATTCCAGGACTAGCCTAATGAGATATATAGCCGTGCGCCTTCGCCTGGGAACTGCTGCCCTTTAGCACCCTCATCACAAAGTGTATGGACTTCTACGCTTTGGAAATTACACTTCCTACGCGGGTGTCCCATTTTAGATCTCTCTTTACGTGGATTGCTAGGTACTTGCATGAGTCACTCTCAACCAGAGCGTTCGATCCAAGACAATATTGTAAGTCCCCTTGCCTATATTTCTTTCCCATTCTTAAGAGCCTGCATTTTTGAGAATTTATTTTCAATTTGTTATCAAGTGCCCACTTTTGGAGTACATTTATGTCTGCTTGTAATAACCTATTATCGCTACCATTCTGTATTTTTCTGTATATTATACAGTCGCCCGCACCTGAGATGAGCGTGGACAGTTGGATTTAGGAGAATAAATAAACGATAATACGAAATATTATGTCATTTCTCAACGATGACCATGAAAAAATAATAACATACAATACTGTACACTGTAATCGCAACTAAGTGGTTGTTTGTCTCCCCCCAAAGTACCTTTTTCTGATACGGAATCAGGGATGAGGTGATATGAAATTATATCGTCACTGCTGTGCCAAAACCGAGAACGTGACAATGCTCTTCCTATCCATCATTACCCTTAAGACTGGTCACGCCTCCCAGCCACATACAAATATGCAATCCATCAGAACAATTTCCATTGAGTTCATATTCCTATGCGTGGGTGTAAAGGAAAATGAACCTTGTATACATCATACTCTGGGAGTGGGTAAATATGTCATGCAAACATGCATTCCTGCAGTACGGTACAGTAAGGTTATTTTCCTTTACACAGGCGCATAGGAAAATGAACTCAACGAGAGTATATCAGTATGTAGCTGGGAGGCGCGAACAGTCTTAAGGGAAATGATGGATAGGAAGAGCATTGTCACATTCGCTGCTTTGGGTCAGCGGCGACGATATGGCATTTTTGTTGTACCTAAATGGAACTAAGGATATATTTGGGTAGCATAAATGTAATGGAAACAGAAATACCATTTCAATCTGATAAATACACGTCATTCACAGCTCCGAGTAGCATAATTCAAGTGAATTCCATAAATGAATAGTACTGTATCTGGATCCTCCTCGAAGCAGCCAGGCCATTCATTTACGAATTTTGTGTTAAACGAAAATTAATGCCACATTCAAACGTACTGAAATGAAAAAAGAATTACTGAAAAGTAACAAATAAAAAAAAGGTAGCCATGGAAAAAATATTTAAAATGAATAATAATTATTATTATAATCCTAAAACCTTCGAGGTGTTAATGAAAATCCACTGCCTGTTTCCAGTCATTCGACCTAGTCAGGGATGGAATGAAGGAAGCCCCATCTAGCGTCGAGGATAGGAATTGTGGCGGCTGCCGAAGCCTCTGGCGTTCCTCTGGGGCAATGATTAATGAATGAAGGATGAAGTGAAATGATTTAGAAAAGTGTTGCTTGAATGAAATATGACGGGGAAAACCGGAGTACCCGGAGAAAAACCTGTCCCGCTTCCGCTTCTGAGATTTGAACCGCGGAACCCAGCAGTGAGAGGCCGGCGCGCTGCCGCCTGAGCCACGGATGCTCTCGATGGGCTAATGCGAAGTTAAATAAATAAATAAATAAATAAATAAATAAATAAATAAATAAATAAATAAATAAATAAATAATACGCCATCAGCTCCTGTGCGAAGGCATTTTTCTAACACCATCTGGGTTGCCAGTACGTCAATGCCGACGTTGCATTTTACTCTATCATCTGGCAGAGTAAAACAGATCACTCTCGGATGGTCTAAGGCTGAGCTGTTATTAATTTTGTGGTATAAACACCAAATGTGTCATCGGATATCGTTTACACCCCGACATCGTACGACACGGAGCATCGAATGGACTTTGTTCTGCCCTTCAAAAATCTGACTATCGCTGCCGGATGTGAACACGCGATCTTGGCGTTCAGGGAACAAACTGCACCAGTGATCCACAGAAGGATCTTAAACTGAATAATTCATTGATTAAAATAGCTACCACTTTGTGGATAACTATTTAGAACTACCATTAATCCACACGTCCGCCTCTGTGGTGTAGTGGTTAGCGTGATTAGCTGCCACCCCCGGAGGCCCGGGTTCGATTCCCGGCTCTGCCACGAAATTTGACAAGTGGTACGAGGGCTGGAACGGGGTCCACTCAGCCTCGGGAGGTCAAGTGAGTAGAGGTGGGTTCGATTCCCACCTCAGCCATCCTGGAAGTGGTTTTCCGTGGTTTTCCACTTCTCCTCCAGGCGAATGCCGGGATGGTACCTACCTTCAGGCCACGGCCGCTTCCTTCCCTCTTCCTTGCCTATCCCTTCCAAACTTCCCATCCCTCCACAAGGCCCCTGTTCAGCATAGCAGGTGAGGCCGCCTGGGCGAGGTACTGGTCATACTCCCCAGTTGTATCCCCCGACCAAGAGTCTGAAGCTCCAGGACACTGCCCTTGAGGCGGTAGAGGTGGGATCCCTCGCTAAGTCCGAGGGAAAAACCGAACCTGGAGGGTAAACAGATGATGATGATGATGATGATGATTAATCCACACCCAGGATATGCTACAAAAAGGTACGTTCACTTGCAGTGGATGAAATATATGATTTCAAATCTATTATAGGAAATCTATAACAACATTTTCTATAAAATTTCAAAACAATTCAAAAAATTAACCTATTTTGTGCTAATCCCATGTTATTCAAGATCGGTTTATACCACTATCTATTACTAATTCTGACAGCAATATTAAAACATTCGTTCTTGCTTTTTGCTCCTGAGACATGTTGTTTTTCTTTGTTTTTTATTAATGCCATCGATGTCTGGCACTGATTGCTCACCGTATCTTTTCTTTAGTAATATATGAATTGCTCCAGAATTTAATAATAATAATAATAATAATAATAATAATAATAATAATAATAATAATAATAATAATAATGTTATTTGCTTTACGTCCCACTAACAACTTTTTAAGGTCTTCGGAGACGCCGAGGTGCCGGAATTTAGTCCCGCAGGAGTTCTTTTACGTGCCAGTAAATCTACCGACACGGGGCTGTCGTATTTGAGCACCTTCAAATACCACCGGACTGAGCCAGGATCGAACCTGCCAAGTTGGGGTTAGAAGGCCAGCGCCTTAACCGTCTGAGCCACTCAGCCCGGCAACGCCAGAATTTATGTAGAGAGAATGTAGGATTCGAGTTGTATTTATATCCACTATTTAGCGAACAAATACGAAGTTAAATGGTAATAATGTTATGGGTTTTACGTCCCACTAAATGCTTTCTTACGTTTTTCGGAGACGCCGAGATGCCGGAATTTAGTCCGACGGGAGTTCTTTTACGTTCTTCGTAAATCTACCGACATGAGGCACCTTCAAAGACCACCGGACTGAGCCAGGATCGAACCTGCCAAGTTGCGGTCAGAAGGCCAGCGCCTCATCAGCCTGAGACACAGTCACATCTAATTCATTTTGCGATTTATGACCAAAGATAGGTTACAAGGATGTTTCAGTGCGCCTGTCCGATGAATATGAATAAAAGTAAATGCACGTAGGTGCAATAAAATAAAAGTGAAAAAAACAAAAACTATAAAATTGAGGTGAAAGATAAGTGTTGATTGGTTGAAGTTGCTGATACCATCGTTGAAGAAAAAACCTCGTGTGTCAAAATGCTCTTCCTATTAATTATTTTCCTTAAGACTGGTCACGCTTCTCAATGATATAAGTATGTCGTTGAATTTCGTGTAAAACCTCGTATGTCTCAATGCCCTTCCTACCTATTACAATCCTTTGGACTAATCACGCCTCCCAGTCACATATATTTATTTCAATGGGTAGGAAAAGCATTGTGATATACGAGGTTTGGTTTCTTCACCGACAATATTATTTTACCGCACTGCTCATTGGAACCAAATAGTCTGAATAAACGCCACCGATGAATGATTTCGCTTTCCAATGGATTGGTCTGATTCGAAGGTACTGTGACTAACTTTAAGGCTTCCTAGAATCTGCAGGTACGGTGGAACTTTCCGCAAGGACTCTTCAATAAATCATATGATGAAATGAATCCAAGAAGGGATGGTCATGCTCGATATTAATGAGAAGAAATGAGTAAAGTGTATCCAATAACACTTTTCAAATTCTCTTTTAATTACGGCCAAACATTAACCTCTTCAGAGTGGAATTTGCAAATATGGGTCAGAACTTTATATTTCCAAGGAACATCAGGTAACACGTGCCTTGGACGTAAGTTACAGAGATGCTTTTACTGCAGAATATCTTTTATGAATTCCCGCCGTTTGATTGGATTGATTCTGACGTGTTAGAATAACTAAATGGTTTCCCAGAAATTGCAAATAAAAATATTAAATATTGATTAGATACGTCCAATATCGTTAACGTTTTAAGAGAGCCCTAAGTTTCTTCTACCGCCTGACGAGATTGAACTCAACCACGTGATAATCCGACTGTGACATGCCCCCTCAAGGTCGGTAGAGTAGGTCTGGCTTACAAGTGGCCATGGCTCTATCGTGGCTCTACATCTCTGTATTCGGGAGACGGAGAGGTGCTGCTCCCCACCGTGGCTGTCCTGAGAATGAGTTTCTGTGGTTTTTCATTCTCGTGCACTAAGGCGAATGCCGGGACAGTTTCTAGTCTAGGCCACGGTCAATAACATGTAACTACGAGTATTACATTATGATGTAAGACCACAAAGTTAACTAATATTACATGTCGGTAATAGATAAAATGTCTGTGTATCGGGCGGCGAGTATCTCAGGGTACTAAGGGGGTCCGGCAGATCACAAAATGGCCTCCACAGCGCCAGCGCCCGGCCGCCGCTTCGACCAAACTGGGCAGTCCACGTGCGGGTGCGACCTATATAGCGACCAAATCCGTAAGGAAGTAAATAGTTTCAAGCATTGCATGGCGGAGAGAGAGGAGGGGAGGGGGGGATGCGCTGAACCATGTTACACGTACGGCAAGTTATGTATATTTCGTGTGATGTATATTATTATTACTTTTTTTTTGGCCATTTGCTTTACGTCGCACCGACACAGATAGGTCTTATGGCGACGGTGGGATAGGAAAGGCCTAGGAATTGGAAGGAAGCGGCCGTGGCCTTAATTAAGGTACAGCCCCGACATATGCCTGGTGTGAAAATGGGAAACCACGGAAAACCATCTTCAGGGCTGCCGACAGTGGGGCTCGAACCCACTATCTCCCGATTACTGGATAATGGCCGCACTTAAGCGACTGCAGCTATCGAGCTCGGTGTGATGTATTTCATAATGTGAAAAAGTACTGAGGCATTTATATTACTGTACTATAGTTAACTTTCGGTGTCATGATATAAAATCATGGGTTGTAATGATTAAGTAAGGCTTTTCATGGATGCACTGTACTGTATATAGGCCGTATATAGGCCTAAGTGATAAGAATCAGAAAGCTATTTTCCGGGACATTGTAACTCTGCTTACTGCCTTTCCCCACGAACCTCATCCGAGCAATTTTTCATCACGTTTCCATCAGAATACAAGCAACATTCGGAATGAGAACTAATTTCCTTGTGCTGAATACCTCAGTATGCGGTTTGGTCTTCATTACAGTAGTTTCGCATGGCTTTAGGTTCTAGATAATCCGAAGTATTTCATAGTAAGAGAACTTCATGTAGTCGCGAGCCTCCTTGTCCTTTCGTACTGATAAAATATAACGTTCATGTTAACTGCAACCAGTACCTTAGTACCATGCTGCTGAAGTTATCTTTCTGTATAAATAGTTGGAACTCATCAATATGCAAATGAACCAATCAAGGATGCAAATTCATGCGAAGGAATTTAATTTTCCAGGCCATGGAGCCACTCTACCTCTCCCAGCTCAACGTCCACACCCCTTCTAAGCGTTCACTTTTCCCATTCTGAATGGTTTGTTTTCTTTCCCTCTAGGCCTATATCTTGAGGCCGCAAAATGCGCGAACTCAGAACGATTTACGTACTTCTTTTGCATTCACATACTTTTGTTACTACAATTTTGGAAAAAGCACGTTGGGTATGTTGATGATGGTGATGATGATGACGATGATAACAATAATCTTACTATATATAAAAATGTATGTATGTATGTATGTATGTATGTATGTATGTATGTATGTATGTATGTAAATGACACATCTCCTCCTAAACCACTGGAGCAATTTCAATCAAATTTTGAATACTTATTATTTGCTATCCAGAGACGAGCACTGTGGGGGTAAGCCACTTCTAGCCCCCTTAGGAGTGGGGGTTAGGGGGGGTCAGGTAAAAAAATAATCGAAAATAGTGTCGAATCCGTAGTTTTGGGGGTCGCTGAGGTGAATAGTGACACTCCCGATTTTTTAAAAGTCAATTTTCTGCTCCCATTTGGATGGGGGGCGAGAGGGGGACTGATGATGGATGTATGTGTGTAAATGACACATCTCCTCCTAAACCACTGGAGCAATTTCAATCAAATTTTCAACACATATTATTTGCTGTCTGAAGACGAGCATTGTGAGGGTAAGCCACCACTATCCCCCTTAGGGGTGGGGGGTTAGGGGGTTCAGGTAAAAACATAATCGAAATTAGTGTCGAATCCATAGTTTTTGGGGTCGCTGAGGTGAATAGTGGCACTTCCGATTTTTTAAAGTCAATTTTCTGCTCCCAGTTGGGTGGGGGGGCGAGAGGGGGACTGATGACGTATGTATGTGTGTAAATGACACATCTCCTCCTAAACCACTGGAGCAATTTCAATCAAATTTTGAACACTTATTATTTGCTATCTGGAGACGAGCACTGTGGGGGTAAGCCACCTCTAGACCCGTTAGGGGTGGGGGTTAGGGGGTTCAGGTAAAAACATAATCGAAAATAGTGTCGAATCCATACTTTTCGGGGTCGCTGAGATGAATAGTGACACTCCGGGTTTTTAAAGTCCAAGTTTAGCCCCCTTTGGGGTGTGAGGGAGGAGTGATATATAAAAATAAACGAAAATAGTGTCGAATATACAGTTTTCGGGGTCGCCGAGGTGAATTGTACACTTCGAATTTTTAGTATCCGGAGATAAACCACGTGGGGGTAAGACAGCACAGGAACACTTAGGGTGGGTGAGGGGGGATCAGAAATACAAATTAACAAAAATAGTGTCGAATCATACTTTTCGGGGTCACTGGGATGAAGAGGGACACTCCGGATTATTAGTATCAGGAGACAAACCACGTGGGGGTAATACACCCTAAGAAACCTTAGGGGCAGGGGGGCAAGGGGGCTCGGATACAAAAATCATCAAATGTAGTGTTGAATCCATACTTTTCGTGGTCGCTGAGATGAATAGTCACACTCCGGAATGTTTTTAAAGTCCAAATTCAGCCCCCTTCGTGGTAGGGGCGATGGGAGAGTGATATATGAAAATAATCGAAAAGAATGTCGAATCCATAGTTGTTGGGGTCGCTGAGATGACTAGCGAGACTCCGGATATTTTATAAGTTCAAGTTCATCCTTCTTTCTGGTGGGGGTTAGGGGGATTCAGATTTAAAAATAATCGAAAATAGTGTCGAAGCCATAGTTTTCGGGGTAGCTGAGATGAATAGTAACACTCCAGATTTTTTAAAACTCAAAGTTTAACCCCCTTTAGTGGGGAGGGGGAGTGAGAAATAATAATAGTCGAACATACTGCATAATCCAGTTTTCCGGGTCGCTGAGATGAATAGTAACATTCCGGATTTTGAAAGTCCAGCTCCAGTCCCCTTTTTCATAAAGGGGGAGAAAGGGTGAAAAAATAAATTGTCAAAAATGCCCCCCTTCGGCATAGAGGGTGAGAAAGGGTGAAAAAATAAATTGTCAAGAATGCCCAAGCTAGTAGACGTGTTTATGTTCCAGTATGACTTTCAAGTATGACTTACTATCTGGAAAACATACTGTGGGAGTAAGACCCTCCTAGAACCACTTCGGAAGCGGGTGAAATATATAATCCATATTAATAAATAGAAGTCAGTTTGGCGCGATCTATATATACTGTACTATACATATATAAATTAAGGCATAAAAATGAAAAAGGCGTGAATTAATGAGACCATTCTAGGCATCCTAGAAACTTGAAACTTGGTAGTACCAGACAACCTGATGACTTCGGGATCCCTAGAAAAATCGAAAATTCTCAAAATTATCTGAGAGGGACACTTGGGAGTTTCAAATCTGCATAAGAACACAGTCGGTGATATTTATCCTGAATGATAACCTATACGTTTCATGGGCTTAAACGTTTCCTGAAAGTCCTAATTTTTAACCCCCTCCCCCATATCAAGATGGCAGAACAATCTCCCAGACGAGTTAGAAAATAGAAATTTGGCAAAATTATAGCTTTTTGCCTGTAACCGATGGAATACGAGAAGTTTAAAAAAAATTTACCAACAAAAATATCGAAATATGGAGGCAATTTTAATGACGGTGCTGACCTTCGTTTCGAGGTATTTGTTGGCTAAACGGTAATTCGTATCACAAAACGGATGGCACAACCTCCGTTCAATTTGGAGTGATCTACAACTTTGCTCCTATGACTTTTTGTCGTATCTCTATCCCTTATGTTAAATTTGGCTCTTTTTCTGGATTTACCTAAATTTTTCACTTTGTACACATATAATTGATGGTTTGATTCACTTATAGGAAAGATGGGATCATCAAATTCTACACGAATATTGGCCCACCCAGCCAAGCTGTCGCATAAGTATCTGAAAAGTAATTCATTGTGTGAAAACCTTACACAATGAGATACGAGGAAATATCATAGGGCCAGCCATTTAGATAGCTAAATGAGGCTAGGGTCGTATTTTTATACAATCTGTTTTTCAATATGAATGCACCGTTTAGCAGCAGTCATTCTGTAAATGAAGGTGAACATGCATATACTTCCGTATGTCGATCTACATTTATTAATTTAAGTCGATTTGCAGCGATCTAGAAATGGGTGTGTCTTACAAATCAATAGTGACTCTCAGCAGGAGGGCGTCTGCTGTTGTAATCAGTACTCCCCACATCGACTTTAACTAGCAATAGGAATGGGGTAGTTCTAGCCCGCCTGGTGGCCATGATCGTTAAGGCGCTGAAGTTTAAAAACGGTCTAACACCGAGGTTAGCCGGTTCGAGTCCCGTTGGTCGAAAAAATTTTCACCATCAGAATGTTGGCCGGCAGGGTAGGGGAGGTGGTGGTATACAATTTCTAATCACTAGATTGCGTGCCAAAAGCCTGGATTAAATTCCAAACCTCTCCGCAGTGCTCATATGGAGTGAGGGCATATGACGCTGTTGATGGTGATTCGTCCGTCGGATGGGGACGTTAAGCCTTGAGCAGACCCCTTGGTGCTATTCGACAGGAGTAGGCTATGTGCCGGCACCGGGTTTCACCCTCTCCCTACTATCATATATCACGTCATTCATTTCATCTCTCATTAACTCCTCTGATGCAATTAAAAATGTTTTATTCATGTACGAGTGCAGCAATTTACTTCGATATCCGTATACATTGTAGAATACCGTAGCGAAGCAGGGGTACATTTGCTAGTAATAACATAAAATAAACAATGTGGAAGAGGCGAATGATATTTTTGGATATTTATACAGGATAGATGACAACAGCTTAACCAAACAGATCTTCAAATATCTTTGGAACAAGAAGTCAACAACAACCTGGATTCGTGAAGTCAAGAGAAATTTGGAAACAAGCAGTAAAAGAGAACAAGCGGCAACACAGAGATTTTTAGAAATAAAGCGTCAAAAATTGAAGGATTCCAAGGTCGGGAGGGAAAGAAAACAGCCTCAAAATGATCTGAGGAGAGAAAAAGGAGACATTGTGAGCAGATGAAGGAGTAATGGAGGGAGAAGAAGGAACAACAGAGGATGAAGCACTGAAACTATCACTTGGCCTCTAGAAGACCCTAACGGAGATGAATGCTAGTTGCTTTACGTCGCACCGACACACATAGGTCCTATGGTGACGATGGGACAGGAAAGGCCTAGGAATGGGAATGAAGCGGCCGTGGCCTTAATTTAGGCACAGCCCCAGCATTTGCCTGGTGTGAAAATGGGAAACCACGTAAAACTATATTCAGGGCTGCCGACAGTTGGGTTCGAACCCACTATCTCCCGGATGTGAGCTCACAGCTGCGCGCTCCTAACCGCACGGCCAACTCTCCCGGTCCTAACGGAGAAAGAGGAAGAAGAAGAAGAATACCAAATAAAAGAAATGCATGGTTACAGGATTTACGTTGTAAATGTTGAAATTTTTTTCAAATCAACTATATAGTACCTTGCAGTATGCCTACTTGTAGTCAATGAAATAGGTAAAATAATTATACTGCTTCCTTACGGTTTGCAACGAAATGGTTGTATTGGCTATGCCAAGCGCTTCCTACAACTAAATAAACCCGGTATACAATATTTCTGTCCTCACACTACTTTTGGTGAGTGCGTGATATTGAACTACGATATCCCCTTCCTATCAACATCAAAACTGGTTTGGGAATGCCAAAGGATGTTAGATCAGCTGTGTGAGCTTAGCTCAGTTACCTTATTATGGGTTCCTGGGCACACAGGAATCAGTGGAAATGAAGAAGCTGACAAACTAGCGAAACAGGGCTCAATGGGTTCCTTCACAGGACCAGAGCCCTTCCTGGGAGTGTCACTCCGAAGTGTGAGACTGGCAATATCCCAATGGATAAACCAGTCTCACCTAGATATTTGGAAGAGGTTAACCATAGCAAGACAGGCACGTGAACTTATCAAAGGGCCTAGTCAAAGCTATAAAAAGGTCCTAATGAATTTGAATAGGACCAGAATGAGAATGGTAGTTGGACTGTTAACAGGCCACAATACCTTACAGAGACACCTACACATCATGAAAATCACCCAGGATCCGATGTGTAGAAGATGCGGTAAGGAGGAGGAGACCTCCGCGCATGTGTTATGTCAGTGCGAGGCTTTTGCAGGCACTAGACATCGATACCTGGGCTCACATTTTGTGAGCCTGGAGGATATCAGGAACGCCAAAATCCGGACACTGGTATCCTTTATAGGAGCACTAGGTCTGGACTAGGCAAACCCGTTCAAGGGGCACAAAGGGTCTTCATAGACCTACGTGTGGAGCTCTGCGAAAACAGGGCTCACCCATTTCTTATCTATCTATCTATCTATCCCCTTCCTATCGTTAGAGGATACTAAATGGGGAACCTCCGAGAGTTGTCAACTTGGAAGTTTGGGTTGGCACCTGTGGAGTCCACACCAAAGCTGATATTTCTTCCAGTTACATGTGCCATCCTCCACGTTTTCGTCTTATCTGTTCGACTTTCCTTTGTCAACACACATTCACATCCGACCGCGACGGTATAAGATTACGAAGGGATGAGCCTTTCATTTTCATATTCACGCCCTTAGTTGGATTTATCTTTCTTTTACCGACACCGCAAATTGTTTGATCAGTGCGTTGCCCAGTCGTACTTCTTCTTAAAGGAATAATCGCCATTGCTACTGCACCCACACACCCGACCACACACATATTCACTCATGCCTAACACACACTCTGCTACCGTAGACACGCACACGCACATACGCACACACATACATACGCACACACGCACGCATACACACACCAACAGGTCCGTGAATACTTACCAACTTACCTCATGAGACAAGGCCGTGGACGGGCGGGAACAGACTAAAACAGTCTGGAGCTGGACTCGAACCAAATTAGACTAAAGGGAGGAGCGAGAGACGGAAAGAACCCAGAACCCTTCCCGATAAATGAAAGAACGGGATCAAAATCATGGGGGTTTATTAATGAAAATAAAGCAGGATAAGACAATAAGAAAAAAATTCAAGTTTGAAACATTACTCACGGAGATATGCGTAGAAACTTATCGTGTAGGTTATTCATCCAATCATATCAAGAGGCAGATTGAAAACATATCAAACATGGCCACACAAGCCTCTTACAATCACAAAACTTGTAACGTACGATTTACTTCCTCCGCATAATTTCATACACGCGACGTATGACACATTCGTCCTCGCAATGAACTAATATCAGTGAACATACAGTACATCGAAAGAACTTACATGCACATCAAATAAAAACATACACGTTACATCTCACACATCCCCATGTATATGGACCAGCATCCCAGAGAAGAGATCCATCACGCAACAATCCCCCATTTGAAAAAGCACAGCATCCCAGAAAAGAAAAAAAATCAAAGAATAAACATGGCTGCCATAGTTACGAGGCGAGTGAACAATGCTAACAATGAAAGAAGACTCGTGCAAATGAAAGCAACAGACGTAAATACATTATTAGGCCAGCAAATAGCCCGAGGAATGAAAATAAGAAAATGTAAATAAAAATTAAAAAAATAACACTGTAAGAAAAGGAGAATGCTGTTAATCAGGCAGGCGTACAGCACAACCACACGTACACACACACCATAGAGACCCAAAAGAAATGTATACAGGTAGAATAATCAGTTTTGTCCAGACACATAACGAACACAGAGAGATCCGCATAGCAAGACAAGTGCTTTCATGGACTCATGAGCTCAATACAAGACGCGTAATATAACAAAGGATTGCCGCATCGTGGCAAGGCATATCCCCACTTAAATCACAGTAGCATCATCGTAATCATCACGCCCACAACGTATTCATATCGCCTCGCCACGGACGAGCATGAATACCAGTCATAGCGTCAAAACACAACGTCACGCATCAAGAGCTCGGCCATGAGAGAAATCGACGAATAAATAAAAGGCAGTAGGTCTCAAACTTCAGATCACATACACGCCAAACAAACATACAACCGACCAAAACCATCCTCCGTCCTTGCAGGTTTATGTCACACAAAAAGAACACACAAATACAATGGAAACTAACAGTAAGATGAAATGCAAAATTAACAGCAAAATATATACGACTAATATGCCCACGCAACCATAGCAAGCCAAAAAAAGAAGGTTACCTTAATAGACAGGCGTTGCTCAGAATTTCAGGTAGTCACAAAACAGCGACTCACATAAAGAGTCGGGCATTCAAGCGGATAAATCCACTGCAGGAAAAGCAGACGACACAGGTTAAAGATCTCGTATCTCAAGATGCACATTATTACATCGGCCGCCATGATGGCTACAACCGTCATGCGAACTTGTTTCAAAGAAGGCGAGCAAAAGACTAACTAAGAGGGCACTTCGGCTGATGGCCGGAAGCGCGCTCTGTAAAGGAGAAAATGAGTCATACGTCACGTCCAGGGAATAGATCGACCAAAAAGTCGATAGCGGTCAAAGAATGTATTACATACAGAGGAGTGCGCCACCAAGGGAAACTTGGTGCGGCACATCTTCCCCACACCCCCTCGAAAATGAGTCCTTACTTGGTGATCAGGCAAGAAGGGCTCATTTTACCACGGGTGAAACTTAACACTAAGTGTGTACACACCCTATAACTAAGCGTATCAATTAAACAATAACTTTAAACATTAGACATGGACAACAGGATATGAAAACATCTGTACACACATCATAGTTACACCTTACTTTGGAGATATACAATATAATGAACGTCCTTTCGTCATCAAACACAGATTCATTAAGAATTATGCAGGCGTCAGTGTCCTGTCACCGAGTGATAATCGACTCAAAAGAGAGTTATGGCAAGTCAGGTAAACATATGTATATGTCGATTAATAATCCAGTGAACTAAACAGGTCCAGACCATTGTATTCCATTACACTCCGACCTCTTCTCTGTCTCTGAGGATGGGTTGCGAAGGAATTTGTTCGAGCTATCAGTACGTTTCTTTTCCTTACAATACAAGTGTTTCTCACAGGGCAATCATTACCTGAAACACAAAACAATATAAGCATACGTGCTTGCAACAAGTCAAAGTTAACTCCATATTATCAAGTCCAATACATCTTAAGGGTTCTAAATAAATCAATGCTACGAACTTCTGGAGTAATACTTTTTTAACATGGAAACGTGCGCCTTCGATTGCACACGGCCGGAGAGATCCTCCACTTTTACCGTAACAGGTCCCAGAAACTCAGTGATCCTTCTGGGCTCAGAACACTTTCGACACAACTTTCTACTAATGTGATCCATGGTAGAACTGACAGGGAACCTCTTTACCAGGACCAGATCTCCGACGCGAAAAGGCACAGGCATTCTTCCCTTGTTATACCTCTGGGCCACCCTGTCTCTGGCTTTAATCAGTTGCTCGGAGGCTATCTTCCATTTCTCCAGGACATCCAGACGTCGGGAAGGTTCGGAGAGATACTCCACAGTCCATTTCAAAGAGAGTGGATCTCTGGGGACCCAGCCCAAAAATAATTCGGCAGGAGTGAACCGGCTGGACTCGTGCATGGCAGTGTTGAAACCTAGGCTGAAAAAAGAGAGATAGCAATCCCAAAGGGATTGGGTGTTATAATGGAAGGCAGACAAACAGATTTTTAGATTTCGATGAAATCTTTCAACAAGGTTCGGTTGAGGGTGATGAGGGCTTAGACGGATATGTTTTATACCCCAGGAGAAGCATAAATTACGGAACTTAGCACCGGTAAAGATCGAAGAATTGTCAGAGACAAGCGTCCTAAGTGGACCTAAAACTCCGAAGATGTGTTTAGTTAATAAATTCACCGTGACGTTAGAATTAATTTTACGAACAGGGAACAGCCAAACGAATTTAGAAAAACCGTCGATAACAGATAAGGTACCCACGTTGTCAGATTGAGATCGAGTTAGGGGTCCAAAGAAATCAATGAATAGTTTCTCACCAGGAGAATTGGCAACGTCGGCGGAATGAAAACCGATCTGAGTATTCTGAGCAGGCTTACATTTTTGGCAAACATCACAGGTTTTGACATACTCGAAGACTTCCTTTTTTAAGTTCGGCCAGTAATAATTCCGAGAAATTTTGTGAAAGGTTTTTAACTGACCGAGATGAGCGCCTAAATGAGAATCGTGATAATAATTTAGGATCATGGGTCTCAGATTCTGGGGGACGAAAATCTTTGATGTACGGTTGTGAAGACTTTTGTGACACAAAAGGCCCTTCTTTATTTCAAAGGATTCCCAACCTTGTTCCTTCTTCGAAAGTCTATCGGCTAGACGGATACATTCATCGTCTTTCTTCTAGAATTCAGACAATTCGGAAAAACGAAAAGGGTAGTTTTGAAGGATGCAGACAGGAAGATGATTATCGGGGCTGCACCCGATCTCGCAATCAGTAGTCTCACCACCTTCAAACATGCGCGATAAACAATCGGCAACAATGTTATCTTTACCTCTTACATGAACAACAGTGAAATTATGAGACGACAGTCGGAGAATCCAACGAGCAGTCCTCCCTAACCTTTTGACATTTGCAGCCATCCAAGATAGTGCTTGGTTATCAGTATGAATCCAGAAATGTCGGTGTTCGAGGTACGAGTGAAATTTCTCGACACCAAGGACAACAGCCAGACATTCTTTCTCGTACGTGGAGTACCTGGTTTCAGAGTCGAGCAATTTCTTACTGAAATAAGCAATGGGGGCAAGATGATCGTTCTCCAGTCTTTGGTTCAATACAGCAGAGACAGCAATATCACTAGCGTCACACTGAAGGACAAATTCCCCGTTAAAGTCAGGGTTGTGGAATACGGGAGCTTGACAGAGGGCATCTTTAAGTTGGCAAAAAGCTTGCTCTTGAGCATCACTCCAGAAGAAACGAACATTTTTATTTTTCAACGAGTTCAGGGGGGCTGAGATTTCAGATATGTTGGGGATGAATCTAGAATAAAATCCAATCATGCCAAGAAATCTACGGACAGCTCGTAGGTTCTTTGGCCTGGGAAATTCACGAATGCATTTCACTCTCTCAGGATTAACAGATATGCCGGAGCCGGAAACGATATGTCCTAAAAAATGTATCCTTCTAGAACACAAAGATGCCTTCTCAGGATTGACAGTGAATCCGTGCCTCATCAACCTAGTGAAAAATTCGCGAAGATGAGCGACATGTTCCTCAAATGTGTCAGAAAAGATCACGACGTCGTCTAAATACGAGAATAAACAAGAGAATTTTAAATCACCGAAGACGGAGTCAAGAATGCGACTCAGCGCTTGGCCGCCTACTAAAATGCCCATAGGGACCTTATTAAATTGATATAAGCCAAAGGGGGTGGCAAAAGCCATAAATTCTCGGCAACTAGGGTCGAGAGGAATCTGGAAATAGGCAGAATTGAAGTCGAAAACAGAGTAGAACTGGGCCTTCCCGAAAGATTGCAGGGCAGACTCGATGGTTGGGAGAGGGAAACTGTCGAATACAACATTGCGATTTAAAGATCGATAGTCAATCACAAGACGAGGTTGACCATCCTTTTTGGGGATCAGAAAGGCGGGGCTACTAAAGGAAGACTTTGATGGGCTAATAACGCCTTTCTCTAGCAGTTCATTGATACACTTTCTCATAGCAGCGAGCTTGGGAGGGGAGCAACTGAAAGGAGGGTGTCTAACGGGAGTGCGATCTTTCAGTTCGATGCAGTACGAAAATTCTTTGGCGCACCCAAATTTGGCAGTGAGTACCTCAGGGAAAACTTTTAGAAGGTCGTCGAGCACGGAGACTTGGTCATTGGAAAGATCAGATGGATCGATAAGGGGAACGCCGTTTGATACAAGGCATAACGCATTATTACCAGAAGGAACCTCAAAATGGAAGTTTTCATTTGATCGAAAGCGAAAGGCAAATGAACAGCTGATAAAATCGATAGATAACCCGGTGGCTAACATGAAATCAGATCCAAGGATGAGGGGAACAGTCAAATCGGGAACAACGTTAAAATTCCAGTCCCAGGAAAAATTGTGAATTTTGAAATGGATACGAACACGTCCGGTGGGACACATACGATGGCCATTGGCAGACACGTAAGTTGCGGAACATTCACTATCTCGAAGATGTTTCAAAGCCATGCCTTCTACCACACACTGATTTACGAAAGAGCTCGAGGATCCGGTATCCAGTAGGGCATACAGCGAGCGCGAGCCGGAAATAATTTTGGCCCGAGGAGACGCAAAGGGAAGACCACAAACTTTGCGATTAGAAGAGGTTTGAGGCACCAACGACGGGCCTACTCGTGGGTGCGGGATCAGTTTCCCTGGTTTCCATTGCATCGGGGACAGATATCACGAAATACGCCAACTAGGCCACACTGACAGCACTTTACGGGGGGTCTCGAGTTACACTGCACGAAGACGTGCCCATCTTTCCCACAATTCCAGCATTTAATGGAGTTTGTCCCCCTTCTACGGGGTACGTTTTGATTTTGAAGAGCACCTGCCATCTTATTTGAAGAGTGAGGAGGTTTTGACCGGTAATCAGAACGATCAGTGCACGACGCAGGGGAGAGCGGTTGGGCAAAGGAGACCGATTTAGACACAGAGCGACAGGCGGTATCAGGGAAAGAACAGGTATCGTGCGGAGAAGGGGGTTGGTATAAGTGATTCAGTTGAAGAGTAGACTCGTATTCATGCCCTAGATTGATTATATCATCCACACAATTTACCTCAGATCTCTTTATGAAGAGTTTATAGTTAGGAGTCAAATTACAGTAAAATGTATCAAATATTTCAGTCTCATGAATGTCAACATCAAGACGGTTAAACAAGGTAAGGATACCAGTCGCATATTCATCAATAGGTTCGTTAGGACCTTGGGTTCTCCGTAGGATCTCTTGTTTAAGAACAAAATTCATGTCTGATAGACCAAACCTAATTTTAAGTTCTTTTGAGAAATCGGACCAACATTTGACATTAAATTTATTTAATCGGAACCATTAACTTGCACGCCCCTCTAACATACCGGGGATGACAGGGACAAATAGGTCTAGGGACATAGAAGCACATGCAGCGACGTCTTCGACTCTCTCTAAGAATTCGATTACGGAGAAACCTTTTTCCTCGCCGGAAAATTTCAAATTCCATTTTCGAATAACATCAAGCGCAGGATTAAATTGAGATGGCCCACTCACAATAGGCTGAGGAATGCGATTTACAGTATAAACATCCATGCTAGAGATAAACTCATTAGGGCAATTGTTTACAGCAATATTCACATTGTTGTGATCAGAGTTTGAATGAACGGAATTACCTTCCATAGACGTGCCTGAATTATTTTGCATATCAACACTGGGAAGATTTTCACACGCATTGTGTTGTATGTTCTCCATTGTTTACAGATATGATAAATAATGCAAGAGCAACAGTCAACAATGACAAAATCACAATCAAAGTTATACACAAGATTTAACGGAAGTATGCTGTGAAATAGCATCAATTAATATATATTATTCATGGCACAGTATAAACACAAAAAGGAGGACTTAATTTTAAAAGAATCCAGCTCTGCTCCACCGAGAATCAGCCCCTCGGTGAAACTTTCCAGCCACGAACCACGCTCTGCATAGCATCTGCACCCACACACCCGACCACACACTCATTCACTCATGCCTAACACACACTCTGCTACCGTAGACACGCACACGCACATACGCACACACATACATACGCACACACGCACGCATACACACACCAACAGGTCCGTGAATACTTACCAACTTACCTCATAAGACAAGGCCGTGGACGGGCTGGAACAGACTAAAACAGTCTGGAGCTGGACTCGAACCAAATTAGACTAAAGGGAGGGGCGGGAGACGGAAAGAACCCAGAACCCTTCCCGATAAATGAAAGACCGGGATCAAAATAATGGGGGTTTATTAATGAAAATAAAGCAAGATAAGACAATAAGAAAAAAATTCAAGTTTGAAACATTACTCACGGAGATATGCGTAGAAATTTATCGTGTAGGTTATCCATCCAATCATATCAAGAGGCAGAATGAAAACATATCAAACATGGCCACACAAGCCTCTTACAATCACAAAACTTGTAACGTACGATTTACTTCCTCCGCATAATTTCATACACGCGACGTATGACACATTCGTCCTCGCAATGAACTAATATCAGTGAACATACAGTACATCGAAAGAACTTACATGCACATCAAATAAAAACATACACGTTACATCTCACACATCCCCATGTATATGGACCAGCATCCCAGAGAAGAGATCCATCACGCAACAATCCCCCATTTGAAAAAGCACAGCATCCCAGAAAAGAAAAAAAATCAAAGAATAAACATGGCTGCCATAGTTACGAGGCGAGTGAACAATGCTAACAATGAAAGAAGACTCGTGCAAATGAAAGCAACAGACGTAAATACATTATTAGGCCAGCAAATAGCCCGAGGAATGAAAATAAGAAAATGTAAATAAAACTTAAAAAAATAACACTGTAAGAAAAGGAGAATGCTGTTAATCAGGCAGGCGTACAGCACAACCACACGTACACACACACCATAGAGACCCAAAAGAAATGTATACAGGTAGAATAATCAGTTTTGTCCGGACACATAACGAACACAGAGAGATCCGCATAGCAAGACAAGTGCTTTCATGGACTCATGAGCTCAATACAAGACGCGTAATATAACAAAGGATTGCCGCATCATGGCAAGGCATATCCCCACTTAAATCACAGTAGCATCATCGTAATCATCACGCCCACAACGTATTCATATCGCCTCGCCACGGACGAACATGAATACCAGTCATAGCGTCAAAACACAACGTCACGCATCAAGAGCTCGGCCATGAGAGAAATAGACGAATAAATAAAAGGCAGTAGGTCTCAAACTTCAGATCACATACACGCCAAACAAACATACAACCGACCAAAACCATCCTCCGTCCTTGCAGGTTTATGTCACACAAAAAGAACACACAAATACAATGGAAACTAACAGTAAGATGAAATGCAAAATTAACAGTAAAATATACACGACTAATATGCCCACGCAACCATAGCAAGCCAAAAAAAAGGTTACCTTAATAGACAGGCGTTGCTCAGAATTTTAGGTAGTCACAAAACAGCGACTCACATAAAGAGTCGGGCATTCAAGCGGATAAATCCGCTGCAGGAAAAGCAGACGACACAGTTCAAAGATCTCGTATCTCAAGATGCACATTATTACATCGGCCGCCATGATGGCTACAACCGTCATGCGAACTTGTTTCAAAGAAGGCGAGCACAAGACTAAGAGGGCACTTCGGCTGATGGCCGGAAGCGCGCTCTGTCAAGGAGAAAACGAGTCATACGTCACGTCCAGGGAATAGATCAACCAAAAAGTCGATAGCGGTCAAAGAATGTATGACATACAGAGGAGTGCGCCACCAAGGGAAACTTGTTGCGGCACACTACTCCACCTACCATTTCTTCTCCTATCTTTTTTTCTTCTGCAAAAAGTCGAACCTCTTCCTTCTTCTCTTCTGAGTTTGAGTTATGGGAGAATGCTTGTCGTTTCATTTCTTTAAAAAAATATATTAATATGTGAAATATGGTAACATAATTATTAAGTCCTCAGCTATCGATTGCATTTTCATTCGTCGCCATCTGGGCGTGCTTCCTTCTTCTTCTCCTTAGACTCTTCCCAGTCACCTGGGATCGGCACTTTGAATAAGTTAAGCTGAGTTTTAGGACTGGATGCATTTCGTGACGACATCCCTATGTCATTCGACTATATTTATGCTATGTCTAGTCGTGCTACTGGTAGAGAAACCTGGAACTTCATGTAGATCAACGTTGCAGTCTTAACGCTACAAAAGAAATAGCAAGCAAGCTTGTATTTTTACGTAATTGTTGATCTCGTGATCATAGCCAAGGGACATCCAAGTGAATACGTGGAATCTAAAATGCCGGGACATGACTTTCCACTTCGAAATGCAACCATTTTCGTGAGAAACCAGCGGCTATGTCACTTGCCTATCATGCTCCTCGCTGAAAGACATAAAAGTCCCTAATGCAAATTTATGCACTCGTGTGTATAAATATGTATAGCCCGCTCGGTGGCTATTATCGTTAAGGCGTGAGGTCTACATGGTCTCACACCGTGGTTAGCCGGTTCGAGTCCCGTTGTTCGGAAAAAATTTCACCATCAGAATGTTGGCCGGCAGGGTAGGGGAGGTGGTGGTAGCTTATACAATTTCGAATCACTAGATTGTGTGCCAAAAGTCTGGATTAAATTCCAAATCTCTCCGCAGTGCTCATATAGAGTGAGGCCATAGGGCACTGTTGATAGTGATTCGTCCGTTCGATGGAGACGTAAAGTCTTGAGCGGACACCATGGTGCTATTCAACAGGAGTAGGTTATGTGCCGGCACGGGCTTGCACCCTCTTCCTTCCTATCATCATATATCACTTCATTTCATCTCTTCTGATGGGGTTGACGTCAGGAAGGACATCCTGTCATAAAAACTCGCTACGAAGCTTCATCTCCCTTCACACCCGAACCCGTATAGAAACGGGACAAGGCTTGGACATTTTTGTACAATTGTATGTACGTATGCATGTATACTATATATGTATGTGCGGACGTATGTAACTTATGCACATATAGTGTTACAGTATTTTGTATTTTTGTTTTGTATTTACTATAGTTGGCCGCGAGGCCAGTGGGTTTACTTTTCCTTTCTGTTTTGTGTTCAGTGTTGTTTTGTTCCCCAGCGTGGTGTATTATTGTATCCTTATAGTGTATTTTCAATGTTGTCTAGGTTCCATTGTTTTTGCTTGTAACTTTCCTAGTTTTGCTTGTTTTTTTTTTTCCAATTGAGGATTTCTATTTTTCTCCGTTAAGATCGATTAGGTTGTAAAACTGTAAGATCGGGAGAAAAATAAAGGGTACTTACTTACTTATGCACGTATATGTATGTATATGCATGTAGATTTACATACAAAAATATGCATATAATACTCACAACTTCCTTTGTACATTAAAACGGAAGGAATTCTCTGATACAACAGCGCAATTACTGGTAGAACACTCAGAACATAGTAAAACAATTAACAGCCACTTACAATGTCAATAAACATAACTGCTCAGTCTGTTCCTCCAAGCACATTTTAGTGTCACATAGTCGCACTTTACGAGCGGTAAAACTGCCCTTTAACTGCAGACAGCCAATAGCAGGGGTGGAACTGAATAAATCTTACAACACAACATAAATTCTGAGCACGTTTTTATAAGCATATTTTTAACCCAACTATCCCCTTGTTTAAACGTGACGGCGTCTGCTGTTTTAATAATAACCAGAACGAAAGAAGAATGGCCTACCATCTTCTTGTTAAAGAATCTCCCACATGGTTTGACATCGCAGTATGACACAGCTATTAGCACCGGAATAAATGCATACGTACATACATACATACATACATACATACATACATACATACATACATACACACATACATACATACATACACACACACATGCATACATACTTACATACTGCACCCTATGACTATGGTGGCCAGGGATAGATAGAGCCCTGCTCGAATATACAAAATATTATCCGAATCCGCGAATGGTTATCCGCGGATATTATAAATATTTAATTACAAGATATTACACCCAAGGTATTGAAACGGATATATCTGTTAACATAATGCAATAGGCCTGAAACCTGACACCAGGTCCACCACAGTCACAGGTTTACGAGGATTTTCTCTTACGACAACTACCGACGTATTGAACTTCGTTCCTCCCTTCCATTAATTGCGGGCAGGCCCAGTTAGGCTTAGGTTTGATTTACGCCTTACCGGGTAAGTTGGCCGTGCGGTTAGGAGCGCGCAGCTGTGAGCTTGCATCCCGGAGATAGTGGGTTCGAACCCCACTGTTGGCAGCCCTGAAGATGGTTTTCCGTGGTTTCCCATTTTCACACCAGTCTAATGCTGGGGCTGTACCTCAATTAAGGCCACGGCCGCTTCCTTCCCATTCCTAGGCCTTTCCTATCCTATCGTCGCAATAAGATCTGTATCGGTGCGACGTAAAACAAATAGCAAACAAGAAAGGAAAAAAGATTTACGCCTTTATGGTCTCAAGCCTCTTTATATCAACATTCCCCCATACCACTGTCAAGGGTCGCCTAACCAGAAGCAAAAATGAACAGAATACCTGAGTAAAAATCAATAAACTTCATTATTGAGAAATTATCAACAAAATTATCCGCACTGCTTAACTCTTTTTTACTCTTCTTCCTGGAACCATCCCCTTCTTCTGAAAGAAGTGCCGGGCTGAGTGGTTCAGACGGTTAAGGCGCTGGCCTTCTAACCCCAACTTGGCAGGTTCGATCCTGGCTCAGTCCGGTGGTATTTGAAGGTGCTCAAATACGACAGTCCCGTGTCACTCCTGTGGGACAAAATTCCGGCACCTCGGCGTCTCCGAAGACCGTAAAAGTAGTTAGTGGGACGTAAAGCAAATAGCATTAGTATTATTATTATTATTATTATCTGAAAGAAGTATTTTAGATGCTTTGACTTACTCCTGGAAGTATCCTCAGCTGCTCCACGTGGACTAGCTGTAGACATCCGGCTCACCTCGTCATGCTTCACACTGTTATTTGACTACGCTGGAAGATCAGACGTAGAACGTTGAATCACCGGTACAGGGTTATCAACACTAACACTGCACGTAGACTCAGGAATCCCTCGTGTCATCACTCCTACAACATGCACTTCCCCTGATCACCCAAACTGCTCACTTTTTTCTTTGAACATATCGCCCAGATCACAGACCGTCCACTTTCTTGTTCAGGTATCTCCTATCACATGCAAGCGGTTTCCTCTTATAAATGCCCGTAGATTCGACTTTCTTACTTGTCTTAAATCAAACTGTAGAATTCTTTGCTCGTGGAGACTTTTTGTGTCCAAATCCCTTTTTATCCAAACCTTGCTGACCTTCAGGTTTGCGCACTATTCAAAATTATAACAGGTCTTCTTCCTCTATTCCTCCCCATCTTGCACACATCATGTACATCCCTTTCAGCACATTGAGTGCTTAAATTCTCTCATATTAGCTTTAAGACTGAGTTCATCAATTCCATCGTGAACTCTCCTTCAGTTTCTTCTCTTCTCCTCTGTTCTGCTATCTCGCAGTTGAAGTACTGTACCTGAACTTGTTCTTCTAGCGCCCTAATTTTCTGATGTAATATAGCTCTTTCTTCTTTGTCTTCTCTCGTCTTCTTCTTTATTGCTGCTAGTTGTTAAGTTATGCTGTCCTTCATGTAATAATTTTTTTTTTTTGATACTGCACTTCGAACATTTCTTTGGTCTGGTCAGCCTGAGATGCCTCGCGCACAGCTTCCTTGATTTTCTCCATGTCCTCGCAAGACAATGAGCTTGGGTTCGTCTCTAATCCATCAATGACTATGGGAGTAGCCACTATAGCTGTCGCCATCAACAATAATTCTGCCAGACCAATTCTTTTATTAACTCCTGATTTGCACTCCGTCTCGATCCACTTGACCCGGCTGTGTCATCGCCCTATTGCACACCTTTACTGCTGCACTGTTACACCCATACTGCTTTTCCTGCACTTCCAGATCGTTACTACATATGTCTGCTCACTAGCTCATCTCAGCGTGGACTCTGAAAGTAGTTGGAAATTTGTCGTACATCTCCCTCGCAAATTATTCCAAACCCTAACTCCACTTCCTGTAAATAATTGTTTGTTCCAATTTGTCCTCTTGAATTCCAAATTTATCTTTATACTAGCAGTTGTACCGTTCTTCGCACGGAAATTTGCAACGGATTACATGTTTCCTTCATGAATTTATGCGAATTTACATGCCTGTATTCAAACGTTTAATACGACGGGTTCAACTGATATTTTTCTACGAAAGCACGTTGCAGTAAGGTGAAGTACGATGAAGATGAACAAAGTAGAGGCAGAATGAAGATGATCAGAGTGTTTATTATACGGTACAGTTCGTGTTCCGAAGTTGTGCTCAAGTTCTCGCCTACATATTGTTGTTTCTCTGACAACTGGAATGACGCTGTGGCAGAAAACTCATGTAACCCATCCCAACAAAATGGCTCTTTAGTTCTTCCCACCGAGCTCGATAGCTGCAGTCGCTTAAGTGCGGCCGGTATCCAGTATTCGGGAGATAGTAGGTTCGAACCCCACTGTTGGCAGCCCTGAAGATGGTCTTCCGCGGTTTCCCATTTTCACACCAGGCAAATGCTGGGGCTGTACCTTAATTAAGGCCACGGCCGCTTCCTTCCCACTCCTAGCCCTTTCCTGTCCCATCGTCGCCATAAGACCTATCTGTGTCAGTGCGAAGTAAAACAACTAGCAAAAAAAAAAAATAGTTCTTCCCGTTAACCCCCCTTGAAGTGACATACCTATACCCAGTATTCAGCGAGACTTGGATAAAAATCCTTTTTTTTTCGAAAACATCTCCGTTATTTACATTCGTACGGTAAATACGTGTAGGACATACATAATATATATAGTAATTTTCTCCGTCATTTGAAGAGTAAGTGAAATTATGTGCATATCTTGCTAGTTGCTTTACGTCGCTCCGACACAGATAGATCTTATGGCGACGATGGGACAGGAAAGGCCTAGGAATGGGAATCAAGCGCCCGTTACCTCAATTAAGGTACAGCCCCAGCATTTTCCTGGTGTGAAAATGGGAAACCACGGAAAACCATATTCAGGGCTGCTGACAGTGGGGTTCGAACGCACTATTTCCCGGATGCAAGCTCACAGCTGCGCGCTCCTAACCGCGCAGCCAACTCGCCCGGTTATGTGCATATCAACAGTTGTTTAAAATAAAGGGAAGTTTCACATATAGTCCACGGATTTTAGAGGAAATCTATGGTATAAGAGAAAATGAAAGAAAACTGTTCTGGTTTCCCTACAAACCCGCAGTCTATTCTATAATTTTTAAATCATGTACATATCTAAACTTTTCTGTGGATGAGTATACTCCTAATATGAAGTTTGATCGAGATCTGTCCAGCCGTTTCGCCGTGATGTTGGAACAAACACAGAGAGAGGGAGAGAGACGAAAGCTAAAAACTACTGACCTAAAACGGATAAATATCTGACAGTGGGCAACCTACATTTTAATTTATATAGTGTGCCCTTTTAAAGGCAACAACTGCGGTGATCTCTTCTTTCTTCTGTGCGCCGGCTGCTCCTGTAATAAATGACATGTAAATATACTCACCGCTGCATGTAGGCTCTTCTTTCTCAGTCGTGCCCGTCCGTTATCCCCGGAGAGGCCACCCGTTGATTAAGGAGTGAGGGAATGAAAAGAAGGGGGTAAACTAACTAAAATGACGGTACCCAAGACTGAATTAAAATGTAAAATAAAAGACTAATTTATTAAATAAAATGCAAAGTGCTAAAACTTGAACGTAAACTGAACTAGTGAAAAATGTAAACAAATGAAATAACAGTGACTAATAAAATATTAAAGAGTAAGGATCTGCCTTGCAAAGCAAATCAAAAACTGCCTAAATAAACTGACTGAAGGTCAAAACACCTTCATTAAAATATACCAGACTATCTTGACACTGTTTTCAAGTTAAATAAAATGACTCAGTTTAAAACTCTGGTCAGAAAGACCACTTTCTTGAAATACACAAATTATATTACGGAGAAAACATATCTCTCAAATAAATTTAAAATAGTTGACTCACAATAAAGTAAATTAAATACTGTTATGCCACCAAACCACTGACTTATAGGAGTTATAAAATGTTTAACACCTGTTGCTCATTTTGTAAAATACCCAAATTTAAATAATCATGGACTGCGCTAAGCAAGTGTATCACTTAAGGAATAATTCGAAGAAAACAGAACAGCCATGAACCTCACACTTCATTTCCGACATAACCATCGTCTTATACAAAACCTCATGATTAAACAAAATTAATTATCGAAACATCACTCTGAGTGTATCCAACCACTCATCTAAATTTTAAACTTCATTTGCATGTCTGTGATAGACTGGACTTCTTAAAATAAACAGAAATTTAGGCCAAATGCCTGATGTTAACATTATCAAATGATAGCGATCCTTGTACATTAAAATTTCTATTGACTTTGCCGCTAACTGCATTTTATTATTAATTCATATTTGTGGTATCACCACTAGATGGAGGCAGATACCCTCTTATTCACCACTCATTGCGGCAGTTTTATACAATTGGTTTATTTAAAGATCGCTTCATTTCAAAATAAAAATGTAGTGGATTTTAAAAGAAAGTTTGGTAATTACTTAGATGCCTGGTATGAGCATACCACTATCATTTCGACTGTGACATAATCGATGATCCAATAAACCTAACATCTGAAATGGTATTTACATCATTACATTAATTAACGGAGAAACACTGCTCCGACAAAAAAAATATACAGAGATAAAAAAAAACTAGCCTAGCTACACTTATCTATTTACACCACATCAAATATAAATAATTCACATACGCTTGCGTCCTACAAATAAACGATAAAAGTACAAACAGAAAAGAAAACAAATAAGCAACTGGATCCCACCATCGCGGCCTACTGGAAATAAAAGGATAGAAATGCGCAAAACAAACTCGGAGTCTCCTAAAAAAAAATATATACCCCGCTGCATGTAGCAAAAAGGTGAAATACTGCGAATTTGACGGCAATCTCAAATTTCAGACGATAAATGTCTGGACATGACATTATTTAACCTTGATGGACAAATTCCTGTTACTTCACGTCATCCGTGACTCTACATAAATATTCAAAACACATTGACTCGTCGCTCTGTTCACGTTGTACACTGGCTAGCATCTTTATCGAGCATCTACTTTCCCTGGAATTATTTAAACAAATACAGGCTCCTGCCTGTAGTATCATAACCCATGTCGTAACACATTTAACACACGTGGTTAAATTCTTCATTTCGCAATTCTATTTAGTCATTAATTCTCGACGTCATTATTATACATTATTCTCACAACACAGCCTCGCTCGTATCCGGCGGGCAAATATCCGTCGTGCACATTACGGCTTCTTACAACAATTCAAGACATGGTCCCAATATCATATTTCCATCATCAACGTAGATCATCAGGGATATTAATCATCTAGCTCGATCTCTCGATCATTCACTGTTAACACATCACAAAATCACAGAGCTGACTCATCAATGGCGCTCACCGTTTCTATCAAAACAAAGAATGACGAGATTGCCTCTCAAAACACAAATGTTGAAACATGCGCAACCGCAACTACACAGAAATAAAATATTCGCGTCTACCCAAAATCGTCGCAAAAATACGCGGGATAAGTACAATCAAAACCGGACATCAGAAGGATGATTCCGCAACATAAAACAAGCTGAAAGCGCAAACTAGCGAAATAAACATTGAAAACATCGCGACGGCGTCTTCCAGATCAAAACTCCAACAAAATCGACTCAAAACCACCGATCTAAAATCATGATGAATAATAATAATAAACTGACATTACACTCGTAGATCAAATATCAAAGCTAACTGTCAAAGTGACATACTACAAAATCAGCCATAAATACACGCAAACAAACATCTCCTAAAACAAAGTGCACAAAATAAGCCTATCTGAAAGTGCAACATAAACATTATTATTATTATTATTATTATTATTACTATTATTATTATTATTATTATTATTATTATTATTATTATTATTATTATTATTATTATTATTATTATTATAGGCAGTATTATAAAACTGTGAATTATCTACAACCCTACCTAGTACTCTAAACTACATTGATCATCGATTTTTGCCACGGTCCTACATATTTATTTACGTTATTAAATGACGCTCATACCTTGATGGTGGAGGCAGGTCGGTTCACCCACCGGCCCCGGTCATCGTGGAAATTAGAATTCCATCTTCAAGCTGATGTGGTATTCCAGATTATTACACACGCAAATTTGACACATTCTTGCTATGCCGTGACACACGTTTATATTAGCATAAAACACTCGTATTTCTCTCACTCCAGTGAAAGTTAGAAAATGCCACTGCAGACTCCTGCCTGGTGTAGAAGGATGGTCGCCTCGCTCTCTACCTGCAAAATCACCTGGTGGCCTGCTCGCCGATCCCTCAGCTCTGTTTACACTACAGCTTACAGTACATTCACCCTACTGGGACATAACTGTCTCCTCAAGGTTGACTATTGCGGCCTCCATTGAAGAAAGTCAATCACCTTCCTGTCTGTCTTTACTGGTTTCTCCCCGTAAACATCTCGCTTGCCAAACAGTTTGTAGAATGGTAGAAACAAGCTAAAATACAGTTTATGTTGTGGAGAAAATTTTATACTGATCTCACATGTAACACTCCCTGCTGGTTAGAAATGTTTTTATGTAAATATGCTGAAAAACATGGACTTGTTTCCCTCGACTAGTAATGTGAGTTCATTTGAGTTAAAAGTGTAATTCTTGCCTACTCTCCCTGAATTTACAGCAAAAGTCTGTGAAAATGTTCATTTTCTGAAATGCTATTCTCCCAAGTAAATAATACAAGGCTTTCTAAAAATGCCTACAAGTGTCTAATCGCTTTCTTACCAGCCAAAATAAAGCTGACTAAATGCATTTGCTGATACACTCTGTCACTCTGTCAAACGTAAATTCACTGAGAATACTGAAGTAACACTTAAAAGTACTCAAGACAATAACTGCGAACTGAGAACTCTGAAGACACTGAGAATGACTCAAAACACCGAGAATACTGAACGACTGAGAATGACTGAGAGCTCGAAAACACTGAGAGCTCGACCCTGTGGTCGCTGGGTTTTGTAGAAATTCCTCCCACCACCTGGAAAATAGTTCCGTGGAAGGGATGTGGCGTAATAATCTAGTCCTCGGGAGCGCTTTCTCGTACATCCGTAGGTTATGGTTCTCAAAATTTATCTGCAAAACTTCCTAAATTTTGTCCGACTCACATGTGATATTGCGCCGCGGGAAATGATCATAGGATAATCCACACGACTGCGCGCGTCACTGGTGTTATTTTCTTCCGGTGGATGGCCTCATCCTGCCATGACAGCTCCTTCCTCTAGATCCTATTACTCCTCCGTGTGAAGTTGAATTTTAATAATTAGGCACTGATTAACCACAGATTGGTACTGATAATTCACCAAATATTATAAAGAAGTCGGGACACTGTTTTTCACTACCACATCGGGCTTCAGATCGCGAGATACTGATTGTAGATTTCCCGGTCTGACGGCTCATTCAAATTTAGAATATTCTGATTGGCTGAGACTTTCGCGCCCTTCCAAACGTGGGTGCATCCGCTTCCTCCCAAGGATTGGCGGTTATAGTCGTTGGCCCCCTATTGTCCTAGCAAAGTAGGTCAGGCTTCAACGCGTGCTTTTCTGGTGAGAACGGACAGCAAGTCGCCACTCCCAGGCGGTGTCATAAAATTTATTGGAAGGGATCCTAAGGATGGTTTACAATTTGGTCGTGCCAAGAGAAGAGTTTCATGGATTCTCTCGCCGTCTGACTGGCGCCAGAAAGTTCCTTTGTGACTGCTAGTTTCACAGCCTCACTGTGGTATCTCATATGTGAAATATTCAATTTAATTGTGAATTAAATTAGGCCAAATTCGCTTATGGGTGCAATAGATAAGCATGGACATGTTTTAAGCGGAGGGGCGGGGGCAGGTTTTTCTCCAGGCACTCCGGTTTTCCCTGTCATCTTTCATTCCAGCAACAATCTCCAATATCATTTCATTTCATCTGTCAGTCATTAATCATTGCCCCAGAGGAGTGCGACAGGCCTCGGCCGCCGGCACAATTCGTATCCTCGCCGCAAGATGGAGGCTTCATTCATTCTATCCCTGACCCGGTCACTGACTGGAAAACAGGTTGTAGATTTTCAAGCATGGACTTGTTTATAAGTGCAGACTACTTTTCGAGAGTTACTACTTTGAAACTTAACGACATGTCGACAAATGGATTTCACCATCAGACGCCCCTTTTATTGTTCTACATGGTTGGTCCTATGATATTTTCTCGTATCTCCTATATTTATGGGTTAGTTTAAGAATTATTGAATAGTGTGAAATTTGGGTACAATTTTCACACATTACTCTATTTTTCGGATACTCATGTGGCAGCCGGATCGTATCAATATGCGTGCCGAATTTCATGGTTCTATCTTTCCTATAAGTGTGTCAAACGATGCATATACGTGTAAAAAGTTGAAAATTAACTTAAAATCGAGAATTGCAGCTCTATCTAACGTACAAGGGATCGAGATACGAAAAAAAGTCATAGGACCAAAGTTGTAGATCTATCCAAATGGTGCTATCTGTTTTGTGACACGACTTACCGTTTAGCCACCAATTACCTCTGAACAAATGTCTGCACTTTCATTAAAATTGCCTCCATAATTCGATAGTTTCCGCAGCCAAAAAGTTATACATTTGAACAGCTTGGAACAGGTTTCGGGATTAGCACTCACATACATACGGAGTAATTAAGGAATAAAGTAATATAGACTAGCAGTTTCACGCTGGCTCCGTCCGCAATGTACAATGTATGGTGTTGTTCGTTACTATCCTCACGGATGCATTTGCAAAGTTCCGACTTAATAAAATAAAGCACATGATCTGCTGCGGTAATAGAATGAAATATTGTGTCAAGAAAACACTTGAAAATACATTACACAAAGAAATTGAATTAAACGTTCCTTGGAACAACACTACGCGCCGAACTATTAAAAAGTCCTTCAAAGATCTTCGTCATGGAGACAAATGTACTCATAACTTCTCATAATCTACCAATGTAAGTAGCTATTACCTCAAAAGAAAGCGCTTGATCCACTGAGCGTTTTTAGACCAAAACGAACTGCGTACCTTAATTAGAACGAAAGATATGATTGGTTCAATGAGAAAATTTTTTGAAGACGTCAAATTAAATGTCCACTCATAACTTTGCTCTGAATGAACCAATTTGAATAGTTAAGAGCTGAAATGAAAGCACCCGATCCACTGAGTGTTCTTAGGCCAAAACAAACTCCGTACCTCAATTAGAACCAAAGATATGATTTCTTCAAAGATACAAAAAATTGAAAAAATGAAATAATTTGAGGAAGGTGGAAGTTAAGTGATTTATAGTACCTGATGACAAATTTGTGCATGAATACCTTTAAAACAAAAATGAAGGAAATCGACCGGATAGAATGGCCGGACTGACTGACTTAAGTTTTCATATTTTTTTTAATATATAGACTAGCAGTTTCCCGCTGGCTCCGCCCGCAATGTGCAAAGTATGGTGTTGTTCGTTACCTTCGTCACGGATGTATTTGCAAAGTTCCGACTTAATGAAATAAAGCCCATGATCTGCTGTGGTAATACAATGTAATATTATGTCAACAAAACACTTGAAAATACATCACACAAAGAAATTGAATTAAACGTTCCTTGGAACAACACTACGCGCTGAATTGTTGAAAAGTCCTTGAAAGATCTTCGTCATGGAGACAAATGTACTCATAACTTTTCTCCGAATCTAGCAATTTAAGTAGTTATTACCTCAAAAGAAAGCGCTTGATCCACTGAGTTTTTAGACCAAAACGAACTGCGTACCTCAATTAGAACGAAAGATTTAATTGCTTCAATGAGAAAAAAAATGTTGAAGAAATGGGACGTCAGACTGAATGTGCACTCATAACTTTCCTCAGAATCAACCAATTTGAATAGTCAAGAGCTGAAATGAAAGATCTTGATCAACTGAGTGTTTTTAGGTTAAAACAAACTCCGTGCCTCAATTAGAGCCAAGGATATGATAGCTTCAAAGAGACAAAAAATTGAAAACAAATAATTTGAGGAAGGCGAAAGTTAAGTGATTTATAGTGCCTGATGACAAATCTGTGCATTAATACCTTTCAGTTTTAAAAAATGAAGGAAATCGACTGGATAGAATGGCCGTACTGACTGACTTTAGTTTTCATCAATTTTTTTAATATATAGAAGATAAGAAAGATGAAATTAATAGAAAATAGGATTATAAGTGAGGACAGCCGGATAGGACAAATATGTAAATACCAAGTGGATATATTTAAAATGAAATGTCCCTCACTTCATATTGATGATATGAGTTACTGATATAAGAACACGGTAACATAGGAGAAATTTAGGCCCAGGGATTTTTAGGTAAACAGATAAGATGACTTCTGATGTTATTACTTAAGACTAAAGAGGCAAGACAGAGGCAATAAATTAATGCGGAAAACAGAAGTACAAGAGAAATACAGTAAAAATTATAGCAAATGCCAGAGAATACCTTACGGTGTGAAATCATGGGCTACACTCCGCGGTACTTTTCAAATATTAACAATACCCCTAGTGCTATCCGAGGACGATTGTAACCTCCAACGGTATTCCGAAAATATCCCGCAGATAGGCAGCTTGACGTCGCTCTCGCTTTCTAACCAAGGAACAACCGCGATTCTACAGGAATGATGTCGAAAATGACATTACGTTTCTTTCCTTCTCGGAAGCAGCCAGAGACGTTGCTATGGTTACCGGTAGGTTCGTTGTCGGTCTGTCGGTCACTAAATGCAGAGCATGAAATCCGTAGAAAATATTCATTTTCTCCATCATTTGAAGAGTAAGCGAAATTATGTACATAACAAAAATTGTAGAAAATGAAGGGGCGATTCACATTTAGTCGACGAATTTTAGAGAAAATCAATAGTATGAGAAAAAATGGAAAAAAACTGTTCTGCTTTTCCCATAAATTCTCAGTCTATTAAGTGATGTTAATATCATGCATACCATCAAAATGAATGCATTCCCGGCGCTTATACGCAACGCATTTCAAGGTGACTTCTACGTTAAATTCAATTTCATACTAAGATTCTTCAGTTTCTCCTTATTTCTACAACCACTCCTATCTCTATTTCTTTCCAACCAGCACCAACTCCTTAATCTCTTTATGGTGAGGGTCCAATACACAGGAGCCATACTCTAACTGTGATCTTGCCAGTGACTTACATTACATTTCCTTTACATCCTTTTTACAACACCTAAACATCCTCATAACCTTATGAAGAGATTTGTAACCTTCACTTAAAATCCCGTTTATGTGATTATCCCAACGAAGATCTTTCCTTATATTAACACCTAGGTGCTTACAGTGACTCTCATGAGGTACATTCATCCCCATTAACACAGTAATTAAAAATGAGAGCACTTTTCCTCTTCGTGAAACCCACAGCCTTACTTTTCAGCCCGTTTATCCTCACATCATTGTCTGCTGTCTATTTCACAAATTGTCGAGGTTCTTTTGCAGTCACTCACACAATCCTGTAACTTATTTATTACTCTATACAGTACAATATCATCCCCCCAAAAAGCCTTACCTCTGATTCCAGTCCTTTAATCATGTCGTTCACATACATAAAAACATAAAGATCTTAAGGAAGTCCCCCCTTAATAATTACAGGATCAGACAATACTTCACTTACAGAGCGATACGGCCGGGTGTGATAACGTGCTACGGCTATGGATCAAAACTCTGCATTCGGGAGAAGCGTAGGTTGAAACCTCACCGTCCGCTGTACTGAGAATGGATTTCTGTGGTTTCCCATTTAAAACCCTAGGAATGTGCCCCGACAGTTCCTGTTCATAGGCCACAGCCGATTCCTTTCGCCTCTTTGTCCAATTTCATTTACCATCATTTATTTCACCTTCACTAGCTCCTCAACTGAGGTCGGCGTCGGAAAGAACATGCCATATAATTTCATCTCACCTCACTCCCGACCCCGTATCAACAAACGGCGCTAAGGGGTAGACCAATAGATAATACTTCAGATACTTGAATTCTCTCAGTTATATTTCTAGAAATGTAGCCACCCATTCAGTCACTCTTTTTTTCTGGTCCAATTTCCCTCATTTTCGTCAGTAGTCTCCGATGATATAACTTGGATCGGTCAATACGAATACAGTCTATTTCACCTCCTGAATCTAAAATATCTGCTATATTTTGCTTGAATGATACAAGTTGAGTTTCAGCGGAACAATTTTTCCGAAGTCCGAACTGCCTTCTACCAGACTAGCAAGTAATTTCGCAAATATGTCATAGATCAGAATGAATGCATCCTCGGCGCTTATATGCAACGCATTTCAAGGTGACTTCTACGTTAAATTCAATTTCATACTTTCTTCAGTATCTCCTTATTTCTACAACCACTTCTATTTCTTTCCAACCAGCACCTACACCTTAATCTCTTGATTTTTCAGTCATAATATGGTGGATTTTTGCCATTCTTTACCACCCTTAAAAGTTCATACATACATACATACATACCTAACTACCCTTTGATCGATATGCAGAAAATTGGATGTGCATTATGGGAAGACACGCAAAGAACATACTTGTTGAATAAAATAAATTCACATTTTCATCCCTCAAGCAGTCATTCGCTGCCTCTAAAGAATATTTATACGTATATGAAGCACCATTTCGATATACACATACGGAATTTTTGTCAAATAATGTCAGACACAAGACCTGTGACCCAGAATATGACAACGTAATGAAACTAAAATTTGTCTGGCATTCATAATGTGGTTCGTATATCATAAACCGCTTTGAACAAGCGCCATTATATGCTTACTAGAATTTGATTGAAGTAGCAAATTATTCAGTCACACAAACAAAATTTGCTCATTTTTTCGCCATTCACCCTAAATAGTTACTAAATTATTTTCAGATGTATTTTTAACGTTAGTATTTCAATCAGAACTGTGGTTACGGCATTTTTATTGCCTTTTTACGTGTTCGTCAGAAATTTATTATTCGAAACATTGTTTCTAGGCCAGGAATATTAAACGATACAACTTCATTCATCGTTAAATAATTTATTTCAAAAATCAATTATAGTGAATTATATTGAAGATGTTTTCCGTCAGAATTATAGGGACGTCTATGAATCTGAAATAGAGAATGACTTTCAAATACCCACAGCCATAGGCTTAAGAATGACAGAATTATTGGTCTGAGTAGAGGAATCCATTTCTGTCCATTTCCTTTTACGCTATCTGTAACATATACCAGCTGGTAGGTTACTTGGACATTATCGCACTGCCTTCTTAAATTCACAGCCAGATTTATCACTTTCAGTGAAATATAATATTTTCCAAGTCATCAGAACATGACACTTCGAAACAAATACACGATAAATCCTGAAGTTATTATTATTATTATTATTATTATTATTATTATTATTATTCTCTCGGTATGAATGATGTACTGATGATGGCTTCCTACCGAGTAAAATATTCCGGAGGTAAAATAGTCCCCATTCGGATCTCCGGATGGGGACTATACGAGAGGGGGCAATCATCACAAAGATGGATACGTAGAAATGAAAAGGTTAACACAGGATAGGGTGGCATGCAGATCTGCATCAAACCAGTCTATGGATTGATGACTCAAACAACAATATTATTATTATTGTACCGGGATGCACCTTCCCCGGCCAGATAAACTGCGTGCCATCTATGTAGACAAACTTAAAACTGGTGTACTCCAAGATACTTTGGTATTTAACTGTTAGATGTCTCTATCATCGTTCTAATTGCTCCCTATAGCGAAACGAACTCTAATTATTGTATAAAGAAATATATGCTTTTGCAGTTGGCAAACCTTAGGGTTTGAGGATTGTTTTGCTTGAGCTGGTTCCTTCCTCAATAGTAATCAACCTATCAGAAATGTGTTAATATTTTCTCTAGCCAATTAAAATTGTGGGTGTGTACAGGAATCCAGTCTATCAGTAAAGAGATCTAGAAGCTTATACTCAAAAATACAATAAAAGTTAGGCGCTTTAGGGCCGTGTGGTCTGAATTACTCCAGTGTGAGGAGGGTGTATTGGTGTGATCGAGGGGGCAGGGGCGCGGGCGGAAGACCCAGTAACTCAAGGTATTGGTAGAATTCTCATAGCTATGTGATTGCTCCTGCGCATGGTTTGAGGGGAAGTTTTCAACCTGTTTTTTTTTTTTTTTTTTTTTTTTGTAAATTTCTAAATTTGGTGGTTTAAATGTAGAATTTCCAGCAAGTTTGAGGACTCTATCCTACTCCCTACTGGGAAACATGTAATTTAAGGGAACAAAGAGTGATTATCCTCTGTTGGTTCTCATTCAACTTGGCATGGGGTGACTAAAGTTTCTAAACCTCTAAATTTCTTGATACTTATTTGACATTAACGTTTCTCTTTTAGTCACCCAAGTGTAGTGTAGGACTAGCCTCCGCATATTTGGGCCATCAATCCACTTAGGATTTCAACTATTTCTATAAGGAGGGCAAGTGTTTCGCCTCCTAAAATTTTGTTTAAGGCCAGTCATGTTCAACCTTTTCTTTTTACATTAAGGCCATTTAGTATGGGCAATTATGCCCCTCTTTATTCTGTAATTGTTTCTGTTGTAAAGTTCCTTTTAGGAACAATAAGTTATAAACGGTTGTGCAATAGATAAGTCCGCATCGGGGCTTCAAAAGTGTGTACAAAGCAACGCCAGCATTCGAAATAAAGTACATGTTGAGCAAAAAATGGAGAAAATAAACTAATGACAGCAGACTTCACAGCACCATGGCAACAAGTGTAATACTGCTTATGCAACAAGCCTATAATGGCAATAATTAAGACAGGAGTATGTTAATAAAACGAGCGAAACCTCTATTTGGAAACTACATAGTGTAGACAGTGGTCTCACCCACTTCTATAACACTTACCTTGAAGTCATGGAAAAACATAGTCTAGCCTTCGTTTTTTTGGACTACTCCCTTTCTGAACTTGGAAGAGTGGAATGATGACCAATGGGCCCCTAGGTGAGTCTGGCATTGCTCTAAATTATTTGTCCGTGGCTCCTAGCTTCATCTGTCCTATCCGACTTCCTTTAGTCTACTCCTGTTACCTTCTAACCACGATGATATTAGGTTAGTGAAATTCAATTCTCCTACAATTAGGGTTAAAAGGGATGATGATGAGCCGGGCTGAGTGGTTCAGAAGGTAGAGGGGCTGACCATCTGACCCCAACATGGCAGGTTCGATCCTGGCTCAGTCCGGTGGTATTTGAAGGTGCTCAAATACGCCACTCTCGTGTTGGTAGATTTACTGGCACGTGAAAGAACTCCTGTGGGCTAAACTCCGGCACCTAGACGTCACCGAAAACCGTAAAAGTAGTTATTGGGGCGCAAAGCCAAAAAAACATTATTATTAAAAGGGGAGGATTATGGCATTGCACGTTTTTTTCTTCCAAAACAATAAACATCTCTACCTTATTGCATCCTACCCTCTTCCACTAGCTACTCATGACCTCACCATCCATACAACATACAACGTGTTCATTTCTAACTTAACCTTTAAGAATCCTTTCCCACTGTATTTACGAACCCCTGTAGAGATGAATTCTGGACTTCTTCTTTTTCCAGGGCCGAGAAAATCGTGAGTTCATGCTTAATGAACACACAAATCGTAGTTTAAGTATGGCCTCGCCGAAAACTTTATTTAATTAATAATTTATTTACTTATTTATTATTATTATTTACGATTCATCCTTCCTTGTTGTTTCCTCGTCCGTTTTTTTCCAGTATTAATTCATCAATGCACTATGCTTATGGTTATTATTATTATTATTATTATTATTATTATTATTATTATTATTATTATTATTATTATTATTATTATTATTATTATTATTATTGCTGGCCCCGCGGGGTAGGGGCAGCGTGCCTGTCTCTTACCCAGAGGCCCCGGGTTCTATTCCCGGCGAGGTCACGGATTTTTACCTGGACCTGAGGGCTGGTTCGAGGTCTACTCAGCCTACGTGATTACAATCGAGGAGCTATCTGACGGTGAGAAAGCGGCCCCGGTCTAGAAAGCCAAGAATAACGGCCGAAAATATTTGTCGTGCTGACCACACGACACCTCGAAACCTGCAGGCCTTCGGGCTGAGCAGCGGTCGCTTGGTAGGCCAAGGCCCTTCAAGGGCTGTAGTGCCACGAAGTTTGTTTGGTTTGTTATTATTATTATTATTATTATTATTATTATTATATCCGGCCCCGCGTGTAAGGGTAGTGTGCCTGACCCTTACCCGGAGATCCTGGGTTTGATTTTAAAACGTTTGCTACCAGTACAGTAAATGACATTATTATTTTGAGGATATTAGGTCGTGTTATAACTATTGTAGGGCCGATGACCTAGATGCCAGGTCCCTTTAAACAACAAGCATCATCATCATAACTATTGTACACTCACCTGCTTCACTATTGCTAAAAATTACAGATATCTTACAACTTCAATACACTTTACGCTATTCATCATTGCAGAACGCAAGCTGTTGTTAAGATTTTGAAGTTGCGATCTTATTGGTTTAAACTCTGCCGAAATATACTGTATATGATTCCTTGTTCCTGTGGATCTCTTTATGTTGGAAAAACATGAAGGAAGGTATTAACGAGGATAAGACAATTTGCAGGCACTTACTTCCTTGCCAGACAGAGAAGCCTGCTGTGGTGGAGAATGCCATATATGGAGTATAATAGCCATCAAATCATTTTTGATGCAAAATTTGTCATTGTTAAGGAGAAAAGTGATACACCTAGAATCCCTCGTGAGGCAACAAAAATTTCTAAACATCCGTATAATTTCAACAATGTACTGAATACATCATGGCTACCTTCCATAGTTAAGTCTTCAACATCTTTCTCCTTGTCTCTGAAGGCCTTAGAATGAACAACATTTCTAGTAGGGCTTTTCTACCTTGAATCTAGTTACTATGCAGTGACAGTTACCATTAACGGTTTATTGCTCCGAAGACGATCTGAGTTTCAAGACTGAAACGCGTCAGAGTACAATCATTATAACACGGCCTAATATCCTCAAAATATAATGTTAGTACTTTTGTTCTAACTCGGATAATTTCGATTTTATCTCACTTAAATGCTGTGAAACTAGTCTTCAAACTGTATGGTGTTCCAGCACACTCTAATACAGTGTTTTCAATGTTAACACAAAGATTCTAAGTGATCATGTGGACTATCTATTGTGGGACTGCTACCAGTTTAAAAGCTTTCGATAAGTGGAAGTGTGGAAGTGTGTTGTATTGAATCAATTATAACGAGCAGAGCGAACGTTACGAAAGTACAAGTATAAAGGGCACCATTATTTTTCTTGTAAAAAGGGTGTGTATGTAAATTATACAAAAGCTGTAGCACGTCATACTCTATATGGAAAAATTAGTGCGAATTAGGCAGTAATTTATTTGATAGTCCATGTGTAAATCTTAGGGAGAAGGATGTGAAAAACCTGCGATCTAATGATGTGATACGGTAGTGCAGTAATTGTGTAAAAATTCCGTGTGGTAGCTTTCCATTAGTAGGCAAGTTAAGGAATCAATTAGTGAAAATCTTCACACGTACGGCTTGGGAAGTAAGTATTGAAACCACAGAGAATATATTGAGAGCCTTAAATCAGGGAACTCTGTTTTAATGAACACGATTAGAAACTTACAGCAGCCAATAGACGATATCGTTCAATATTAAAAGCGAAATTCACTAAAACTATATGGGATTACTGAAACGTCTAACGAAGGTATGATCTTATTGTAATATTGTAAGTGGTGCATTATATTTTAATGTGACTGATAATATGATTGACACATGCCGTAGGGGAAATTGTGAAATATGTACGATGATTTTACAGAGGCGCAAGACTGAATGTAATTCGAGCTCTGCTGATATACTGTAGGACTTAACACTGGTGCTCTTATCTTTTTCAAGCAACGTACCTCATTGAACAGAATGACTGTTTTCAATGAAATCAGGAAAGTAAAAAAGGAGAGAGACTTTGGATATCTGCGAGTGAATAATGCAGAAAGTATTAAATTTAGGAAGAAAACTAGTGATAGTTTTGTATATGACGCACTGTTAGAACAGCAGATGATGATAGGTATTTGCTGATTGAGATATCTGAGAAGAATAAAGTGGTATCTTTCTATTATCAGAATTGTACGGGATTAAACACCAAAACAAGTAGGACTACTGTGTACGCGAGTGCCCTTGCTAATAATTTTGATGTAATTAGAGTGACAGAATAATGGTTAACGAAAAGTATATTGTCTATGATAGTGAATCAGATATAAAGATTATCGAAGGGATCGCTTTCGCAAGAAATCTTTATAATTGTTGACAATATTTTAAATTCTGTTATTGTAGAAACGTATGTAGAGGACATCAAAAGTATCTGTGTCAAACGTCACTTTAGATTAAAAGATGTACTTCCTGGTGAAGAGGACCAAAGGACATGATTTCGGACCTCGAAATACGCTCTTCAGTGGGAATAGTGAGATCTCACATCAACGACCTGTGAACGTCATTTATAATTCCTATTGGTCACACATGTTAGTTTTCAGCTTAGTAGCTTTTACACTTTTCATTTGAATCATGTACACTTTATCCATTGTTGGCAGCCCGTACATTCGGGAGTTTATGATTTAATAAATTATATTTATCTCTGCACGAATTTCTGGCCTATAAACTTACAATATTTTCCCCAATGTTTGAAAATGTTGATTATACATCGTTATAACGATATTATAACGGGTGATTCAACTTACCTATGATCATTGATAGCCTCCTTTATAGACTCCTTAGAAGAAACTTGGCGAACGAACTGGAATTCGATGGGGGAGCTATCAATATTAATGGGGCTTATCGAAGAAAATAAGTAGAACTGTTTGAATCAGCAAATAGGATGCGTCTGGATATGTTAGGAGTTATAGATATTCGGATATGGAGAGGTAACGAAGAAGAGAGAGGAGATTGTAAAGTGTTTTTAACAGGTGTTAAAAATGGAAGCGCACATTGCGGGGTAGGACTATTCATCAGAAATACTACTGCACGCAACGGTTTCTGTTTGGTACGTAAATGAGCAAATGGTGTGGGTAGATTTAGTGTTTGGTGAAATTAGAATGAAAATTTTCTCAGTTTGCTGTCTCAGTTTATTTCCCACGTGAAGATGCACATAAGTTGACAATTTTTATGAAGCACCAAGTGATATCGTAATCAGGATCAACAACAAGAACAGGATAATACTAATGAGCGACTTCAGCGCGAGAGTGGAAACAGAACTGAAGGTTATGAGAAGATGACTTGTATAGGTGGATAAGGTATGGAAGGTGATAGGAATAGAATTTACTGAATTTCTATGTTAGTGTAGATTATCACTTACGAATGCATTCTGCAAACCTAAGGTTGTGGTTACGAAACAACTCATTTCTACTAGCGCTTAACTAATATCTAGTGGACGCTTTCGCGCTTGTTCTCGATATTTGACTGGATTCCAGAATGAGCGAGTTCTTTACAAGCGATGGAGTACTCTGCAGGTGAAGAGTTATTTTCATATGAAAATAGTTTTCTGAAATCTAGATATTTACTTAGACAAAAGTATTCAGAGCACCCAATTTATGAAAATTATCGTAAACTCGGTGAATTTCATAATTTGCGTAGACGAACAAAAATGTCCAGAATATTATCTAATGAGGCCAGTAACATAACATAAAAGACCTTATTACAAGGCACAGAGGGCCGATGACCTTCGATGTTAGGTCCCTTTAAACAACAAGCATCATCATCAACAAGGCACAGAAAACATTCCACTTTACCGGAGAGAAAATTTCAGCAACACAGGTAAGGGAAGTGATGAAATTAAAATATTTTGGAATATAATTTTCTTTCATTTTATACTGAACCATTCTGTTCATTGAAGCAATTGTATGAATTTGAGTACTGGATATTGGAATCATACTAGGCCACCCACGAAGCCGATGTCTTACAGTATATGTCATAAAGGGGTCCAGAAGAAGCGTTCTTATGTGAAGTGAGCGCGAGCGTCATTATGAGAAATCTCCAGAACTCATTAAAAGAAGTTATGTCCCAAGCCAAGCCTCTTGATGAAGTTTGGGGACGCTTTCCAGTTCGCGGCTAACCGTATTCTAGGAGGGAAGAATGAAATAAATTAATATCTTTAGTTACAGAAGAGTTGCACTGGATTGGAGACAAAAATTGCAACCTGTATTATTTCCGCTTTATTTTGATAGGCATTAGGGCTGCATTAATTAATGCATTCGCTAATTTGAGCTCATGGTATAATTAATGCGGGAAAGTTTCCCGGGCACGCTAAGATTGCACGCAGCCAAGCGGCTTGATGACGCGACCCGGAATTATAAATTAAGGCCGCCAGGGCATATCAGAGTCATTCTTGGACCGAGAGGCTGTGGGAACGAGTCGTCATACTGCGTGTTGGTGCTGAGAACAACGCTTTGTCTTCAAGCTACACCGACTACTTGTACTGCTATTTCTGCAAAGATGTAAGTAATCAACTTGAATATTCAGAGGAATTGAAGATTTTTCCTGTGAGATTTATGCTATGGGGAGATGAGGTACTGCTTACATGAGACTAATGAACTAGTAGCTCCATATTTCTGTGAGGTCAAGGGTTGCAGACGAAATGCTAGAATTATTATTGGCTCAGGTTAGGAATTCTAAAACTATATGTTGTCCATGTGAAAGGATGATAGAACAGTGACTGAGAGTAGTGAAGAAACTGTTGTGTACCAGGTTAAAACTCTGAACGAGACTTGGTCAGTGTGACGTGTGAGACACGCTAACAGTGAAGACAGGCATCGAGTTTGGACAGTCTGTAATATATGAATTTATTTTCAGTTACCCCAGCATCAAGTCAGAACGAGGGTTTGACAGCATCATTGCACAGAAGCCACAACCAGGAGCTGAAGCAAACACAACAACGGGCATCGATCCAGGAACGTTGGGAGCACCTGACCAGCCCAACATCGAAGAGGACACCTTCCGACTACAGAGGGAGCTGTACGAAGACGCCACACCAGCAAGAATGTATCCAAGTGGTCAACAGTCTCTGATGACAGCTCTGCAGTATATCAGAATGTGGTAGATCCAGTGGTCCACAGGGATGGCCGCTCCGCTATGTTCTCAATTAAGGTCAGAGCTTTCCAATTCTGTTTCAAGCATGTCATTTAAATTTAGATAGGAATATGGGGGCCGTCAGTCAACTAATTTGTGGTAATAGGAGAAGTTCCCTTGTAATATAGAGCTAGGCCTCAAACTCGAACCCCGTACTTTAAGGTAGATGTTATTTGTAAAGTCCTTGTTAGTGAAGTTATGGTTCATTGTAATTGCGTTATTTTAATGTACGTGTTTTTGTAAGGGTCTGATTGAACTCATTTGGGCATAAGAGGTTAGTCTGCAGATAGGTACTTTTATGAGATCACATTCAGGCATTTGTTTCTGCAGACGTAGAAGTGTATAGTTATGACCAAATGGTGACCAAGTCGTGACCAGGAATTCACCCAGATTCACTGATAGTGTGCGCGAGTCCAATCTTTAAGAGATTTGAGCCCATAAGAGGCAGAAGTAGAATTTGCAGTTGGTATGAGAGAGCCCAACCATTGAGAGTTTATTGAAGATATTTTGGAAATGCCTAGTATGGCAATGTGACGATCGCTTAATGATTAGTGTTTTGTAGCACCAGGATTTAGCCCATGAGAGGCATTAGTAAGATGAGCGAGATTGCTGAAGGTAAGGAGACGAGGGCAGATAGCCCCAGGTATATTTAAATGATGGCTTTAACAGCTGACTACGTGAAATGTTCTTTTGAAAGGCAAGACTTTAGCCTGTCTCCTCGGTGGAGCTCATAAATTAGGGGGACTGCTGCAAGTGGAGGGGTGAGAATGGAGGTCATTGAGCTTGACGTCACAGGCTGGTGTGTTGGTCGTCTGCAGTATTTCAAGTATGCTAGGAGGGGAAGAAACGACCTTCTTGTTTTGAAAGCAGAGAGAGAGATTTGTTTTATGTCCCATTTGTTTTACGTAATATTTTAACACTGGCCCGTTTTATACTGACACCCTTGTATGTGTTGATTGGATTCTTTCATTTTGTTTGCATAGGTATCTTGGACACCTTACCTGTCATAGGACTAGGGTTCGTGACCAAGTCAGGTCATGGTAAATTTTGTGGTGATTTTGTTAGCACCGGGGTTCGACGGCGCGAGGCATTGTAAATTTTTATGGGAATCATTGTTTTTGTGTAATTAAGCAGATATCCATCTCCAAAACTTCGTTACTTACACCATTGTAACATGCTTGTTGCAGCTCACGAGTTATTGTGAAGGCAGTGAACTGATAGTCATCGGCTCAGCGTCATTTTCCCATCTCATATTGAAATGATCTTTTATTTGTAAATAATTCAAGTTTATGTAATAAATCCCTATTTGTTAAACTTTGAATGCAGCGGTGTTTTCTGTTAGATATTTATTTTAATTTTTTTTAATTTAGTCGAATTCTTACCTGAGTAGGCACATGTCCTAGTGTTTTATCTTTATGTTGCCCCGTTATACCCATGTTATCCCTGAGAAGAGCGTTCTACCGGCTGATTAAAGAGGACAGTGTTCGGGTAAGACTATGTGCACCAGCTCACGTCTGTGAGAGTTCGTTCACTACTGTACTCTAGGTTCGAGACCGGCCTTCGCCTGGATGGAACTTTATAGTGCAGTAGGGCACATAGTATTTATGGCGCCGAGCAACGTGGTGGCCGAAATTCCGTAAAGGGGCCATAGCACCATAGTATAAATGGCACTAGCCATCGTGTTGGCCGAATTTTCGTAAAGGGCTAACCATAGCGCCATGGTATTAATGACGACGAGTAACGAATGGCCCGATATTTCAGTAAAACGGACCATAGCGCCTTTGTCTACATTGTGAACTTGGTGTGGCTAACTGAGGACCCGATATTGCAGTAAGGAGGGTCATACAGCTTATTTTATTATGCCGTCAGGTGATGCTTGATATTTGTGTAAACGAGCTCACATAACCAAGTGGTATTTTGCTGATTTTCCCCATAAAATAGGGCTATAGGTCATAAGGTGTGTCTATAAAGGCAGGACCTGATATTTTGGTAAATAAAGGTCGTGCAAGGCTTGATTTCAGGCATATGTTATGACAGCTGCATTCGATTAGGTGTTATGCAGGTATACCAAGTTTGGTCGGTGATTTGTACTGTTAGCTTGGTGATATATTTGGAGTAGGTTGTTAAACTTGTGAGGTTGAATGACTGCCAGTTCAGAGAGGTATTTTGTGAGGTTCTGTCTTTGATCTTACCATTTGTTTATGAAATGGCTGGTGATGGTGTTTAGCGAGGATGTGCTGATTTTGTGGTTTCATTGAAGTGATGGATGATATTCGTGCGGGGATTTGACCTGCAAGGTGTTATGTTTTACAGGTGTATAATCGGATAGCTTGGATTTTTGCATGTGGTAGTTTTAGCTGTTTTGTATGTCATGTGTTGGAGAATTTTATGTTTGTGTTGTGTATATATGTTTTGTATCATAGTGTTGTACTGACGGTTACCCTATGTTTGAATGACATGATATTAGATTGAGGTAGCCAATTTAGGCTTTGAAAGTTCGAGAGTTTAGCAGTAGGAACATGTTGATAAATTAGAAAGTGTAGGAAATTTAGAGTATTTGAAATTTAATCGAGAACATACGGAGCGGTTTTTTCCCGCCGGACTTTATAACCAGTGAGTTGAATGTCGGTAGACATGGGGGAGGTGCTGAGGCACCTGAGCGAACAGCTTGTGGCGCTTAGAGAGGATGTAGGAGCTATTAAAGGACAACAGACTAGGGATAGTGAGCGATTCAATGAACAGTTTGTGACGCTTAAAGAGGAACTAGGGGAGATTAAAGGACAAACGGATAGCAATAGTGAGCTGTTCACGGAACAGTGTGCCAAAAGCGAGGTACAGTTTGTGGCGCTTGGTGAGCGTTTGAACGACCAAGTCAGTGCACAATTTAAAGAACAGGAAATTAGGAACTCGGATCAGATAAAGGAACTGAAGGAACACTTGACCGAACAAGTAGTACGCACCGAAACACGGGTAGCTAACCAAATAACTGAGCTAAGGGAGCACACTAGCATTCGTTTGGAGCAATTGGCCTCTGAAAATGAAGCGACTAGGGAAACCATAGCAGAATTAGATACCAAAATAGAAAATGTACGGCTGTGCTGTGTTACCACGACCGAGAAGTTAAGTCAACAGATGGAAGAATCGCACAGAACGGTAGAGAAGCAAATTCAGGAAGTAAAGAATAGTATCGAGGGGATAGAACAGCGCATGGAAGAAAAAGATAAGGAGACTCAGTCCGAACTAGGAACATTTAGAGAAAACTTGGTGGCAGTCGTAGTCCGCATGGATCATACTCAAGAAGAGCTAGTCAGAATAGAGGAAAAACTAGAGGCTAGGACTCAAGAAGTGGAAGACAAATATGAAAGGACGACCGAGAAAAATAAGGCTAAAATTGCTGGACTAGAACTGGATTTACGACAGACTAGGAAGGAAGTCAGCGCGGAGGTCCAGGGTTTGAAGAAATGCCGTGAGCAGGAACAGCGGACAACTGAGAAACGTATACTAGGGTTAGAACATGAAATGGAGAATATGCGTGATCAGTTGGACCAGTTAAAAATTGAGGAAGACAACGGAGTAAAGAAGCGGAAGCTGAGTAGAACTCAGAGCCCGATGGAACGCCAGGATGGAGATGACAGCCTGAATGAAAGTCAGGAAGAGGGACATGAGATACTAGGAGAATCATTTAGGGCTAAGCCAAGGATGGGAAATTCAACCCTATTCAGTCAAGACAGTGTATTCCCGGGTTACCATTGGATTAGGGCACCCGAGGAGAAACCGAAGAAATTTGAGGGGAATGGAGAGGTCACACCCCGTTCATTCCTGAAAGAGTTAGAGACCTACATGGACGAAGGACAGATACCACCGGAGCGCAGACTACGCACGGCAGAAAAGTATCTTGGAGGGATTGCTGGAGCTTGGTTTAAAGCGTTTGGGCAATCATTTAAGAATTATGATGAGTTTAAACGGGCATTCCTGAATAAATTCTGGAAATCAGGGACATCAATTGGCGCTGAGAATGGAACTCTACGCACGAAGATATGCGAATAGTACCCCCACTAGACTAAGCGAGTTCTTCATCTCCCAATATTTACGTTTGCAAGAGCTAGATCATCAGCCGGAAGAGTTGGAAATCGTCACAACCATTATCAGACAGCTGCCTGTAGAGGTACAGAGGGCTCTTATCGCGGCTAATGTAACGACGGCGGTAGCAGCAGAAGAAATGCTTAGGCTTTGGGACCAAACGTCGGCACTGCATCAACCACGTGTACGGGCCATAGAGACTGTCCATAATGTAAACATACAGGCAGAAGAGCAGATGGAAGAAAGAGGCCACAAGGAATGTCAAAATTCCGGCACTCAAACACCTACCCGGAGGGAACGAGATGAAGAAAATCCGAAACCCAGAGGAGATACGAACTGGCGACCTCGAAGATGGAGTAAATGGCAGGAGGAACCGGACCGATGGAAAGGGCAAGAACACCGAAGAAATTCCTTCGAACAACGGCGGAATGACCGGCCGTACTGGAGACGAGACGGTGAACGTTACAACTCTAGAAGCAACCGCCAGCGATGGAATGGGAACCGAGCTAGATACGTCAGGCAGAGGGAGAGTTCACTGCGCCCGAGGAATGGTGAGAGACAAGACGGCGCCTACCACTCAAGAGGGATAGAGTCGGGGGAGATGTCAACACGCGACACATGGCAGGAAGCAATACGGAATCACAGTGCTGCCAACTCTCCTGGAGCTGCGAGCTTGGCATACCAAGAATTTCATAATGGCGCCAGGCCAAAAGGTCTCAACCCAAATGCACCTAGCTTTGCCGAGATCGAGAGAGAGGATAAAAAAAAAACGAGAAATTTAGTGCCAGGAGATAGAATATTTTGCGAGGATGCCAGTTGGATGACTATAGCTATACATAATTGGGTTATCACTCCTGATGATCTATTAGAGGATCCTAATAAAAGTAATTTGCCCAGACCGAAAGAATTACCTGTAATTTATACCAGAATTCACGGTTTAAACGTACGCTGTCTGGCCGACACTGGAGCCACGGTCAGTGTAGTATCACAGGCCTTAGTTTCGGACATTCAAAGTAGAGTTCGTATCCCGTCTATACCAATTTCAAAGGTAAAAATTAAAGGGATTATACCTGACAAAGTAACGTCCTGTAAGGAGCAGGTATTACTTGACATCCAGATTGGAGATTTACTGGTGTCACATCCATGTATTGTGCTGCCTAAAATGGAATACAATCTTATATTAGGAGCCGATTTCTTAAGAGAATACGAAGCTGTAATTGACATGGGTACGAACTCTATCCTGTTAAAATTAAATGGTAACCAGGAACGAGTAGAATTAAACCAGAACCAGGATTACCAACCCGGGGAACGTATTTGGACAATGGACATGCAGACGGAAGAACCTGATTCAGAAAAATGGCTACAGGAGCACGAAGAAATTATTCCAGAGTTCGAAATTATGGTATCCGAATTGGAAGAACAGCGAGAGAAAGAAAAATTTCTAGAACTATTGCCGAGTAAAATCGAAGAAGCAAAGATTAGTCCGGAAGACAAGGGACGGCTACAGGAGTTATTGATGAGGCATGAGACGGTCTTTGGTTCGAGGCCTGGAAAGATCCCGAATTACCAATACAAATTGTGCGTAAATAACTGGGAGCCTTTCAAACAGCGACCATATCCAATTCCAGAGAAGATGATACCCCAGGTCCGGGAGGTAATCGACGACATGGAGAGGAACGGGATAATCGCCAAGTCCCCGAGTCCGTTTTTGAATCCGTGATGTGCAGTGCCCAAGGCGAATGGAACGGTGCGCGTGTGCCTTGACGCACGATCTTTGAACCAACGCCTAGTCCCCGAGTATGAGAGACCTCCAAACCTTAAGGATATTCTCAAGAAGTTCGGAGATATGGAATTTTTCAGTACGGTAGACATGACTTCAAGCTTTCACCATATCGTTTTGGATCCAAGTACAAATATGCTTACTGGATTTTTATTTGACAACCAGACGTATATTTTCCTACGTCTTCCATTTGGCCTAGTCTCAAGTTGTGCTGCTTTGATAAGGGCACTGGAATCGAACCTCAGTCCCGAGGTAAAAGAGTTTACGATTCGGTATATCGACGATATTTTAATCTGCACAAAAACCCTAGAAGAACACATGGAAAAATTGGATTTACTCTTTCAGGACCTCGAGAGATGCAATTTCAAGGTTAATTTTGAAAAGTCACACTTCTGTCAGCGCAGGGTATTGTTCCTGGGGCATGTTGTCGATGGTCAAGGCATCCGGCCCAACCCAGCTAAAATTGCGGCGATACAAAATTTTCCTAGGCCGAGCAAGATTAAACATGTTAGGCAGTTCTTGGGCCTAACGAACTTTTTTTCCAATCATTGTCCCGGTTACACGGATACAGTGGCACCTCTTCAAGATATGTTGAAAACCAATAATAGATGGAAATGGGGAGAAGAGCAAGAAAAAGGCTTTGTAAACACTAAGGTACTTTTAGAAAATTCTGTAAAATTGGGGTACCCTAGCTTCGATAGGAAGTTCATCATACAGACGGACGCTTCTGCAGTTGGAGTCGGAGCAGTGCTGTACCAGGAAACACCCGAGAGGGAGCATAAAATCTCATATTTGGCTTTCATGAGTAGAAAATTACGCGGACACGAGTTGAAATACACGACCACCGAGTTGGAGATGTTAGCCATAGTTACTGCCTTAGCTCACTGGAGAAAGTATGTGTACGGATTCCCAGTAGTGATTAGAACTGATCATAAAGCACTTACCTTCATTCTTAAGACGGACATGGCTAATGCACGGGTCAGTAGATGGGCACTTTACGTCCAACAGTTCGACCTCACGGTAGAACATTGCCCAGGGAAACTGAACATACTAGCTGACGCGTTGAGCAGAAATCCTAATCCGGAGGAACTTACAATACACCTAACTCTGTTAGACCAAGAGGATCAAAATATACTGGAGAGACTGCGGAATATTCATGAGGAACAGGAAAATTACTCAGAGACCGGACGGCTAATCCAGTACTTTCGGAAAGAACTCCAACCCGGGACTCCACAGTACGCTGAAGAGGAGCGCAAAGCGGTAAATTACCACTACTTTAACAACATTTTGCATAAATTTGTGGATGAGAATCATACGAAATTTAGAATTGTGGTACCTCCGCGATTACAGATTGACTTGATATGGATAGCTCATCACTCTACAGGACATTCAGGAATTGATAAAGTGGTAGCAACACTGCAGGAAACTTTCGTGTGGCCTAAAATGAGGTCGATGGTACAGAAAATCCTGCGTACCTGCGACATTTGTCAGAGGGTGAAACCAAATCCGTACCTTTTAAAGCAACCGCCACGACCACTGATACCTACGGGACCACGTAAATTATTCGCAATAGACTTCTTCGGTCCCTTACCCTCTGCTACTAGGGGCTTAAAGTACATCCTTGTCTGTATGGACGTCTTCAGTAAATTTGTTACATTATGCCCTATTCAAAAGGCGAATACTCGTTCAACGCTATCGCAGATCAAAAGAAAGATAATACCTATTATGGGTAAGCCTGAGAGTATCTTAAGTGATCATGGGAGTCAATTCACTGCTGCAGGGTTTAAGCGTGAACTAGAAAGACTGGGGATCAAGCATGTCTTATCCAGCATCAGACATCCGCAAGCTAACCCGAGTGAACGTATCATGAGGGAGATATCCAAGTATTGCAGGATATACTGCCCTAGAGAACATTATAAGTGGAACACCGTAGTGCCCATTATTACAGAGTGTATTAACACAACTAGACACGAATCGACCGGTATGATTCCAGCATGGATTCACAATAATGAGCTGCCTAAACGTCCTTGGGAAAATGTAATTCCGTGCCCTAGGGATCCTCAACTAGCTCAAGAGATATGTGTTAATAACGTGGCAGAACACTTAAAGGCACAGGCTGAGAAGCGGCTGCGAAGAACTAGGAATAAAAAATTTCATAGACCTTTACAAGTGGGCGAGTTAGTGTTAGTTAAGACACCCACTGTCTCTAACCCTACAGAGAGATACTACCATAAGTTCGCTGAGCTATACACTGGACCGTATAGAATAATTCATAGTTATGAAAATAACTCATACAAGGTACAAAGCTTGGACGCTACAGTGACTAAGGTCTTTAACTCATCAAACCTTAAGCCCTTTTTCCAACCCGGCCAATATCAATTAGATAATCTGGAAGAAGAAGAAGAAGAAGGAGGCGAAGAAGAGGAAGAAGAACCTGAGGACGAAGAGACCGAAAATCTTGCCAGAGAGGAGGTTATCATTCCGGAAGAAGATGAAAATGACAGCGAAGAAGAGCAACCAGAGGTACCCAATGGAGAAGAAGAAGAAGAAGAAGAAGTGAATATGATTTCTCCAGGTGACCAGAAACAGATATCTGAGCAGCGCAAAGAAACGGAGTGTCAAGACTGCGAGAGTAACCACCGGAGATTTCTAGCTCTGCTGGATGCTTATTACCAAGTTAGGAAGGATAGGGAGGCTATCATGTCTGTAGCTGAAGATAGTCCCATGCCCTGAAGTTTTGAATATTGACAGCAGATATGATTGCAATGAAAAAATGATCTTGGATTTTGGGAAAATAAAATTCTTGACAGAATTTTATTTTGTCGTTCACGGGGGGCTATGAACCATTCTGTTCATTGAAGCAATTGTATGAATTTGAGTATTGGATATTGGAATCATACTAGGCCACCCACGAAGCCGATGTCTTACAGTATATGTCATAAAGGGGTCCAGAAGAAGCGTTCTTATGTGAAGTGAGCGCGAGCGTCATTATGAGAAATCTCCAGAACTCATTAAAAGAAGTTATGTCCCAAGCCAAGCCTCTTGATGAAGTTTGGGGACGCTTTCCAGTTCGCGGCTAACCGTATTCTAGGAGGGAAGAATGAAATAAATTAATATCTTTAGTTACAGAAGAGTTGCATTGGATTGGAGACAAAAATTGCAACCTGTATTATTTCCGCTTTATTTTGATAGGCATTAGGGCTGCATTAATTAATGCATTCGCTAATTTGAGCTCATGGTATAATTAATGCGGGAAAGTTTCCCGGGCACGCTAAGATTGCACGCAGCCAAGCGGCTTGATGACGCGACCCGGAATTATAAATTAAGGCCGCCAGGGCATATCAGAGTCATTCTTGGACCGAGAGGCTGTGGGAACAAGTCGTCATACTGCGTGTTGGTGCTGAGAACAACGCTTTGTCTTCAAGCTACACCGACTACTTGTACTGCTATTTCTGCAAAGATGTAAGTAATCAACTTGAATATTCAGAGGAATTGAAGATTTTTCCTGTGAGATTTATGCTATGGGGAGATGAGGTACTGCTTACATGAGACTAATGAACTAGTAGCTCCATATTTCTGTGAGGTCAAGGGTTGCAGACGAAGTGCTAGAATTATTATTGGCTCAGGTTAGGAATTCTAAAACTATATGTTGTCCATGTAAAAGGATGATAGAACAGTGACTGAGAGTAGTGAAGAAACTGTTGTGTACCAGGTTAAAACTCTGAACGAGACTTGGTCAGTGTGACGTGTGAGACACGCTAACAGTGAAGACAGGCATCGAGTTTGGACAGTCTGTAATATATGAATTTATTTTCAGTTACCCCAGCATCAAGTCAGAACGAGGGTTTGACAGCATCATTGCACAGAAGCCACAACCAGGAGCTGAAGCAAACACAACAACGGGCATCGATCCAGGAACGTTGGGAGCACCTGACCAGCCCAACATCGAAGAGGACACCTTCCGACTACAGAGGGAGCTGTACGAAGACGCCACACCAGCAAGAATGTATCCAAGTGGTCAACAGTCTCTGATGACAGCTCTGCAGTATATCAGAATGTGGTAGATCCAGTGGTCCACAGGGATGGCCGCTCCGCTATGTTCTCAATTAAGGTCAGAGCTTTCCAATTCTGTTTCAAGCATGTCATTTAAATTTAGATAGGAATATGGGGGCCGTCAGTCAACTAATTTGTGGTAATAGGAGAAGTTCCCTTGTAATATAGAGCTAGGCCTCAAACTCGAACCCCGTACTTTAAGGTAGATGTTATTTGTAAAGTCCTTGTTAGTGAAGTTATGGTTCATTGTAATTGCGTTATTTTAATGTACGTGTTTTTGTAAGGGTCTGATTGAACTCATTTGGGCATAAGAGGTTAGTCTGCAGATAGGTACTTTTATGAGATCACATTCAGGCATTTGTTTCTGCAGACGTAGAAGTGTATAGTTATGACCAAATGGTGACCAAGTCGTGACCAGGAATTCACCCAGATTCACTGATAGTGTGCGCGAGTCCAATCTTTAAGAGATTTGAGCCCATAAGAGGCAGAAGTAGAATTTGCAGTTGGTATGAGAGAGCCCAACCATTGAGAGTTTATTGAAGATATTTTGGAAATGCCTAGTATGGCAATGTGACGATCGCTTAATGATTAGTGTTTTGTAGCACCAGGATTTAGCCCATGAGAGGCATTAGTAAGATGAGCGAGATTGCTGAAGGTAAGGAGACGAGGGCAGATAGCCCCAGGTATATTTAAATGATGGCTTTAACAGCTGACTACGTGAAATGTTCTTTTGAAAGGCAAGACTTTAGCCTGTCTCCTCGGTGGAGCTCATAAATTAGGGGGACTGCTGCAAGTGGAGGGGTGAGAATGGAGGTCATTGAGCTTGACGTCACAGGCTGGTGTGTTGGTCGTCTGCAGTATTTCAAGTATGCTAGGAGGGGAAGAAACGACCTTCTTGTTTTGAAAGCAGAGAGAGAGATTTGTTTTATGTCCCATTTGTTTTACGTAATATTTTAACACTGGCCCGTTTTATACTGACACCCTTGTATGTGTTGATTGGATTCTTTCATTTTGTTTGCATAGGTATCTTGGACACCTTACCTGTCATAGGACTAGGGTTCGTGACCAAGTCAGGTCATGGTAAATTTTGTGGTGATTTTGTTAGCACCGGGGTTCGACGGCGCGAGGCATTGTAAATTTTTATGGGAATCATTGTTTTTGTGTAATTAAGCAGATATCCATCTCCAAAACTTCGTTACTTACACCATTGTAACATGCTTGTTGCAGCTCACGAGTTATTGTGAAGGCAGTGAACTGATAGTCATCGGCTCAGCGTCATTTTCCCATCTCATATTGAAATGATCTTTTATTTGTAAATAATTCAAGTTTATGTAATAAATCCCTATTTGTTAAACTTTGAATGCAGCGGTGTTTTCTGTTAGATATTTATTTTAATTTTTTTTAATTTAGTCGAATTCTTACCTGAGTAGGCACATGTCCTAGTGTTTTATCTTTATGTTGCCCCGTTATACCCATGTTATCCCTGAGAAGAGCGTTCTACCGGCTGATTAAAGAGGACAGTGTTCAGGTAAGACTATGTGCACCAGCTCACGTCTGTGAGAGTTCGTTCACTACTGTACTCTAGGTTCGAGACCGGCCTTCGCCTGGATGGAACTTTATAGTGCAGTAGGGCACAATACATAATTCTTTTAAAATGTTTATATCTAATTGGAATGAAATTAAATCAAATTGTCTTTAGTCATAGAATAACAGAATTAATCTTGAGATCGCTCGTGCATATATTGGGTTCATACAGTAAAACTGGACGGTAAAATTACTAATCTTCTCAGGTCTGCTATGTTACTCTCGCCCTGCCTCAAGGACGTAGCTCACAGCTCTTAGTTCCCTTTGCTAAGACCTTTCGGTCTCTATCTTAGCAGACATGTCTACCCAGAACTGATTAGGCAGTCGACGGAAAAAGTTCACATAGTTCATCTCGCCGCGTTTTATAATAAGAATAGAACTAATAATATAATTTTGTGTGACTATTTCTAGCTGAATGCAGCCGTTGTAAGGAAGACCCACCGATGAGGGTGGGTGGCATCTGCCATGTGTAGGTAACTGCATGTTATTGTGGTGGAGGATAGTGTTATGTGTGGTGTGTGAGTTGCAGGGATGTTGGGGACAGCACAAACACCCAGCCCCCGGACCGCTGGAATTAACTAATTGAGGTTCAAATCCCCGACCCGGCCTGGATTCGAACCCGGAACCCTCTGAACCGAAGACAATTCAGCCAACGAGTCGGACAGAAATAGAACTGAAGAGCAGATATTTTCACTAGAAGAGTTTGTCATTCCTCGGTTCGTGGGTTTAGCCTACATCATCTCCAAGAGGGAACATACGGGGATATCGGAGAGCGTCGTATAACCAGTGGCTTTTAGATATTCGCCTTAGACCCTGGTTCCTGGTCCCTGGTCCGGAGAACGATGTTTCGCTTGTCAAATTCCTGCCCAATCAGCAATACAGCAACCTCGTTTGTTGTCGGCTGGTTATAGAGGCCTCTTTGCTCACCAGCAAGAACTCGATCGGCGTAGATGACAATCTTGTGGGTTACACCGTCCGGCATTGTTTATAGAGTCATCTTCAGTTTCATCACTTATTGGTTCAAATCGTCTAGCATGCTCTGTAAATCATGTACTAAATTACATTTTAAATTTAGAACGCTTGCTGTTCTTTGATCTATCTGATATTTGTGCTTTTCAATGAAATAAATTTAGAGGTGCATTATTTGGAACATTAATGGTTTGCTAGCGGTAGTGGCCCTGTTAAACGGTGTAATTAATTGTCCTTGAATTTTAAATTTTGGCATAAAATTACCGTCCAGTATTTTAGTGGCTTCCAAGCTTCTCATTTGGATACCCTACTGTAGTCTCTCAAAAAAGGAAGGAAATAAGTTTCATTTAGTAGAGTAATGAGGAATCCCGGTGCAGGAGCTATAGGATTCAATTTAATTTCGCCGGAGGAGCAGTAAATTCGGGCTTTTATTTGAGACTCTTACAAGTAAGGGCACACTTCACTCATAGATCATATATGAGTTGCCAACGGTAACCGATAAGCGGATTATAAACTATTTTTCATGCCATGCAATCATAGAAAGTCGCCTATATTCAATAGATGCTCAGTGTAAATCTCTAACAACTGCATATCTCTCTCTATCTCTATCTACCGCGGCGAGAGGTGTGATGAGGTGCGGAGATACATCGGCCAGTACGAAGACGAGGCCGGGATATTTCAGAAGCGGATATCTGTGCTATACGCATGCGCAATATGCTACTTGCTCACGCCTTCGTAATTGCAAGTCGTTTTCATGGGAGTTAGAAATCTTGTATGTACTTACTACGTGTTGCCCTTACATAAATTTAACTGTGGCAGCTGAGAACAGTGCACATATCTGCAGATAATCAGCGCTAGTGTTGACAAGCATTATTTCTACCAAAAGTCACATTAAACTGCCCAATTTCGATTTATCTTTTCCCAAATGTATCAATAAGTTAACTTCCTCCATTTGCTTTCTTTGGGGTAGTTGCTTTTTGGAGGAAAGTCTTAACTTTAAAACCATTGAGGCAAAGAGGATTTGGAAGGCAAACGCTAATGAAAACGCTAATTGCCTAGCTCTCACGAGTTCTTAAATTAAGTTACCACCATTGTCAACAGTGCGAACTCACTTCCTTAAAGTTCCGTTGTGTTTTCAAGCGTGATGCAAGTGTCTACGCCCAGTGACGAAAGTCGCGAGCCACCACTGATGAGTGGTCTCTCTCCGACTCCATGGCTAAATTGTTAGCGTGCTGGTCTTTGGTCCAGAGGGTTCGAGTTCGAATACCGGCTGGGTCTTGGATTTTAACCTTCATTGGTTAATTCAAATACCTCGGGGCTGGACGTGTGTACCGTCTTCACTAAAATACACCAAAGGTAGGGCTTCACCCTCATAAACCCGCTGGTTGCTTATACGGCGTCAGCTCGAAAGACCTGTACCAGACGTCTTCTGAGGCCACACGCAATTATTATCAGCGGTCTCTGAACTCCGTCGTTCCGCTGCTCTTTATCGTGTCCCTTTTCCCTAAATATTCTGCATTTCATACATGTAGTTATTTCGTTTTTCTGTTAATGCCTACAGATGTTCTTCCACAGTTAGGCTTTCGCATTTTAGTGAATGGTGCTCTCGGTCATTTTCCAGTCTAGCCATCCAGTGATCCTCTTGGACTGTTTCTTTTACGCGCATCTGTCTAACCCTCCGTGAGCTTAACCTCGTCTAACACTCAGCACCACTCTCCGAATCACGGACAGCCTTCTTCCTGAGTTTGTCTATAATGAACCGGGATTCGCCCTCAGAAGCCGTTTCAGATGCCCTAGACGTGGACTGATGTACTCTCTGTGAGTTCACCCTGGCCTCGCCCTCCGAAGAATCACACTCCAAATCCCTTATAACACGCTTACTGAGTCTATCTGCATTGAGTCTCGCCTTAAGGAGTCGCGGAGGCCCTCAATATATATATTAATGTCAATGAGAATGTTTCTAAGTTAGTTCGTTTCGTAGCATGCGTGGTGAAACAAACTCTCAAAAACGTCAACGTCCAATCTCTGAATAAGTTTAAAGCAAGTTAAGTCAATTAATAAGCGTGAACATGAATAAAGGGAAGGAGATAGCAGATAAAATATAGTGCATGTCACTCAAAGGCACGGGGAGGAGGATCTAGAATTATGAACAGTACTCCTGTGCATCGCATAATTGATACAGGAAAATGGAAAAAGGAATTCAAGAATTCAGGCTGATTTGCAGAAAATGGGGAGAAAGTTTCAATGGGGCTAGTAAACAACAAAGTAGTGGTTATAGTGGTTATTTAAGTTATATACACACGCAGCTAGTCACATGTACATTCACTCAGGTACTCTCTTAATCTCTATTAGAAAGTGACAATGTAATATAAAGAAAGACTGCCTGGGTGTTTTCCATAGAGCTGTCAAGTTACTTTTGCTCGGAGGAAAAAATAGTTTTACGCTACATACTTTCACATATTCCTTTATTGTAAGTGATGCCATCTAATAGACGTGCAAGGGAAGAACATTCTGCAACGTGACCTGGTGAACTTCTTCCGTGCCGTGCCGATGAGTCTCCTGGACAGGCATAGTCTGCTCGAGATCATCAAGAAGAAGAGGGTTCCCTTATGATAATAGCCAACATTTTATTTAGTTATTTATCATGATGAGCTAGATACATTTACACTCAGTGGTTCAGGGTATTAATCTCCATTTCAAAGCATAAATAGTAAGGTAAAATAAATCGCTGACTGAGTGGGGGGAACAGAATATCGCAGTAAGATTTCGTTTTGCTCGGAGGAAGAGGTCAGGTTACACTCACTGATTCCTATTCAAACCAAGATCGCTAAATTGCGTGCCTAAGCAGTGGAAGGAAGAGAGGCTTACGGTCAGATGATTGCTCTTTGTTGAGTGGGCAAATGAGCTTATGAGCATATGGGCATAAGTGAGTACAGATGCGCTCATCTTGCGAGTGTGAGGAGTTCTGAGGTGAGTTTGGAATTCCTTTTGTGGCAGCACCAGCGTGAACCACAGAACTATAAACAGTGTTACTATTCATGAGTTCTATTTTTGGGCTTATGCCGTGTAAATAATTATAAACACGCTCAACGTTTCAAAAGGAACCTTGCCTTTCTTCATCAGGAGACAAAAGAGAAGAGAAACGACGTATTGATGGTTGCTAGGAGAAAGCAACAAGGAAGCTACAAATGGTGCCCAAAGATGTAAAGGGGACGCCATTTTAGCCCAATGCTAGAGACAATGAATAGTGGCAGCAAAGCATTACTCTCTAATGGTTCTGATTATAGGTAGCCATGATTCACTGAGGTTGTAACCTGTATCGCGGTTGAAATTATCTGGATGTTTACGTATTTCAACCGCCTCCCTGATAATTCTTGGGCGATATTGCTTTATACGGGCAAGAACATCCACTTCTTGGAACAAGACATCATGACCAGGTGTTAGGGCATGGTCAGCAACAGCTGATTTATCAGGTTGGTTGAGTCTGATACATCTGGTATGTTCTTTGATGCGAGTACACTAATCAGCAATGACCCCATTAATTATAGTTGTCATTGTATAGGCTTTAGCAGGATTGGTAAAACAGCTAGCAATGGGTATCTTCTTCTCACTACCCACTAGAGGCCAGCCAAATAAAGTGTCCGAAGCCACAACACCATAAGAAAGAATTACTCGGTTGCCCCACGAGACCTTGCCCGCGATGTCAGCTCCTATCAGTACATCTATGGGACCATACATGTCTGCAATGAGCTTGAAACCTAATTGTTGAAGCTCTTCCTCCATTTCCGAGTTGAGTCTGGACAACGGGATAAACGAACCAATGTTGACTTGGTCCAGTAATGAAAACCTACAGACGTCTCTATAACCCCTCGTCGATGAGCTTTATAACATCGGTGTTTCACCAATCCGAGGTTACATCCTCCAAACAGAGATTCAATCAGAATTTCTTCGCCAATGACATCATACTTCATTTTCTCGCCAAGCGTTTTATAAAATAGGAGCATTGTGTTCCATTGTCTATTAAAATACGAACTCTTCGCTGCATATCACAGTTGTACAGAATAGCAGCGAAGGACTGCAAGAACACTTCATTTGAGACACCAAAAATCAGGTTATGATTAATAGTAAGGAGATCCAATTTCACAACGTTTCCCTTTTCTATCTTCGAACTGGCCGTGACTTTGCTACACATCACCTCTACAAGAATACACCTCGCCCGACATTGACTTGCAAGATGGCCCTTCTTGCTGCAGGCGAAACAACAACCAGCCTAAGCCAGAAGCTTCCTTTCCTCATCAGTAGACATGGTCACGGCCTTCTGGTAGTCAGTGGTACTGTACTTGCCCTCACAAAATTGGTATTGATTCGTAAGAGTGGAATTCCAACTGCGGTAGCATATGGATGAGTCTCGCAAGGATAATAATTTCCTATATCCATTAGTCGCGATTTAGAAGTACCGAAACACGTATTAGCAAGGGCCACATGCTCTTGCGTCTGTATTCCTCTCCTGAAAAATGTAATAAAGTTGTCCATAAGTTGGATACAAGGAAGATTACATAAAAACTAAACATTCACTCATACCAAAATGGTCCAAGGAATAACACTGTTTATATTATCATTTAGACTTTCACGGCCCGTGTAACTATTCATGAGTTCTATTTTTGGGCTTATGCCGTGTAAATAATTATAAACACACTCAACGTTTCAAAAGGAACCTTGCCTTTCTTCATCAGGAGACAAAAGAGAAGAGAAACGACGTATTGATGGTTGCTAGGAGAAAGCAACAAGGAAGCTACAAATGGTGCCCAAAGATGTAAAGGGGACGCCATTTTAGCCCAATGCTAGAGACAATGAATAGTGGCAGCAAAGCATTACTCTCTAGTGGTTCTGATTATAGGTAGCCATGATTCACTGAGGTTGTAACCTGTATCGCGGTTGAAATTATCTATGGGGAGGATATTTTTCGATCGATGTCTAAATTTAGTAGATTACGACGCAAGAAGGTGTGTCTTATTTCCTCTCTCACTTTTCTCCTAAGATGCCGGGACCATGATATACTACCAAATTTTGTTATGTTGAAGCATACTTTCAGAACACCTAAAGCTATGAGAATCTATCGTCGTACTAGCAAGGCGCTACTGATAGAGAGGATACAGCAGACTCGTAAGCAGTTGGATTCAGTCTCGAGGGAGTTACTACAGCTGCATCTACGCCTCTCAAACTTCGTAGATGAGGAATTATGGAAGGTGTTTGACCGTATTACTGCAGTGCAAGCCAACAACATATTTGATCAGGTTAGGGGCAGACATATTTCCAAATATGAAAGGTTATGTCAGAAGCAGAAACCACATACCATTAGACACGATTCCAACAAAGTTGTCGTAAATTTATCCAGTATGCCTTTGAATGAAACCCAAGAGGCAGTTCTCGCTAAAGGTCTCAACTTTGCTGTAGCGCCTAGAAGAATTCCAATTGAGGAACTTATTACATCTATAGAATCCTCGGTACATAACCTCACACCTGAAGAGGCTGAGGAAGTTAGACAAGAATGTTCCAAAGTTCTCAAGACCGCTAATCCACCTAAGTCCAACTTAAAACAAGGTGAAATCCGGGCGCTAAAAGATCTAAGGGACAATTCTGATGTAATCGTTCTCCCCGCTGACAAGGGTAACGCGACGGTGGTGATGGATAAAGATGAATATGACAACAAGATCTCGTCCTTGTTAGCTGATCCTATATACAGGATTAACAGTCGTGATCCCACAACTCGCTACTCAAATATGACCGTCAAATTGGTCAAGTAATCTTCTATTCCAGAAGATACAGCAAAGAGTCTCCTTCCAGGGGATGCTATTCCTCCGAGACTGTATGGCCTTCCCAAAATACATAAGGAGGGTGTTCCTCTTAGGCCTATTGTCAGTACGATTGGTTCCCCGACATATGCCCTTTCGAAATATTTAGGTAGTCTTCTTCAACCACACCTGGGTAACACCCCTTCATATATTAAGGATTCCACACACTTCATTGAGAAGTTAAAAACTATATCACTTCAGCCAGGCGATATCTTGGTGAGTCTCGACGTGGTGTCTCTGTTTACGAGAGTACCTGTTGATGGTGTTATGTCTCTCATTAATGATATTTTTACTGAAGAGATCGCAAGGCTTTTCTATCACTGCATAACCTCCTCCTACTTTCTATGGAATGGGAAATATTATGAACAGACAGATGGTGTGGCCATGGGAAGTCCTCTCTCTCCTGTTGTGGCCAATTTCTTCATGGAAAACTTCGAAGAGAAAGCTTTGTCGTCGGCACCTTGCAAACCGAAGATCTGGTGGCGATTTATGGATGATACGTTCGTCGTATGGACGGAAGGTGAAGACAATCTTGGTCACTTTCTGGATCACCTTAATCGCCAGCACCCTTCCATTTGTTTCACCTTGGAAATGGAATCTGACAGCAAGATACCTTTTTTGGATGTTCTCGTCACCAAGAAAGAGGATGGATCTCTAGGACACAGCGTGTATCGTAAGCCCACACACACCAATAGATATCTCCACGCAGATTCTCACCATCACCCTGCCCAGAAACATGGTATCCTTACAACTCTGACTACCAGGGCCAGGAGGATTTGTGAAGCGTCAGATCTATAAGAGGAAATTAACACCTTGAGAACCACCTTTGAGAGCAACGGTTACAGCAGAGCTTTGATCTCAAGGGTTCTGAAATCGGCACATAATCGGACGTCTGTTAAGAAAAAAGATGTAAAAGGAACTGCTTACCTACCTTACATACATAACACGACGGATCGTATTGCTAAAATCTTACGTAGGTACCATGTACGAACTGTTTTTGGAACATCAGTTAAGATTAGGCAACTCCTGCGACCAACTAAGGATAGTTTGCCTAAATTACAACAACCTGGTATCTACAGAGTTCCCTGTACTTGTGGCAAGGTTTATATTGGGCAGACTTCGAGAACGGTGTGTACTCGCATCAAAGAACATACCAGATGTATCAGACTCAACCAACCTGATAAATCAGCTGTTGCTGACCATGCCCTAACACCTGGTCATGATGTCTTGTTCCAAGAAGTGGATGTTCTTGCCCGTATAAAGCAATATCGCCCAAGAATTATCAGGGAGGCGGTTGAAATACGTAAACATCCAGATAATTTCAACCGCGATACAGGTTACAACCTCAGTGAATCATGGCTACCTATAATCAGAACCACTAGAGAGTAATGCTTTGCTGCCACTATTCATTGTCTCTAGCATTGGGCTAAAATGGCGTCCCCTTTACATCTTTGGGCACCATTTGTAGCTTCCTTGTTGCTTTCTCCTAGCAACCATCAATACGTCGTTTCTCTTCTCTTTTGTCTCCTGATGAAGAAAGGCAAGGTTCCTTTTGAAACGTTGAGTGTGTTTATAATTATTTACACGGCATAAGCCCAAAAATAGAACTCATGAATAGTTACACGGGCCGTGAAAGTCTAAATGATAATATAAACAGTGTTATTCCTTGGACCATTTTGGTATGAGTGAATGTTTAGTTTTTATGTAATCTTCCTTGTATCCAACTTATGGACAACTTTATTACATTTTTCAGGAGAGGAATACAGACGCAAGAGCATGTGGCCCTTGCTAATACGTGTTTCGGTACTTCTAAATCGCGACTAATGGATATAGGAAATTATTATCCTTGCGAGACTCATCCATATGCTACCGCAGTTGGAATTCCACTCTTACGAATCAATACCAATTTTGTGAGGGCAAGTACAGTACCACTGACTACCAGAAGGCCGTGACCATGTCTACTGATGAGGAAAGGAAGCTTCTGGCTTAGGCTGGTTGTTGTTTCGCCTGCAGCAAGAAGGGCCATCTTACAAGTCAATGTCGGGAGAGGTGTATTCTTGTAGAGGTGATGTGTAGCAAAGTCACGGCCAGTTCGAAGATAGAAAAGGGAAACGTTGTGAAATTGGATCTCCTTACTATTAATCATAACCTGATTTTTGGTGTCTCAAATGAAGTGTTCTTGCAGTCCTTCGCTGCTATTCTGTACAACTGTGATATGCAGCGAAGAGTTCGTATTTTAATAGACAATGGAACACAATGCTCCTATTTTATAAAAAGCTTGGCGAGAAAATGAAGTATGATGTCATTGGCGAAGAAATTCTGATTGAATCTCTGTTTGGAGGATGTAACCTCGGATTGGTGAAACACCGATGTTATAAAGCTCATCGACGAGGGGTTATAGAGACGTCTGTAGGTTTTCATTACTGGACCAAGTCAACATTGGTTCGTTTATCCCGTTGTCCAGACTCAACTCGGAAATGGAGGAAGAGCTTCAACAATTAGGTTTCAAGCTCATTGCAGACATGTATGGTCCCATAGATGTACTGATAGGAGCTGACATCGCGGGCAAGATCTCGTGGGGCAACCGAGTAATTCTTTCTTATGGTGTTGTGGCTTCGGACACTTTATTTGGCTGGCCTCTAGTGGGTAGTGAGAAGAAGATACCCATTGCTAGCTGTTTTACCAATCCTGCTAAAGCCTATACAATGACAACTATAATTAATGGGGTCATTGCTGATTAGTGGAAACTTCAGGTTGTTGCTACTGCGACCCAGCTGAGAAGCAGGAGCGAAAAGCTAAGCGATTAACTGCTTTGGGCCATTTTAGGAGAACTGTTGAATATGTGGACGGTCGACACCATGGTCTCCTGTTTCAGAATTGCCCTCTAATCTTGAAGTAGCGGAGGGTCGGCTGGTGAGAACAACAAGAAAGATGCGCCGATCCAACAGTTTATCTGAAGATTACGACTCGGTATTTCGTGATTGGTTGAAGCTTAACATGTATTGAGAATTATCCTGTAGAAGATGGTGCAATGTTGAAAAATTGGAGACTGGATTCTATGTTGATAATTTAGCTACGAGTGTAGACAGTCTTTCAGAGGCTGAGTATCTGCGGACTCTTCCTACACGTGTTATGGCTAAAGTAGGTTTTAATCTCAGGGGGTGGGAGTTCTCAGGTAACTCTTCTGAAGAATCGGTTCCTATGCTAGGACTGAAATAGGATCGTAAGTATGACAAGCTCAGTCTAAACATCAGTTGGTGGGAGAAAACTACTCTGGTGAGTTGTCTTACAAAGAGTAACGTTCTCTCCATGACGCAGAGAATACTTGATCCAACTGGCTTTAGTGGACCTGCAACTTTGAGTTTGAAGCTGATGTTACAGAACCTCTGGGAGAAGAAACTGGACTGGGACGATCCTATACATGATGAAACTGAAAAGATTTTTAATGCTTGGCTTCAACGAGTTCCTCTGTTCAAAGAAATAACCATCTCTCGAAATACTGGAACGTCTCATGATCGATCACTGCACCTCTTCGCTGACGCAAGTTACAAGGCGTATACTGCTTGCGTATTTTCTCGCAGTGAGAGATGACATAGTCATTTTGGAACTGTCTAAGTCGAGAGTTGCGCCATCTAAGGAACTTACGATTCCACGAGTAGAGTTGATGACGCCTACCTTCGGAGAGAGATTACTGAATTATGTTCGAAATGTAATTGGTTGGGCCACTGAACCCATTCATGCATGGAGCGATTCGAGCACTGTGCTTGCCTGGATCCGAAGAGAAGAAGAGTGGTCAGTCTTTGTCAGGAATCGTGGCATGGAGATCCGAAAATTAACTCAGGGGGTTGATTGGAAGCACATCCCTGGTCCTTTGAATCCCACTGACATGCCTTCTAATGGATATACAATCGAGCATCTCGTCGCTTCACATTGATGGGATGTGACCTCATGCTTGAGGCAATATCACTATTCGTGGTCTCTGTCTTCTTGTACACGTTGAGAAGAAGTGATCAGCGAAAAACTTCAGAAAACTACTCTACTCCTCGTTGCGCACAAGGAACACGGCTGGTTTCATCACTACTTCATCAAGAATGAACAAACTGTTCGCATGGTGACCTGGATTTTTCCGTTCAAGCATAATGCCCTTTGTCGGAAAGAGAAGCGGCGTGGACCATTGTCAGCTCGGTGAGAGCACTATCTGGAGACTTTTACAAGAAGAAACTTATCATTCAATAGATGACTACAGGATCCGTGATCTTCCCTTCTTCAGAGATGAAGCAGTTGTGAAACTTGTAATGACGCGTTTGACGGAAAGGGATGATGACTGCTCATTTGCCACTCCTGTCGTTATTCTTCATGACCATCCGCTTGTGAAGCGTTTCATTCGCCATCACCACATGAAGGAAAAGATGTTTACGCTGTTGTCAATTTTAAGAGAAAATGAGTGGATACTGGAAGGACGTCAGGCAACACGTGAAGTAGTGAGAAAGTGTGTTGTTTTTCGTCGGCAGGCTAGTAAGAATTTCGATGCTGATTCTCCGCCGCTCCCTGCGTACAGAATAAATGACGCCGCAGTGTTTGTGGTGTGTGGGATGGATTACGCCGGTCCTATCATTCTGAGAGGCGGCCAAAAAGCATGGATAACACTGTTCACGTGTGGAGTCTACAGGTCCATACTTTTGGAGATTGTCACATCTCAAAGTACCGATTCTTTTTATTAGCTCTGCGGCGATTGATTGCACGTAGAGGAAGACTAAACGTAATTTACTCTGACAATGAAACTTGTTTTCGAGTTTCTGAGAATGCCTTTTCAGCACTTGATTGGAATAGAATAAAGTTGCACTGCATAGTTGGAAGAATTCGATGGAAATTCAACCCACCGACTGCCTCATATTGGGGAGGATTGTATGAGAGGATGGTTCAAAATATTAAGCGGGTTTTACGACGGATCTTGGGGAGAACATCATTGAACCTGGATGAGTTGTATACGGTTCTCTGTGAATGTGAAAGCATTGTCAATTGCAGACCAATCAGTTTCATCGAAAACCAATCAAGGTCCTGTTGCCTTGAAACCGGAGATGTTCCTCAAAGACACTGCAATAGTGAAACCGAAGATTTTAATGAAATTGAAAAGAACCGTTTGGTTCTTCGTTTACGTTATCGACACAAACTCACGGAGCAGCTGAGGGCTCGTTTCCATTAAGAAGACTTAGGCTCACTGAAGTGGATTCATCGCAAGAAGCCTCGTCTGCCCTCAGTAGGAGGGATTGGTACAGATGATACCAAAATAATCTGCTGGCCACTTGCACGAATAGAATACATAATTCAGCGACATGATTTTAATATAAGCCGGCCCCGTGGTGTAGGGATAGAGTGCCTGCCTCTTACCCGGAGGCCACGGGTTCGATTCCCGGCCAGGCCAGGAATTTTTACCTGGACCTGAGGGCTGGTTCGAGGTCCACTCAGCCTACGTGATTAGAATTGTGGAGATATCTGACGGTGAGATGGCGGCCCCGGTCTAGAATGCCAAGAATAACGGCCGAGAAGATTCGTCGTGCTGACCACACGACTCCTCGTAATCTGCAGGCCTTCGGGCTGAGTAGCGGTCGCTTGGTAGGCCAAGGCCCTTCAAGTGCTGTAGTGCCATGGTGTTTGGTTTTTTTTTTTAATATGCGAGTTATTCGGTTGAGAGCTGAAAATGGAACAATGACTCGCCCACTACAGCGTGTGTTTTCACTGGAGATCGAAGGCCAGTCTAACAAGTGAAGACGTGTTGGACCCTATTGCGGCTTTTATTTAGGATCATACTAAGTCGTCCAATGTCGTTCATATACCGCCAGTTTTTAGTATTGAATCTCAAGTTACTCTATCTAAATGACCAGTAAAATTGCCGCATCGTTTAGACTAGTAGAGAAGGAAGACACCATAGTGTTTCTTCATTTTGTTTCGTGAAAAAAGAGAAAACTTGTCACTATCTTTAGTCATTTTCATTTCAGAAAATTGGGTGGGAGGATGTGGCAGCACCAGCGTGAACCACAGAACTACTGTATAAATAATTGCATTCTTTGGATCTTTTTGGTACGAGAGAGTGTTTTGTTTTTACGTAAACTTCTTTGTATCCAACATATGTTTAGATCGTATGTTGATCATAGTATGAGACGGAATATTAAAATATAGATCTAATAAAAGGAAAAAAGGGGATATCTCTTAATTATTAAAATCATATGATAAATGACAGTGTTCACTTATTTGCCTGCCTGCTTGTTTTATCTAGCGACCATTGACACAAAATATTAAAATTGCATTTTATATTTTAACTAACTTATTCTTTCCTCTCATGTAGTTTTTAATGTCATCTGAGTATCAGCTGCCATGCCCGGTACTTGTTAGTTAATTCACAGGGACTTTCAGGGTGATCCCTAGACGGCATAACGGTATATAATAATTGCACATCTATATAGGCCTATGCATGATTCGATATGCGATCTCCTACCACACCGAAGATATTTGCTTTCGATTGAAATTGAGTGAAATTTTGTGATCGGTGAACTGAATAGATCTTCTTTCACTGCAAGTTAAAGGTTTGCTTTGCTTCTGATGATGACCACATTGTGAAATGCAGCCCTCATCTTTTATTGGTCTCCTTCCTATTCGGAATTAGATTATTTTCGCAACACCAAAATTAAACTTCCTATCAATCTTCCGTGGACAAGGTTCTAACCTGGCAGCCAATATTGCATGTGTGCATGTGTAAACTAGACGGTCTGTGGTGCTTTCAAAATTGTGCTTTGCTGACCTTGAGGTCTCAAGTAGGACAGATTGGTTAGCCTTATGGCCAGCGTCATTTACCTGACACCATTTTCTGTTGTAGGCTGAGTGGTCACCAAGAACATGTTCTTCAAATGGAAAAATTATTTCTTTCTTAATCTGTTTACCCTCCAGGGTTGGTTTTTCCCTCGGACTCAGCGAGGAATCCAATCTCTACCTCCTCAAGGGTAGTGTAGTGGTCGGGAATGAAACTGGGAAGAAGTACCAGTATCTCGGTTAGGCGGTCTCACCTGCTATGCTGAACAGGATCCTTGGAAAAATTAGGCAGGGAAGAGGGAAGGAAGCGGCCGTGGCTTTAACTTAGGTACCATCCCGGCATTTGCCTGGAGGAGAAGTGGAAAACCACGGAAAAAACTACTTCGATAATGGCTGAGGAGGGAATCAAATCCCCCTCTACTCATTTAACCTCCCGAGGATGAGTGGACCCCCTTCCAGTCCTCGTAACACTTTTCAAATTTCGGGGCAGAGCCGGGAATGGAACCCTCATTTACGGGGATGGCAGTCAATCACACTAACCATTACACCACAGCCGCGGAAATGTGGAAATTGCATTCCTAAACATCTCGAATTCCTAATAGGAGTCGGATCCACATCCTTCAAAAATCGATACTCCGATCCATTTCTGCAGCAAAATTCCCCTCTCATCTAATGTCATAAAGATATCAAATATAACAAATATTCCAACATTATATACAGCTCTCAATACAGTACTTACGGCATCGACTTCCTCAGACACAGTAACTTAATCTGTGTTGTTCTGTATTCGCCACCTCGAACATAACGACTGTAATTTGTTACTGCAGTTTTGTAGTTGTGTCAAGACCACAGAAAGAAAGATACACACCCGTTTTTAATCTTGGTGGTTGCGAGGGTGGAGGCTGTATGTTTTAAAGTTTGGTTCACTGGTTGGCCGTTACCCACAGCTGGACGTGAGTTAGTGCCAACGCGGTAAGCAACAACTCCCTTGTTAGCTAGCGAGCTCGCCCGGGGTCTAATTTGTGAACAACAGGGAGCTGTACCCATCTAGGTCACACCCGTGTACCGTAATCGTCACTCTTCTTGCTAAACTTTGCATCATACGAAACTTCAATTAGACACCGCATTTTTAAGTTAAATATCGGGAGAGGAATATTTAGGCTGCATTCAAATGATATATTATTTTCTCACCTCTGCTATGATACGGGAGTATTAGACAATGTTTATGTTTCGTAGATTTAGAGAAGGCACATGTCAAGATTCGGACGGGAAAGACGTTTTCCGTACAGGGTGACTATGGGATTAAGTGTGGATTATTGAAAGAATTCAGGGGTATTTGTGTTGACAATTGGGCTGCAGTGAGAATTAATAGTAGAATTAATTCTTGTTTCAAAGTACTTACAGGCATTAGACAAGGCTGTAATCTTTCACCTCTGCTGTTCATATTTAACATAATTCACCTACTGAAAGGTATAAAATGACAAGAAGGGATTCTGTTGGGTGGAAATGTAGTAATCAGTTTGACCTATGCCGACAACTTGGTCTTAATGGCAGATTGAACCAAAAAGCCTGCAGTCTACAGATTACGTGGTTGCATGGTGATGGCAACAGGATAAGTGGTTCTATGGTGATGGCATCACGATACGTCGTCCCATGGTATGAAGGCATAACTAATGGATCTAGAAGTACGCATCGTCCCAGATGTCTGCCAGTTTGTTATAAAGGTGATACGAGGGCGAATTAAAAAGTAAGTTACACTAGCTCGCCGAGAGAACATGCTGAATGTCTTCACCGTGGCCAATGCGGAGCAAGCTACAGTAACTGCTGACACATCCGATAGGAATGTTGATGTGGTAGCCCGTCGTGTTGTGTGTACAGAGCGGGCTAGGCTCAATGGCGCGTCAACTGGATGTTCACTCCAAATTGGAGGTGCGTGCAACGATCAAATTTATATGGGCTAAACGGCTCAATTGCACGGACATTCATCGCAAAATCACTGCTGTATATAGTGAGCGTGCAATTTCTCGCACAGGTATTGTAAAGTGGTGTTAGCAATTTGACACCGGACGCACGGATCTCACTGACGAATATCGCGAAGGCAAACCCGCAACGTCCAGTGGCGTTGCAAATGTTGACCGTGTGGATGGGATCATTGAAGAGAATCGGCGCATTACACTGCAGGAAATTGCCAGCATGCTGAACATTTTTATAGCAGTGAGTTCCCTATTGTTCACCTGCACTTTGGATTTCGTAAACTATGTCAAAGATGCGTCCCACGTCTGCTCACCGATGTTCACAAGGGACAATCCTTCCAATAGTCACTGGCATTTTTGCAACGGTATTCTGTGAAGGGCAACGAGTTTCTGCGGTGAATTATCACAGGGGATGAAACGTGGGTCCACCACTTCACCCCCGAAACAAAGAGAACATCAATGGAATGGGTGCACACCACATCACCACCACAAAATAAGGCCAAGGTCCAACCTTCAGCAGGAAAGGTAATGACAACTGTGTTATTTGACACGGAGGGTGTGGTGCACGTGGAATTTATGCCGAAAGGCACGACAATAAACTCGGCTTCGTATTGTCAAACGTTGTACCGACTGCGTAAGGCAATTAAAGGAAAGCGGCGGGGAAAATTGAGCGCCGGTGTGATTTTGTTGCACTATAATGCAACACCTCACACGGTCCGCCAAACGTCAGAACTGCTGCAGAGATTCAAGTGGGAGGTATGGCAACTCCTCCATACAGTCCAGACTTGGCGCCATGCGATTATCATGTGTTCGGTAAGCTGAAAAAGGATCTCGGTGAACGACGATTCCGAAACAATGAGGAGTTAAAAGCAACTGCCTGCAGGTGGTTACATAGCGCTGGAGGTGATTTATAAGCATCCGGAATCGAAAAGTTGGTTGACAATTGTTTACAGTCTCTTGGGGACTGTGTGAAAAAGTGAACTTACATTGTATGTTGTCATAGCCGTGTTGCCTATATGTAGGTGATTTCATAAATGGCCATAACTTGGAGGTATAATTTACTTTTTGTTTCGCTCTCGTATAAGTTAACACTGAAATAAAACCAGAAATTAACAACAATATTACTGATGATTATTGAAAATCAAACTTCTCTCTGTTCCCACTCCAATGGTGTACCACACACGCCCTGCGTACGCTGCTCAAGCAGCTAGCCCCAAGTGCGGGCATTTTCCCGATGTAATTTATATATAGTCAACATAATTTTTCCTCTTTTCAATTAAATAGAATTCAAGTCCCGCATGGATTGCTGTCATTATTGCATGCCGTGTGTCGGTAAACAAGAGCGCAGTCGTCACACCGTCCCCGTTCTCCCGTAGGAAACCCATCAATTTCGATGAATGGATAATCAGATTCAAAAATAATAAAACTCTCCCCCAGTCTATGAACAAGCGTTGTAGCGTGTGATAATACTCCGGTTCACCTTCTCTAATTCAGCCTAATGAATCTTAATATTTCGGAATGAACTGCATTTAAAAATCTATAGCGCACGGAAAAAACTCTGCTCAGCACTTAATTCAGAAGCCATGAAAGGCACTAAACGGATCAGTTACTGCTGTATAAGATGCTATCACGCTGTACACTGTATTGGAAGATAAGTGCCGACATCGCTGGGTGAGCCATATCACTCAAGCGACTAATGCATTACCCACTTGCCGGAATTGTGTCCCACATGAGTTCCTTTACCTGCTCGAAAATCACTGAGAGGAGCACCTTCCAATACCACCGGAGTGAGCGGAGTTGAACCTGCCAAGACAGGTTGCAGGGATTAACGGCAACTCGACTGAAGCTCACACTGTATAATGCATGCATTATTGTACTGAATGTATTTGCTTAAAATATACACATATATAAAATTTGTTCAAACATGTGCATCCTACAATATGAAGATTGTACTTCTACTACTAGACTCTGAATGCTGGCTTATATAACCACTTATAAGTTGTGACTGAAAATTTGAACGCTAAAATCTTGAAAATTAAAGACCATTTGAAAGAATTTCCAAATAGGTGTTGATTTTGTAGATTAACCTCCAGGAAAACTGGACACAATCGGTGTCCACCACACTATTGACTTCTCTTGTATATCTTAACACCACTGCTTCGAAGTCAGCTCAAGCTAACCACGCTTAAATCTGCGCAATGCAACAGCGGTAAAACTACAACCTGGACCTTATTGACCTCGCTATTGCCCCCATCCAAGCCAGTGGTCAGTAATGATTAGACCTGGACTTTTACAAAACGCACATGCGCATATGCAAATGCATATTGCGGGAGTATGGCGTTATTGTATATTCTAAACATAACAGCATAGTGCGGCGTAGGATATAAGTATGAATGTAAGAATAATTTCAATAATCTCGAACAAACTCGGTTTTACCTATGTTTCTAACGTTCCTTGCCAGCAAGAAATCGCTATTTTCAACTCTTAGTAACGTCATTTTCCGTTTTCCAAGCTCACCACTTGGAGAAAGGGAAGGGATGGGACTTCCCTGTACTGTTTTCACCACTTCAGTGGGTCAGCCTTGTGGGGAGAGAGTTATAGATCACTTGAACTCATTCAAAAAGCAATTTCTTAATTATAGGTGAAAATAGAGAGAGCAGTGTATGCAAGTTAGAAACAAGTGTTAAATTCGAAGCTAGGACTAAATAAGATACAGTCAATTAGTCACTAGTTCACTAGTATTAGGGTATCTTTTCTAGGTTATTGTTTGTCACCAGCGTATAAATATATTCCAATAACATCAGCTGACGAAGAAGGATCATTCTCAGCTTGAACTCATTTTGGCGTACTACGTCCACAGAAAACATTGAAAAGAAGTCCAGTTAGGTATTGTGATGCAATATTCTGTAGTGAATGATATACGTACATGCAAATAGCTGAGTGAATTAAATTATGCGATTTTAAGTGTATATTTCCTTAACATTTTTACTTTTGTTTCCATGCTTTAACCCGTAATTTAATGCATTATTGAAGCATTTTTAGAACCTGAAGGCCAGGCATCTTGAGCTGGAGTTCACTTCCGATAGAACGGCCAGTTCCTTTCCACTCCTTTTTAACCAAGAGCACGTGGGCTACTCATCCAGTTGGTGACCACGTCCAACGTTACTTAGCCTCGGAGATCACGGGATCCGCTTTTATTTTAATAGCTGCGCTGTGGGCTCAACAGATTTGAACTGGAATATTTATCAAGAGCTAAATGATAAATTCCTTCTCCATCAATTTCTGGACTAAGCAGATGAAAAATCCTTACGTAAGTGTTTAATGTAATATTATTATTTTCTCACTATAGTAGGCATTGTAAAAGAGTCTCCGTGGCGCAGGCCTTAGCGGGATGGCCTCTCACCGCTGGGTTCCTTGATTCAAATCCCCGTCAATCCATGCGAGATTTGTGCTGGACAAAGCGGAGGCGGGACAGGTTTCTCCCCGAGTACTCCAGTTTTCATCATTCCTTCCGGCAACATTCTCCAGTATCAATTCATTTCCAGGATTTTCTTTTTGTATTTTACAATTTTTATGGCGGCGATGGGATAGGAAAAACCTAGGGGTGGGAAGGATGCTGCCGTGGCCTTAATTAAGGTACAGCCTCAGCATTTCCTGGTTTGAAAATGGGAAACCACGGAAAACCATATTCACTGCTGCCGACAGTGGGGTTCGAACCCACTATCTTCCGAATGCAAGCTCAAAGCTGCGTGCCCCTAACCGCACGGCCAACTCGCCCGGTATTTCCAGGAAACAGGCTGTGGATTTTCATTTTTATTTTCAGTAGGTACTGTAAGCTTATTATGATGTGTTTAGGGAAGTGTGAAGATTTCTATTTAATATTGTTGGTTCTTACTGATCTCCTTAGGAAAGTATGTAAAACAATTTAAGATGTTTTGTTCGATAGTCGCACAGTAATGAACAAAAAAATACTGAAACTACATGTATTCTCTGATATAAACTCAAGTAAAATGAAGATAACATAATATTTTCAAATGAGGAATTCATCCTTCCATACTGTACATGTGAACGGGAGGTTCTGGCGCAGGGTCACGTGAAACATGCTTTGGCAGTTGTGTTCCATCCATAATTTCCTCATTTTCCAAGATACAGAAATTCACCAGGTGTCATTTGAAACAAGGTCGAAATAAAGAAGTATCTGAGCGGAATTAAAATCAAACCATTGCATATCAAATACTACAAGTCAAATTACAACCAACTGTTTTTTCAAGGCAGGCCTTCGATAAATTTCAATTTGACGTGAAAGTAAAGTAGTTATATATTAATATTAGAATATCGTTCAAAAGATCAAGAAACGAAAAATGCAATGATATGCGTACCATTTCTATTAGTTAATTCCATCAGAAGTTATTAAGTTGCAATTTTGATTGAAATGCATTACGTCACTTTATTGATTCAGATGTCAGTGTATGGTGAACCGTGGTGCAGTACATCATGAGTATATCATGAGAAAGTACAGTGAAGAGCATAAGAAGAAGAGGGATCAAGCTACTGAACTGTTAATTTAAGTTCCTAAAATTGCTGCTGAACAACACAAGTATTATCAGGAGAAATTACGATTAAATTAGTGAGCAAGTGACTAATTGATTTTTGGTTCTTCAGTTACGATGAATTTTACACTTAAATCAAAGTACCTACACTCCCATATGTTTAATATGTAGAATGTTAGAGTGGAGAAGGAGTTATACAATATTCGTGAGTTAAGTAAGTTAGTCTTGAAGTCTATTGCCAGCGCTCTCCCTCATTGAGGCTCAAGCTTGTCCTCAAGTAGTAACAGTTTTACGTCCCACGAACTTTGCCGAGATACTAGAAATACTGTTTCATAAAGTTATTTTGTATGCCCGTAAATCTACCAGCATGATTTTGAGCACCTGAATTAAGCCGAGATTGAACCAATCACCTTTGCCTCTGTATAGCAATAATCTATCATCTGAGCCATTAACCCCAGTGTGTATATTTAACTACTTCCTGTCTTTCAAAGTCGTAACTTTCAAAATGTTACCTAGTTAATAACCTGAGCTTTCCAGTCGATCAGCACATGATAAAATTACAAATTTCGATGCATAAAAAATGAAATGTATGACAACAAATGTGAGATAAATTTCACAAATATTAGAAGTGCCCGGTAGAGAGAAATATATCTGACTAACTGTTGAACCCATCGTGACGTATTATTTTTAATATAGTGGCAGCTCTAATGCTGTGTAGAACAGACGAGTGGAAATCGAAGAGGAAACAAGGTTGCTTTTTTTTTTTTTTTTTTTTTTGCTAGTTGCTTTACGTCGGACCGACACAGATAGGCCTTATGGCGACGATAGGATGGGAAAAGAATGGGAGGGAAGCAGACGTGGCCTTATTCAAGGTACAGCCCCAGCATTTGCCTGGTGTGAAAATGGGAAACCACGGAAAACCATCTTCAGGGCTGCCGACAGTGGGGTTCGAACTCACTATCTCCCAGATGCAAGCTCACAGCTGCGCGCTCCTAACCGCACGGCCAACTTGCCCCGTATCTAAATTAATAACAGCCCGTGTAAAGTTTTTGTTGACCAGGTTATAGCCTTAGAATATTGTACGCTACCCCATTAAGCCTAACTTTTCTTCCAGGTCGGCAATACTAGGGCACCCGACTTTAAGGGATTCTTTCTTTTCCACCTCCCTTCATTACTCCCTTTCCGCATATTATTTCTTCGCGCTTTTCTCATTTCGATGATTACCTTTATTATCTTTCTGGCCAAAACGGGCTGATGATCACGCGGTTTTGAACCTTATAAAAACAATCACGACTGCAAGGACTTATTTAATTCGTTATCGTGACAATGGAACAATATTTACTGGGCGAGTTGGCCGTGCGCGTAGAGGCGCGCGGCTGTGAGCTTGCATCCGGGGTATAGTAGGTTCGAATCCCACTATCGGCAGCCCTGAAAATGGTTTTTCCGCGGTTTCCCATTTTCACACCGGGCAAATGCTGGGGCTGTACCTTAATTAAGGCCACGGCCGCTTCCTTCCAACTCCTAGGCCTTTCCTATCCCAACGTCGCCATAAGACCTATCTGTGTCGGTGCGACGTAAAAGCCCATAGCAAAAAAAAAAAAAAAAGGATCAATATTTCCACTTCAGCTAGAGAAACGCTGTGAGGAGCGTACGTACAGTACAGTAAGTTAAGCAAACATTTTCACATGCAGTGAGGTGTTTAACACATTTATTCTAAAATAGTCATTTTTCATTCGTTCATGTTATGACCAATTTATGATCAGTCGCAAATGTTCGCAATGTAAACGATTTCGCACATATATTATATAGGCTACGCATGATACATAGGCCTATACGTGATTTGATAGAATCTGAATTTCTTATAAGCTTATAATGAAACAGTAACAAAAAAAATATTCTACAGTATTTCATGCATATTCTAGTGCATTCATGAATTTTTAACTTTTGGTTGACAGATTATATTTAAGTAGACACTGAAATCGCAGCTTCAATTGTAACGAATAGAACTACACTGGAAGGTCTGTAGTATAACATTATATTCGTTACAAAGTGAACTAGAGCCTTCTGGCATCTATTGCCAGAACTCAAGACTACTACACAAATCTCACCTCCCAGCCCGACGTGAGGCAGTGACAGAGACAGAAAGAAGGAGATTAGCATAATCAGAATAATTCTCGCCAGCTGACAGGTTCAGAAGTCTTCTCCCTCACATTTTTTATTACTTTTAGTGGTATTATTTCCTATTTTCTTACCCTCCATTTCCTGTTCTGTGTTCTTGAAAGTGCACTCATCCCTGTATCCATTCCATATCTTCCCGCTTTTTAACATTCCTCGGACTTATTGCTTTGGCTTTAAGCTTCCCCTACCCACCTCTATTCGCCCTTCTTCTAAAATACGATAAGTTAAGCGCTGGGAGGAGAGTTGTTAACAAAAAAAGAATAAGGGCCTACTTCAAATTTCAAATATTGAAGATTGTCAGCGACATCGCATACATCTGACAGGGATTTTTGATCGTAATACCAAGTAGTTTATAAGATAGAATCATTGTGAGGGGATTCAATATGACATTTTAGTCAAGACAGTGAAATAACTATATCATGAAGTAACATCGTTCATGATCTAATGCTTAGCATATTACTTTCAATTATTATTGTTCAGGGCTCAGTCCCGGACTCCTTAAGAAGGATTTAAATCCCAAACTGAATAATGAACACTTAGCATATGGAGGGCATTACTCTGGAAAGATATGTGGTTCGAATCTCACCCTCTGTTACGTTTGCTGTTATGTTTGAAATGGTTTCCCTAGGCACTTACCCACGGTTCCATCAACTAGTAATAAGATTACAATTAAGTTGAATGAGTGATTACAGCGAAACCCGAATACGCGTAACAACACTATGCCACCCTAGATACAAAACCTTCAAAAAATATTCCTATATTGTGTTCATATCCTGCCTATAACGCTTCATTTGTGGAATATGTAGTTCATTGTCAGTAAAGAATGGAAGAAAAGTTATATTTTCGTTACTTGTTCTAGATACGGTTTGTCTGTGCTGTACACTTGTACAAAACAATACCGCGCCCACCGTGTGGTTACCAATTTTCTCCCGCACACTTACATTCCGTCCGCCTCTGTGGTGTAGTGGTTAGTGTGATTAGCTGCCACCCCCAGAGGCCCAGGTTCGATTCCCGGCTCTGCCACGAAATTTGAAAAGTGGTACGAGGGCTGGAACGGGGTCCACTCAGCCTCGGGAGGTCAACTTAGTAGAGGGGGGTTCGATTCCCTCCTCAGCCATCCTGGAAGTGGTTTTCCGTGGTTTCCCACTTCTCCTCCAGGCAAATGCCGGGATGGTACCTAACTTAAGGCCACGGCCGCTTCCTTCCCTCTTCCTTGTCTATCCCTTCCAAACTGTCTATCACCCCGCAAGGCCCCTGTTCAGTATAGCAGGTGAGGCCGCCTGGGCGAGGTATAGGTCATCCTCCCCAGTTGTATCCCCAGACCCAGAGTCTGAAGCTCCAGGACACTGCCCTTGAGGCGGTAGAGGTGGGATCCCTCGCTGAGGGAAAAACCGACCCTGGAGGGAATACAGATTACGAACGAACGAACACTTACATTCCTACTCCTTAGTTACGAAAAAGCCCGCCTGGTGGCAGTGGTCATTAAAGTGTCAAGTCCTTACGGTGTGACACCAAAGTTAGCCTGTTCGAGTCCCACTGGTGGAAAAACATCACTATCAGAAAGTTGGGAATTTTAACCATAATTGGTTAAACCCCTGGGATGGGGACTGAGTGAATGTGTCGTCTTCATCATCATTCCATCCTCATAACGACGCGAAGGTCGCCAACGGGAGTCAAATAGAAAGACTTGCATCAGGTGAGTCGAATATGTCCTCGGATGCTCCCGGCACTAAATGCCATACGCGAAATAAGTGAAATAAATACATGAATAAATAAATTTAATAAATAAATAAGTGTTCTAAAAAATGTTGCTGGCTGGTTTCAAGTCGTCCTGGTTGTATTGAAGTGTACAGTATGTGTGTTTAAAATGAGTGTTGAACTCGCTCTTGAAATTCTTGAATTAGTTCAAGTCATAGAAAATCATGCCTATGCTTTAACTGACGTCGAAGGGGATGGCGAAGACGATCAATTGAATAGCTTCGAACATTATAAGACGTCCAGTGATACGTATTTTCAGTGTTTATGATGATATTTCAATAAGTGTAAATTCACAGATAAACTAAATACAACATTTTGTTATTTATTGTTTATGTTCGTGTGTGAGACAGATTACGAGCAATAGGTTTTTGCCAGTAAGAAGTAAGCATAATCTATGGTCTCGGCTCCTGTGGACAGGCATTTTAATTACTGTAGACACAATTCGCGCTGCCTACGTGTGAAATTTGAGAATTCATTTTACTCCATTCGATTCTACATAATACCGAGCTCGATAGCTGTAACCGCTTAAGTGCGGCCAGTATTCTGGAGATAGTGGGTTCGAACCCCACTGTCGGAAGCCCTGCAGATGGTTTTCCGTGGTTTCCCATTTTTACAGCAGGCTGTACCTTAATTAAGGCCACGGCCGCTTCCTTCCCAGTCCTAGCCCTTTCCTGTCCCATCGTCGCCATAAGACCTATCTGTGTCGGTGCGACGTAGGGCCAAAAGCAAGTAGTAAAGAAAAGGATTCTACAAAAAACAAGGAATTTTGGCAGTTTTGAAGTGTCAGCATTACGGCAGACCTTGTAGTTCTAGATTCGTTTCTTTCACCCATCTCAGAACCCATAATCGACAATATTGATGTACTCGGAAGTCATCGTTATTCTCGTCAACGAGCGAATGTTTAAGGTGGTGGTGATAATGATTATGATAATGATGATAATGATGATGATGATGATGATGATATACTAAATAATAGGGAAACTGGAAATCCAGTGAACTACTTATTGCTCAGTTTTGGTGAACTTCACCGAACAAACATCATCTGAGTCAACAAGAGATCTTTTGAATATCAGCATCGTACGATGTGTCGTGCTGAATGAAATGTTTACCGCTCTTCAGTCAGGTTTGAGTCCATCTGGGGATCCAAATGCAGACACACTGCACAAGCCGTGCCCTACACGCAGCGCTCGTCAACTTTTTATATGACCGTACTCGAATTTATAAATTACCAGTACTTATAATTTTAATAAAGCAAATACTTCGTAGTATTAAAAGGGCGAAGCTACAATACTGTTGTGTGAAACCTAAATCCATCCCAATACATCTGTTTCCCCATCCTAGCAAAGACATCCAGATGTTTTCGGAGTTCATTTTATTACTTATTACTTATTACGTATTACTTTTTACTCACTGTTACTCACTAGTTCCCAGCAAAATCCGTATTTGCGATAGGCCTACCTAATAATAAACCACTCGTAACACTTTGAAATCTACGTCCAATATGGAACGCCGGTACTCGAGACCTTTGAAGGTGTTGAGTGGTTTATTTTTTATATTGTAGCACAAACGTAATAGAGTAGTTCTGAGCTCTCACATTCTCATTTTGTAACAGTTCAGTGTTTAAGTAGAAATGTTGGTGACAAGACTAGTTTCCAGTGATTTTTAAAATTGTGTGAATAGTGTCTGTTTATGTCAATCATCGTAATAATAAGTGGCGATTAAGGCTGCTACATCGTAGCAAGAAAAGAAAAGTTACGGACGTATGCAGATCATTTCATGTCAGGTGGAAAAATCAACATTTTCTTATTGAAATTAATACTTAATATGTAATGTAGCGGATTCAGTTTATAAAGAATACAATCTAAAATGATATTACGATTACAAACATGCTTCATCATAATATGATAAATCTACCGAGCAAGTGGCTATGCGGTTTGGGTCATGTAACTACAGTACCAGCTTGCATTCGGGAGATAGTGGGTTCGGACCTCATTGTTGGCAGCCCTGAAGATGGTTTTCCGTGGTTTCCCATTTTCATACCAGGCTGAACCGTAATTAAGACCACGGCCGCTTCCTTGTAATTTCTAACCCTTCCTATTCCTTCGTCGCCATAAGACCTATCTGGGTCAGTGCGACGTAAAGAAGATTGTTTAAAAACATTGTAAATCTGAAGGTCAATTTTGTGAAACAAAGTGGCTGAAGTTAAATACGAGATTTGTAGACAATAATCGTGTTTTAAGAATATTGTTCTTTTTTACGTCCCAATAACTACACGTTTGCGGTTTTCGGGGACGCCGCGGTGCTGGAATTTTGTCCCGCAGGAGTTCTTTCAAGTGTCAGTAAATCTACTGACACGACGCTGACATATTTGAGCACCTTCAAATACCACCGGAAGGTGCCAGGATCGAACCTGCCAAGTTGAGCTCAGAAGACTAGCACTCTAACGTCTGAATTACACAGTCCGGCTGTTAAGAATAAGTCCATTCAATCTAAATTGCTTTTCACGGCGAACTATGTAGTAGCGGAAATTATTGCAAAGAAATCAAACTCAGACTTCAGGAGAAATTAACATCAGTTTAATTCCTGGAATCCGAATTGGCGGAAAATAGAGCTACACTCTCCATCCAAAGTAGTGCTCAGATTCCGAATTTCCTGTCTGAGTGACTCAGACTGTAGAGAGCTAGTCTTGTAAGTCGAAGTTGGAAGGTTATCCTAAATGAGTCCGGTGGCATTTGAAGGTGCTCATATACGCCAATATCATGTCGCTAAATGTAGCGACACGTAAAAGAACTTCGTAAAGGCTACTACACACAGAAAGCTAGACTAAGCCATGCTAAGCTAAGCGATGTTGTGAAAAATATCGCTCCCAATTCATTTAAGTACGATGACACACACAAGCCACACAGAAAGCTAGACTAAGCCATGCTAAGCTAAGCGGTGTTGTGAAAAATATCGCTCCCAATTCATTTAAGTACGATGACACACACAAGCCGCTATGCTAAGCTATACTATGCCAAGCTAAGCTAAGCTAAGCTAGACAGATCGCTAGGTAGGCGATTTTCTTGGCTGTAGCTGGCCTGGCGCATGCGCTTTTCATTTCTGAGCAGTTGGACTGGCGGGCTGTCGTATGTGTTTAGTCGTGCCGTGTGAGTCTCTTCTGGTATAGTACTTCGATATTTTAATGCAATGGATAACGGGCCAAAAGAAGAACGACTAATTGAGGAGGTGAAAATATATCCCTGCCTTTATGTTATGTCATCAAATTACTACAGAGATTTGATAAGAAAGGAAAACTGTTGGCAGGAAATAAGTTCAGTACTTTAAATTGTTGTAAGTAGACTACAATTTATTAATTAGCTATATAATCACAATTTTGACAGTTCTAATTGTTTGAGAAGAATGCATGGCTTTACGCACATTATTTACAATTTAGCAGATACAGTCGAAGCACCTGTTCTGCAACTGAATGCCATATTCTTAAATATATCAACAGTAACTAAGAAAGTGAAAAGTAAAATAATAGCATATATTGTTTTAGGTAAAGAACTTTAAAACTTATGAAAAAAGACTGAGAGACTGTTTTATTGAGGCACTAACGAGACAAAAAGAGAGTAAAAGTGGACAGGAAGGGAAAAAATGAAGGAGTGGATATTCCACAAACAAATGGAATTCCTTCTGCCTTATATTTCTACAAGAAGGTGAGCTGTCATTTAAACGCACGTAGTATTACTAATATTTAAAATATTTTTAAAATATTAAAAATTGATGAAATTATAAGTGAATTTATATGTTGAGTATATTATAATTTAAAACGAATGTAATTCATTCGAGGTTATAAGAAAATAAGAACGTCTCGATTTGTTATGTTTTGCAGCTAAGACATTATAAACATTTCACTAATAAAATGAACAACATGAATAATTGCGTTTGAAGCACAAGGGCTAGGACAGTTCAATTTGTTCATTCTCCATAAACAGATCTCCATGTCATTTCTTAATATACGTTTGGATGTCTATTAATAGCTTAATTTTCCTTACAGCACACATTCAAACACTGACAGGCAGGAAATATTTCGACTTCAAGAGATAACTGAAGTATCCACCCAGATGACTGAGAGAGTAAGGAATGTGAAGACCAACACTACCTATCACATATATCTGATTTATCATCCGTTCCGTCCGCCCCCACACCTACACAATCTCAGCCAGTCGAACCCCTTCGAAAAAAATCATGCCACCGAGCAGTAGTGCAGAAAGAGTAATTAATTATTTACAACAGCGAGACAATAAAAGTGCTGCCTAGCATAGTTTAGCTTAGCTTTTTATTCGTGTCATAGCACACCACAGCTTGGCATTGCTTAGCGTAGCATAGTATAGCGTACCTTAGCTTAGCTTTCTGTGTGTGGTGGCCTTAACTGTGGCACGTAGAGCCCATTTTTGGGCAAGATGGCTAGCAGATATTGGAGTGCCACATGGTCAGCGTATCGATATCCTCATGTGTATTGCTTGGCTTTCGTGACCGGATCAGTTGCCACTCGTACCAGACAGCACCCCAGTTGACCTCGCAAAGTTGAACGAACTTCGTTGTTCCAGACTTCAATTCAGAATTAAAATCCCTGGACTGGCCGGGAATGTAACCCGGTGCCTCTGAGCAAGAGGCAGGCACGCTACGGCGCTATTCTCATACCACAAGGCCGGTTCCGTAAAGGAACTTCTGTGAGTCAACATTCCGATACTTCAGTGTCTCCGACGTACTGAGAAGTAAAACTAACAGCTTGAGATTTTGTTTTAAACAACAGTTTGTGGGTGCCCTCAATTTCTATTCCTCCAGAGACCTTCATTGTCAGTACAGAGACGGAGTTGCTTTGTATTACTTTTCTACCACTTGCTGGAGAATGTGTTATTCTTTGCATTTTACAAAAGTATATCTATCAGATCTTAAACTTACTGCGTAAGATTTTTTTTTTTGCTAGTTGCTTTATGTTGCACCGAGACAGATAGGTCTTATGGCGACGATGGGACAGGGAAGGGCTAGGAGTGGGAAGGAAGCGGCCGTGGCCTTAATTAAGGTACAGCCCCAGCATTTGCCTGGTGTGAAAATGGGAAACCACGGAAAACCATTTTCAGGGCTGCCGACAGTGGGGTTCGAACCTACTATCTCCCGAATACTGGACACTGGCCGCAACTTAAGCGACTGCAGCTATCGAGCTCGGTCTGCTGCGTAAGATAACCGCAACAAAAGCTTTGAGAGAGAAATTGTAGAATAAAAGAAACACAAAGAAAGATAAAACACTTTTTGTGTGTTCTGTTTGAAATGTCAGCCACATACAAACCTTCCCTCATCCCTCCCCTTCGCCATCGCTTCTTCAGCAATCCTGTCGTCCTTTTTCCTCCGCTCAAGCTATGAAGAACATTTACTGGGTCCAGGTCACGTTTAGTTCTGGTACTTTCCGCAAGATGGTGCCACCTGCCCCGTGTGTGTGAGACTAACCTCATCCATCCCGTCTCGAAGAGTTCTGCGACTCCTGGCTCGCACACTAATCTCTTCACAACGCTCCTTCTCTCTTCGTCAACCATCTCTCTTCATCCTCTTCACTGATTCTTTTCCTAAAGGGGTGAACTTATACATGCAAAATAATAAAAAAAGAAGAAAAGGATGGAGAGAAGACAGAAGTAGCCAGGTGTCGTCGTGGTGGAGAGACACGGGTCAGAACGTGCTTGGAACACAATGGCGCATTTCCGACTTTCATATGAAAAGTCATCGCTTGAATACAAAAGTAGGTGCAGTTTGAAATTAAAAATAAGGTTTATGTTGAGCACAGCTGCGAAGTACGACACTAGGCCTCACTAACTTGGTACTTGTATTGAAGAGATTAATACACCTACTACACCAAACTGGAGCCTAAATGTTGGAAGAAGAAATTGAAAAATCAGTAAAACCCGTCGTATACAGTCAAATTCTTAGCCTGATTACTTCATAAAACATTTGACAAAATTTTAATAGCATTTCTAGTACCATTTTGTACTGATATAGGCTAGCCCTCATAACTAACTCTATATAAAAGGTTATAAGTGATTTCCTCCTTTTCAATGTTTATATACAACAGGCAGTAAAGGATATCAAAGAGGAATTCGGAGAGGGTATCACAATCCAAGGAGAGGAAATCAAAACCCTGAGATTTGCCGATGACATTGTTATTTTATCTGAGACCGCAGAAGATTTACAGAAATTGCTGAATGGTATGGACAGAGTCTTGAATAAGAAGTACAAGCTGAAAATAAATAATTCCAAAACAAAAGTAATAGAGTGCAGTCAAACGAAGTTAGTTGACGCAGATAATATTAGATTAGGAAAAAGTCTAAAAAGGAAGTAGATGAATATTGTTACTTGGGTAGTAAAATAACTAACGATGGCAGAAGTAAGGAGGACATAAAATGCAAAGTAACACAAACAAAGAAGGCCTTTCTTAAGAAAAGGAATTTGCTCACTTTGAATATTGATATAGGAATTAGAAAAATGTTTTTGAAGACTTTCGTCTGGAGATTGGCATTGTATGGAAGTGAAACTTGGACAATAACGAGCTCAGAAAATAAAGACAATAGAAGCTTTTGAAATATGTTGTTGCAGAAAAATGCTGAAAGTAAGATGGTACTGAATGGAATTTTTGAGTGGAGATCGATTTGGCTAAATTTGACTAGAAGAAGAGATAGAATGACAGGACATATCTTAAGATATCCGGGACTTGTTCAGTAGGTTTTTGAGGGAAGTGTAGGCGGTAAGAACGGTAGAGGTAGACCAAGGTATGAATATGACAAGCAGATTAGAGCAGATTTAAGATGCAGCAGTTACGTAGAAACGAAAAGTTTAGCACAGGATAGGGTGGCATGGAATGCTACATCAAACCAGTCTATGGACTGATGACAACAAAAAATGATTATCTCTGAAGAAAGATGCAACAAATGCTATTTCAAAATATAATATTATAAATTCTATAATACACTGTAAACAAAATAATACATTTTTCTGGTGGTTTAATGTCGCAATAACACATCGAAGGTTTTTGGTCACGAAAGGATAGGAAAGAGTTGTGAAGGTAGCGGCCGTGGCCTTAATCAAAGTACAGGCCCAGCATTTGCGTGGTGTGAAAATGGGAAATCACGGAAGACCGCGTCCAAGGCTGCCAACTGTGGGATTCGAACCCAACACGTCCCAAAATCAAGCCCACAGTTACTCTTCCTACGGTAGGAGAACAGCAGCTGGTGTATGCAACTGCTGTGTTATCTCAGCGATACGTGGCTATTGCTGTTCATTTGTTTCGGTAGCGCTCCGTGGCTAAATGGTTAGCGTGCTGGCCTTTGGCCACAGGGGTCCCGGGTTCGATTCCCGGCAAGGTAGGGAATTTTAACCTTAATTGGTTAATTTCTCTGGCACGGGGGCTGGGTGTATGTGTCGTCTTCATCATCATTTCATCCTCATTATGACGCGCAGGTCGCCTACGGGAGTCAAATCGAAAGACCTACATCTGGCGAGCCGAACTTGTCCTCGGACACCCCCGGCACTAAAAGCCATACGCCATTTCATTTGTTTCGGTAGCATGTGGTCTTAGAGTTCAAATCCCCGAACAGTTTAAGATTTGTTACAATCGTTCATTTACTCCTGATTTGTTGCTAATCTTCGTTTATACTAAATTTTTTCCTACAAAATTTCACGCATACAACTCATAATGAACTGATTTCTCATTCAGCATACCTGGTGGGGAAGTGATAATGTTATCCGTGCTGTAACGCATTGGAAACAGGGCCTGTTCATACAGGATGAGTATGCAAATATCGGTGGCCTAGTTCTAATACTACATATGTGACAATGCACTTCCCATCTATTAGTATCGTTAAGAATGGTCACGCCTCCCGAGCTACATCTATATATATAAAATAAGAGTTTTGTCTGTACATTGCTCAGAATTTGAAAAGAATGGTATTTCTGTATCGGTCATGTCCACAGTAACAAGAAAATGCATTTTTTACTTTTTCGTAATGTCTGTCTGTCTGTCCGTCTGTCTGTCTGTCTGTCTGTCTGTCTGTCTGTCTGTCTGTCTCTCTGTCTGTCTGTCTGTCTGTCTGTATGTATGTATGTATGTATGTATGTATGTATGTATGTATGTATGTATGATTGCACACGCATCAATAGAAAACGGCTGAAGAGAATTAATGAAAATCGGTATGTAATGTCAGGTGATGAACCACTACAAGCTCGGCTATAAATTATTTTATTCACGCTGAGTAAAATGGTAGTTTCGGGGAAGGTCTGAAATGTAATTCTCAAATAAGTTATTTATGTTATTAGTGGTCGTATCGATAAATACTACATAACTAACATAACTTTAGTTATGTCTTAAGTTAGTAGTAGTTATGCAAGAAGTTATTACATTTCCGATCACTTATGTCTTATACATTGTTACCGTACCGCATATAATGGGTATATTCATGAATTTGGATTTTTGTTACTAAGTCCATATCAGCGCCGAGTCACGAGAAAATTGGTTAACAGAATTTAGTGAAAATCGGTATGTAAAGTCTGAGAATAAGGAAGTACAGTCTACGATATAAATAATTTTGTAAGACACCCTAATATCACAGAGTCCAAAGAAAACTAATGTGAAGGCCTGCAATATAGAAAGCTCATAAACTTTATCAACAATAAAATTACATTGACCATTGTTTGTTGTGATGTGCTTTTTGTCTTCTGTTTTCTCTCATCCCCGATAGATAGGATTACTGCAGCGTACCGAGGTTTTTTTTAAATTTGCTTGACGTTCCACCGACACAGGTAGGTCTTATGGCGACGATGGGATAGGAAATGAATAGTGGTGTGAAGGAAGCGGCCTTGGCTTTAAGGTACAGCCTGGTGTGACTGGTGTGAAAATGGGAAACCACGGAATACCATATTTTTTTTGCTTAACGTCGCACCGACACAGATATATCTTATGGCGACGATGCGATAGGAAAGGTCTAGGAAGTGGAAGGAAGCGGCCGTGGCTTTAATTAAGGTACAGTCCCAGCATTTGCCTGGTGTGAAAATGGGAAACTACGGAAAACCATCGTCAGGGCTGCCGAAAGTGGGTCTCGAACCCACTATCTCCCGAATACCGTCTTCAAGGTTGCCGGCAGTGGGGTTCGAATCCACTATCTCCCGGATGCAAGCTCACAGCTGCGCGACCCTAACCACACGGCCAACTCGCCTGGTCGTACCGACTGTAACAGCCTGCCTGTATATTGGTGGGAAGTAGCTGGGGTGTAAGATAACTTTCTTCTTTAGCATGCCATTCCTCTGGTTCATTCATTTTCTCATATATCTGGTACGTAACACACTGGTTCATCATAGTATTCGAGCTATACAATCCCTACCCTGAGCCACTGATTGGAATGAGTAGTGTGCATATTTAACGGAATAATGACAGAAGAGTGTTCACAGCAGTCTGCGACATGGTTATTCCAGCTCTGGAACATTGGACTCTTAGATCGGCACCGTCGTACTGTTCGTTGAAAGTGGGAGAGTGTGCGGTTTTTCATTTGATCGAGTATTTTGTATGATAACATTGCTTTCAATCGCTACATTCCTACTGATGTTTTTTTAATGACCTATGTTGAATTCAGTTACGAAAACCACCAAGTCAGACTTTCTGAGAATCCCGTAGCGAAGCACGGGTACATCAGCTGGTATCGATATAAAGTCCATCAGAACAACTTTCGTTTTGCCATTGATGCTTTCACGGCCAGTACTAATAGACATGATACTGTATAGGCTTTTGGGCCTATGCCGTGTCGTTCTGTTCATTATCCTATGGTAATATGTAAAAGAAAAGCCTCCGGGGCTCAGGCGGCAGCGTGTCGGCCTCTTACCCTGGGTTCCGCGGTTCAAATCCCGGTCACTCCATGTGAGATTTGTGCTGGACAATGCGGAGGCGGGACAGGTTTGTCTCCGGGCACTCCGGTTTTCCCTGTTATCTTTCATTCCATCAACACACTTCACTATAATTTCATTTAATCTGTCAGTCATTAATCATTGCGCCAGAGGAGTGCGACAGGCTTCGGCAGCCGGCACAATTCCTATCCCCGCCGCAAGATGTGGGCTTCAGTCATTCCATCCCTGACCCTGTCAATAACTGGAAAACAGGTTGTAGGTTTTCATTTTCAATATGTAAAGGAAAATGAAACTTATCGTACCGTACTGTATATAGGAATGCATATATTGAGCCGTCCCTGCGTCCAGGAGAGGACACACAAGATCCAAGCTAGCTTAACTGGCGATCGTAACGGTTAACAATCATCTACCCGGGCTATGAGTTCCGAATGTTGAGAAAAACACGTCATATTGAACCTAAGGAATCCCTAAACCACGTCGAAGGACGTCTCCTACACGTTACTAGCTAGAATTCCTTATAACTACTGTATACTATATTTTATATCAATAGTATAGGAGATTATATGAAATTGTAGAATATAGTTTAGATATAAGTTTCACCATGTTAATTGTAGCTTATCTGTCGTAGATGCCACTGTAATTGGGACATTAAGTCCTGTAGTGTGCAATAAATAAATAAATAAATAAATAAATAAATAAATAAATAAATAAATAAATAAATAAATAAATAAATAAATAAATAAATAAATAAATAAAGTTGTTACGACATACACACTTAAAAACTAGGTCGCTATACTATGATATACATTGAAAGACGAATTCATGTTCACATACCATATTTATTATGCCTTCCTTTCATTCCAAGTATTGGACTTTGAATTATTCTCCCTTAGACTCTAATTAAGGACTTTGCAGGCTTCATCTATATATTATACTCATACTCGACGGGATTAGCTTTGAATTCCTAAAATATAATATATCTCCTATCAGAATGTTTGGTATAATTCCTAAATATTCCATAAAAATCCTCCATTACCACTATTTGGCTTAGAATACCTTTGTTTTCTTTTTGGTATGAAAGGAGCAATAAAAAATGTCAGTATCGGACTAAGAAGTTGGTAAAGTTCACCATAAGCACGCTAGTGCTCAATATGTCCGACCTCAGTCATGCCTAGTAACAGAATTATGATTTGAGTTAAAATACTCCTCAACAAGAATATTGCATCTGTAATATATCAAGTGCTAGAGCCTTGATGGGTCGAAAAATTGATTAAAGTCAGGAATGAAATTCAACGAAAGATCATTAAGGTACGTAAGGTAAATTATCAAATTAAATATTACTAAGCCTTTAGCTCAGAAATGCTAAATTAGGAGTATACGGTTAGAAATGTTGGGTTCAAAATATTAGATTAAAAAGGAAATATTAGATTAAAAATATTAAATTGAAAATATTAGATTGGAAATACTAAGTTAAAATAAAGTCAGATGCATCTAACGAGAAATAATATTTACATTATAATACACTGTATATAAAGCTGTAGACTGAGGGTGGTTTTTAAATATGCAGGACGCACTTTCATGTTTAGAACCAAATCATAAAAATTGGAATCATAATCCTCCTATATTACATTTTGAAGCCTTCGGATTAATTGTTCTTTTTTAGTTCGAGCCTATATTGGCCTACTTAAATATGGTCATTCTTTTCTCTCTCAGTTCATAGTGATACAGATACACACTCAGACTGATTCGAGAAAATCCTTTCCTAGTTTTATAACAAGTACTGGATTTTAAGAGGTATGAATGTTCATGTTTCTTTATTTTGCTGCGTGAATACTGATAAGTCCTTTTTTTAAACTAATGCATACGTTCAATAAATGATTCAACATAGTACCAGTAAGCTTAAATTCTACTCTTAACCTGAGTATACTGGTTACTCTAAACGAGTACTAGCGCAATTTCATCATATTCTCTAGTGGATACTATCTTAGTTCCATCTGAAACGCATTGGCTAGTGTGGTCTACTTTGTGTGAAAATTCTGTCACATGGTGATAACTCATGCACCTACAGTCAGTCATCAGTGATATGGGATTTTTCCTAGGAAGTATACTACATTCCTTTTACTTGAGAATAAATTCAGAATTGAAAAATATCTGTGGTGGTATGAACATGCTCGACTTCATCCTCCTAACGGTGAAATTATTGGTACTTTCAGGTATACTGGTTAACCAACAGGTGTCACTCCGATTATACATTACCCTATTTATGCTTGCTCACTAACGAAATAATCAAAGGAACCACAACGAACTCATTACCATTCCATAAAACTCAACTTGGAAACAATTAAGTCCACCACTACATAACCATGATCTTATTCACAAAGAAACAATAACTATCACCATTCTTAATCACCAATCTCATATCAACATCTCTTTAAATAACTACTATACTACTCGTTAAACATGTAACACATTTCATTTACCTAATATATTTTATTCCTCACTCTCACGAAGTATCTGTTATTTCTACCATGGCTTGTGGACTTATTCACAACATTATGACCTCGATTCTGTCATAACCCTAAATTATTGTATACACACATATTCATCTGGCAAGCATTTCCTACGGATTGTCTAATTTGACATTCTTTGATTATAACCATCGCACACACATACCTGAGTTTACTCTTGACATGGTACACCATTTACCAACACGTTAGCGCAATCAACTTTTCTCACATTAAATGGATCATATTTCGAGCGTAGGCTTTTATCACTGACTGACCACCATCTAGGGATTTGACATTTAGAATGTGAAGATCCTCCTCTGCGAACCATGTGACCTTGCCGCGGTGGGGAGGCTTGCGTGTCCCAATGATGCAGATAGCCGAGCCGCAGGTGCAACCATATCGGATGGGTATCTGTTGAGAGACCAGACTAACGAATGGTTCATCGAAAGGGGGGTAGCAGCCTTTCGGTAGTTGCAAGGGCGGCAGTCTAGATGATTGACTGATACGGCCTTGTAATAATACTCAACATGGCTTAGCTGTGTTGATACTGCTACACGGCTGAAAGCAACGGGAAACTACAGCCGTAACTACCTCCCGAGGACATGCAGCTCTCTCTGTATGAATGATGTACTGATGATGGCTTCCTCCCGGGTAAAATATTCCGGAGGTAAACTAGTCCCTCATTCGGATCTCCGGGTGGGGACTACACGAGAGGGGGCGATCATCAGGAAGATGGATACTGACATTCTGCGAGTCGGAGCGTGGAATGTTAGAAGTTTGAATCGTTGTGGTAGGTTAGAGAATCTGAAAAGGGAGATGGATAGGCTAAAGTTAGATGTAGTTGGTATAAGTGAAGTACGTTGGCAGGAAGAACAGGATTTTTGGTCAGGCGACTACCGAATTATCAACACGAAATCAAACAGGGGAAATGCAGGAGTTGGTTTAATAATGAATAAGAAAATAGGGCAGCGGATAAGCTACTACGACCAGCATAGTGAAAGAATGATTGTGGTCAAGATAGACACCAAACCAATGCCCACCACAATTGTGCAGGTCTATATGCCTACTAGTTCAGCGGATGATGAAGAAATCGAAAGAATATATGAGGAGATAGAAGATTTAATTCAATATGTAAAAGGTGACGAGAATCTAACTGGAATGCAGTGGTAGGCCAAGGAAGAGAAGGTAATACAGTAGGAGAATTCGGATTGGGACAAAGGAACGAAAGAGGAAGTCGGCTGGTTGAATTCTCCACTGATCATAATTTAGTCCTTGCCAATACTTGGTTCAAACACCACAAACGGCGGCTTTATACGTGGACGAGACCTGGAGACACTGGAAGGTATCAAATAGACTTCATTATGATTAGGCAGAGATTCAGAAACCAGGTGTTGGATTGCAAAACTTTCCCAGGAGCAGACGTGGACTCTGACCACAACTTGTTGGTCATGAAATGCCATCTGAAGTTGAAGAAATTGAAAAAAGGAAAGAATGCAAAAAGATGGGATCTAGACAAGTTGAAAGAAAAGGGTGTGAGAGATTGTTTCAAGGAACATGTTGCACAAGGACTAAATGAAAAGGCTGAAGGAAACACAATAGAGGAAGAGTGGATAGTCATGAAAAATGAAGTCAGTAGGGCAGCTGAAGAAATGTTAGGAAGGAAGAAAAGATCAACTAAGAATCAGTGGATAACTCAGGAGATACTAGACCTGATTGATGAACGACGAAAATACAAGAATGCTAGAAATGAACAGGGCAGAAAAGAATACAGGCAATTAAAGAATCAAGTGGATAGAAAGTGCAAGGTAGCTAAGGAAGAATGGCTGAAGGAGAAGTGCAAGGATGTCGAAGACTGTATGGTCTTGGGAAAGGTAGATGCTGCATACAGGAAAATCAAGGAAACCTTTGGAGAAAGGAAATCTAGGTGCATGAATATTAAGAGCTCAGGTGGAAAGCCACTTCTAGGGAAAGAAGACAAAGCAGAAAGATGGTAGGAGCATATCCAACAGTTGTATCAAGGTAACGATGTAGATAATTTGGTTCTGGAAAATGAAGAGGCTGTTGATGCTGATGAAATGATAGACCCAATTTTGAGGTCAGAGTTTGACAGAGCTGTGAGTGACCTAAATAGGAACAAGGCACCTGGAATTGATGATATTCCCTCTGAACTACTGACTGCCTTAGGAGAAACCAGCATGGTAAGGTTATTTCATTTAGTGTGCAGGATGTATGAGAAAGGAGAAGTCCCATCCGATTTTCGGCAGAATGTTGTTATTGACCTCCGAAACGGGGGAGGAGCCTACGGTCAGCTGTTTCCAATATGGCGGCGAGATAGTGACGGGAAATGAACACGACAGTGATCGGGTGTGCGTCTGTAGGATTTATTAAGTGTTCAAAATGTCTTTGGTGTCATGTGCGCAACTGTTGAGAGTTGTCGGAGATTTCACGCGTCCATTAGTGGAAGGGGAAGAAATATTCAAGCGTAATTACTTGATATGTGTAGGTAAAAAGTTTGAAACAGAAGTTGAAACTGGTGTTGTAGCGTTGTGTTTACAATCATCCCACATCGATTCAAAACCCCACAAAGTTAATGTTGTCTTGAACAAAGGGAGTTAAAATGTGAAGTGCAACTGTACATGTAAAGCGGGTTTGTCAGAGAAATGTTACCGTTGACACGCTAATGCACCTTAGTTAAGCTACTGTAATTTTCCACTATTAGAAGTTATGGAGTAATTTCTTGTTGATTAGGTCCATGCCAAAGCCTTAGCCAGGTGACGGGGAGTTACCTGTCTTGTAAACTGTAATCTTGGGGAAGAAATAAAATAATAATTCTACTAAGTAAATGTTGTAAAGCAAATACATCCTAGGCTTTATACAGGCTTGTGTTGGAACAGCCCACATCCTAATCTTAATATTCTTCCATTTTTACCATCGGCACAAAAGTTAGAACTTAGAACCGACAATAATAAGTATAAAAATTATAACTGCCTACAGAATATGCAGAGCAAAGTTTGAAAATTATAATTAAAGAATACTATAACCTCTACAGTCACAGCTGTTTGGGGTTGAAGAATACTTGGTTTGTCGAATTCTACCAAATAATTAGGTTATGGCTTCTAATTTATGATGATCGGGCGAGTTGGCCGTGCGGTTAGGAACGTGCAGCTGTGAGCTCGCATCCGGGAGATAGTGGGTTCGAACCCCACTGTCGGCAGCCCTGAAGATGGTTTTCTGTGGTTTCCCAAATGCTGGGGCTGTACCTTAATTAAGGCCACGGCCGCTTCCTTCCCATTCCTAGACCTTTCCTGTCCCATCGTCGCCATAGGACCTATCTGTGTCGGTGTGACGTAAAACAAATAGCAAAAAAAGCTAATTTATGATGGCAAAATACTACGTATTTTCTTTCATTGAAAGAAGTATTTTATAGACAATTTAAATGCAGTGTTTAATTACTACCAGTTAAAGATATTACTCACACGTAGATAGTTAATTTACTGTCTGCTGTTACACTTATGAAGAAGTTTACAAAGAGCGGATTACATTCTATGTGCGGCACAGAAGTATTAGGCTACAACTTTATCAGTTTTTTTGATGAATCTAAATCTTTGTGAATACAAATTAGAGACAATGACTATCAATGAGTACAATAAACAGTACCGGTACCTACGCTGTGGAAAGAAGTCGTCTTCACGAGAATGCAGACTGCACACTGCCATGTATTGCGTAACGCGTTTTCCAATTGACAGCGCGGAAGCCCATCTTTCTCTCTAAACTTTTTGTACAGGAAAGTAGTGAAGAGATTTCGCATCCGTTTTATACGATTTGCAACCGTATACAGAGCAGTACCTCCTCAAATTTGAGAATTTTCTTTCTATTTCCATCACGACGTCAATGCTTCGCCATGTAAATAAAGCTCACCAGTCACTATGTTGCAGCTTCAACATTCTTCCGCGTGGCTGCGCCATCCAACTTTTCTGACGTCAATACCTATTCCCAAGAAAGCCGGTGCTGACAGGTGTGAAAACTACCGCACCATTAGTTTAGTATCTCATGCCTGCAAAATTTTAACACGTATTATTTACAGAAGAATGGAAAAACAAGTTGAAGCTGAGTTGGGAGAAGATCAATTTGGCTTCAGGAGAAATGTAGGAACACGTGAAGCAATCCTGACTTTACGTCTGATCTTAGAGGATCGAATCAAGAAGGACAAGCCCACGTACATGGCATTCATAGATCTAGAAAAGGCATTCGATAATATTGATTGGAACAAGCTATTTATGATTCTGAGGATGATAGGGATCAGATACCGAGAACGAAGAATTATCTACAACCTGTATAAAAATCAGTCTGCAGTGATAAGAATCGAGGGCTTTGAAAAAGAAGCAGCAATCCAGAAAGGAGTGAGGCAAGGCTGCAGTTTGTCCACTCTCCTTTTCAATGTTTACATAGAACAGGCAGTAAAGGAAATCAAAGAGAAATTTGGAAAGGGAATCACAGTCCAAGGAGAGGAAATCAAAACCTTGAGATTTGCTGATGATATTGTTATTTTATCTGAGACTGCAGAAGATCTCGAGAAGTTGCTGAACGGTATGGATGAAGTCTTGGGTAAGGAGTACAAGATGAAAATAAATAAGTCCAAAACAAAAGTAATGGAGTGCAATCGAACGAAGGCAGGTGATGCAGAAAATATTAGATTTGGAAACGAAGTCTTAAAGGAAGTAGATGAATATTGTTACTTGGGTAGTAAAGTAACTAACGATGGCAGAAGTAAGGAGGACATAAAATGCAGACTAGCACAAGCAAGGAAGAGCTGTCTTAAGAAAAGAAATTTGCTCACTTCAAACATTGATATCAGAATTAGAAAGATGTTTTTGAAGACTTTTGTGTGGAGCGTGGCATTGTATGGAAGTGAAACATGGACGATAACTAGCTCAGAAAGAAAGAGAATAGATGCTTTTGAAATGTGGTGTTACAGAAGAATGCTGAAGGTGAGATGGATAGATCGAATCACGAATGAAGATATACTGAATCGAATTGGTGAGAGGAGATCGATTTGGCTAAATTTGACGAGAAGAAGAGATAGAATGATAGGACACATCTTAAGACACCCAGGACTTGTTCAGTTGGTTTTTGAAGGAAGTGTAGGTGGTAAGAACGGTAGGGGGAGACCAAGGTATGAATATGACAAACAGATTAGAGCAGATGTAGGATGCAATAGTTACGTAGAAATGAAAAGGTTAGCACAGGATAGGGTGGCATGGAGAGCTGCATCAAACCAGTCTATGGACTGATGACTCAAACACACAATGTGAAGATTACCTGACCACCTCTAACCTAGTTCATAATCCACTATTTACGTAGTCTCATTATTTATACACTGAATAACTCGGTAAACTTGTAATGAACAAAGAAAAGAACATCAATCATTAATACATTAGTTTAAAAGAAAGACTTATCTGAAATTCCGCAATTCCTGTAGCCGGTTATGTCCAGGTGACAGGACATATGGACACGCCTCCTTTCATTTTTCTATGTAAACTGGCAAGGCTCGAATACGTCTCCTCTGGGCTTTGTCATCTTGCGGCAGGCAATATCATCTGACAGCGCTCACTTGGGCAGTCTAGCCCTTCATCTTCTTAGAACATCTTGCTCATTTCTGGACTAGTTGAAACAGAATAACATATAATTTTAATTAACTTTATCATCATAGGAAAAGCTGTGTTATTATCTGCTTATAGCGAAAGATTGTCTCCTTGAAAGAGTTGATTTTATCGACAACTAGAACTCTGGGGTAATGTTGAATATGACGTTCGAAACAAACAGATTATGTTCAGATATTCTTTCTAGAGTTTACTATTGAAATCTCACTTCTTTAATTCTTTAGGTTTGACGATATCAAGTAATACGTCAGCAAAGGTTGTGGTGACGTAAGCCTGTCGTAGCCTTGTACTTGGATTTCCACGTATTTAAATTTCGTGGAGCGAAATAAAATATCTTCTATTAATGATCTGCAGCGCAGCTATCAGTAAAATCCACTCCTTGTTTCCGCTGGATGAATCTCTTGTTGATACCCTCTTTATTTAGTAAACGATGTTGCTTTCCGTATATGATTCAGTTGAAAAGTAGCTCTCTTCCAATTTGTTTCTTTTTTCAATCCTTTCACAAGCGCCTGATGCAAATGTTGTCATCTTAGCTTGCGGTATCGCCAGACGTTTTGATATTTAGTATTCGGAAGTTTAGACTCCATCTTTGTTCTTACTACGGCCGGAACTTTACGTGACAGTGAAATGGCACAATGTGCATGACGTATTTTCGCACTCCTACAGTATTATGTATTCAACGTTCACTTTCCTTTACATGTAAGCATAGGAAAATGAACACAACGCAAATTGTTCTGATTTACTGCATATACAATTGTGGCTGGGAGGTGTGACCAGGCTTAAGGGTTGTAATGGTTAGGAACAGCATTGTCAGATACGTGGTATTAAAAGTAGGCGATCGAAATGTGTCTCATATTTGGAGAGTATCGATATTGCACCCATGGAGACTAAAGGGTGCAATATATAGTTAACATGGCTACTTGTGTGAATGCTGAACGCCATCACCGGAGGCGTCATCCAGATTACAATGTGGTTTTATGCCTGGATCGCCGTCTTAGTCAAAGTGGTCAAAATAGCACCATCCAGACGCCGAAGAATAACCAACGTTTTGCGTGAAGTGTCTGATGACCAGTGAACATCTGCCCGTAACGTATTGCGTTGTGCAGGGCTTGCTCGTTCGATTATCTATCAAATACTTCAGGAAGAGAAATCTACACCATTTCAATTTCACAAGATCGTCAGATGAGGGTAGAATTCTGCACGTGGGTCTTACAACGCTATCATCACAACCCAGACAATTTCATCTGTACTCTGGAACATAAGGCCACATTCAGGAATTAAGAAATATCAAACATCCTCATCGCCCTTCACTGGGCTCTTGACAACCATAACGTACAACGTTAAAAGGCCTTCCAACAGCGCTGATCGGTAGGAAGGACACGAACTCCGCAATTCAGAAAAAGCTGAGGAAGTGTCCACTAATCAACCTACACGAATTCCGCATCTTGCCCTTCTGGTAGAACAGCGCGTGCATGGGTTTTCGGCCAAACAGGTGCGTCTTGCTAGCTTGTAGCTGGGGGCAGAGAAGAGCATAGTAGTGGTGAATATATTCTTCAATCATCGAAAAACCGAAACTGATGTAAACAAAGAACATCATGTATCCATCCACGGTCTTCACGTTGATTGGAGAACGACCGGGCTACTTCCGAGAACATGGCAAGAGCCACGTCGGGTTGTCCAGGAACTGCCATTACCTTGCCTAATTGCCGAGATTACATCAGACTGTTGCTGGATGCTACTGATGTCAACATGCGGATGAAATGCAATGATAATATAATGGACACAGGCAAATTCTAGTCACTGTCCGCGAGGAATGAACTACAAGCGAATGATATCACATCTGGATATTTAATACCTCATAAAAGAAATAAATTACGGAAGATTGATGGATCTGAGGTTATGCCCAAAATGTAAATACGTAATAAATCATTCAAAGCAGTGCATATAAGAAAAAATTCACACTTTTGAAATTTAATACATACATACATACATACTACACCCTGCCTCACGTTGCCGGGTCACTATATATACACACCCTTACGGGATTCGATGGGGAACCCAAGCATAATAATGTATCAGCGTAACCAGACAAACAACCGCGGATGAGACTACGTCGAAGAGCGGCCCGAATTGCCGATACGAGCTTCGAATCGCCCTCCTCCTACTTTCCGTGCTAGCCTTGGCATGTTCGAGGACTTGGGGGGTGGTAACATTCGGAAGAAGAAAGTAACGCAGAAAAATACTTAATATGGTGTCTTATCTAATGTGAAAGTAGGATTCCTGGGTTCAACAATTTATTGGATACTGCTTAGCACTGCTAGAAACTACAAGAATCATGTAACGGGGTCACGAATGTCAATTTATTCCTGAATTATGACATAAGAAAAAAGAACGCTATTAAAATAAACTCTCCGCACTTGGAGGAAAGAAGAAAAAATACGCGAATTACATTGACTCGCTTGAAGGGCGTTCACTGATCCCACTCAGCACAAGCTTCATTTGGCAATGAAATATAATCGAAGTCTGGCAATTAACATTATCTATCTTTCTATTCTTCATTTACTTGCTTCGATCACCACTGTGTAATTTGAGAAGATGTCCCCTACATAAAACACTCTATTCTTAGCACGTAATTAACCGGTCCCTATGCTACATAGTTAATACATGAGGAAAATATTTACATAACAAGAAACACACAACACTGAGCAAAATCTCCCCGGACTTCCCGTAGCCTGACGCCAAGACAGAAAACGATGAACATCGGTTCTATTTGAACTCTAAGAAATACACAATACACTGAAGAAAATCACATGCACATTTTATGTATAAATGGGACCATTTCTGTAAGAAAAACATGGATATCACTTTCTTCTGTTCCTGGCTATACTTGTGTGAATAAACAGAACTAAAAAGTTTTTCAAAATATGATGTATAGAGGCAGCAGTGGCGCTAAGAAGCTTGCCCCCCCTCCCCCTCGCAATAATTGAAAATGGGGTCCCTTGGTTCATGAGAAGGAATGTTACAAGTTTACTTCATATTACAAGCTTGTATATTATTACAATGAACAGCAACGACATCAATAATAATAATGGCATGGAATGACATTAGTAGACGAATAGGTTTGAATGGCGTTTATAAAAGTAGGAAAGATCACAATATGAAGATAAAGTTGGAATTCAAGAGGACAAACTGGGGCAAATATTCATTTATAGGAAGGGGAGTTAGGGATTGGAATAACTTACCAAGGGAGATGTTCAATAAATTTCCAATTTCTTTGAAATCATTTCGGAAAGGGCTAGGAAAGCAACAGATAGGGAATCTGCCACCTGGGCGACTGCCCTAAATGCAGATCAGTATTGATTGATTGATTGATTGATTGATTGGCGAAAGCTTAATGCAAGCTTGCGCAGGCCAGCTCATTCTGTCCTGGGTTCCGACCGGACTCCTTCTGACTGAGAGATACATTTCTGAAAATCCCTAGCTATCCGTTGCATTACACAACGGTACCTTGGGGATATACAATTATTTATTAACTACCATCTAAATTATCGTGATATTACCATTTAACACAAATTTTATTAAACCGAACCATTGAAAAAAGATCCAGTGCGAAATTCAAGGGTCCATAGCTTTTAATCTCAATACAAAGCAGTCTACGTAAAGGGGAACTGGAACAAAAAGAGCCTGTTCCTTTGTCACTCGTCGCTCCGTACATTCATGAGGGAAGGCGGACCGTAACTTTCCAATTACAGCCGCTATTTTACTTCCTAGAATACACTTATTATCGCCCAATTCATTTCATATTACCGCAGACTTCCCAAGAAATATTATTCATTTTTCCTCTATTCTCTCATACTTCACGTCGATTATCTTGGGGCAATATGACATTCGAATTCCTCATTTCACATATCATCGTAGACTATTTTGGGCGTTCGGCCCTCTTATTACTTCTCGTTCTTGTCCAACCTCTCAGCGATGTAGACGAGAGTATCAGCCTTCGAACGTGGTCTGCAACAGTCCATCATCATGGTTGACTCGTTCAACTGCTACAAATCTTGAAGTAATCCAATCGGTATCAGTTCCAGTACTCGTCACGCGTTCCCTTTGTATACAACGACACATACACAGGATTCACACAGGAGTTTCCCTTATGTAGGCCAGTCACTCTAATCACGGGCGGCACGTGTTAACACAGTGAGTAGGATGACTCATAAGGCTTGAGAAACCCTGACTCGGAATAGAGGATTGTGCCTGTCGACACTATTCTACCACCGAATGTTACTGCTACGAATTGGATACCACTAATTTACTGGTAGTGTGTACCAATTTATGCCGGCATTGTTCACACGCGACTCCCGAGATTCATTTATACAAATGTTTTCTAGCGGCCTACCTAATTTATGTACAACACTGAGACACTTACCTCGGCTCGATTGGCTATTGTTCGAGTTCCTAGCACACAGTTCACAAGGTTATAAAGTTTACGGTCGCGACGGGCACTCACTTCGTCTTTGTAAGTGGTCAATAGACTGTTGTCAGCGAGGGCCAGGGTGGGCCTTATATTGTCAAATCGTTGGTCCTTGGTGTGGGACGCTCCGTCACATGAAAATTCAATATTCTTTGACTTGGCCCACAACAGGCGACTTGAACGCACTCTACGGTGTGATGGCAGTAGTACCAGACCAGTAGCTTAGACATTTCCAAGAGAACAAGGATGACCTAGGCCACCATAGCTCAATTGGTAGAGCAACCTACGCGAAATCGGGAGGTTGTGGGTTCGGATCCCACTGGTGTCCGGTTGGCCATTTTTGTTCTGTATTTAACATCTCTTCTACGCGTACTAATTGTACGTAACACGACCTAATAGGCTGAAAATCGGTTTCGATTTGGATAGTTCAAGACATTTAAAGGGTGCGTATAGTAGACCTCGATTCCCTCCTTCACTCGAGCCAAATGTGACCGCAATCCGATCGGCAGTTCTTAATTAATCAAGCTCCCGCCATCAATGAGATCGCTCACGTTCTTTCAAAGGAGGGCCTAACTTTGAGCACAATTCTTGGCTTGGGAGACGCACTACATTCACACGTGTTAGCCATCCATTAAAGCTGGACATCTGGTCACCTCAATTTGCTCCGTGAATAAAGTATTCCATATTTTCAGTCTGAATACACCGAAAATTCAGCTCAATTAATTGATCTTCCTCACATATTTTTCCTATGTCTGTATCAAAATATCACATAATTTTGTGCGCCAAAATTCGACGTTGACAACCGTGAAACGTGCAGAAAAACAGGAAGTTTCTTCTGTTAGTGTGGAGCCTTGTAAAATAGGCAGCAACTCTGGTCGTATAGAACAGTCGTTGCGTCGCGTCTTATCTCCAACTCTGTCTTACACTTAAGAGCGCCTTTTCTCGCGGGCTTGGCTGCAGCCACACCTTTCCGTTGTTTGCCAGGCTATCTTTCGCGGATTCGGTTCTGACCACACGCCGACCGAGTCCCGGGGATGTTCCTTTTGACCAACATGCCACAAATAACGCGATTTCTGAAGTGATTTTCATAGGATGGGAAGATGCAGATGCTATCAATGAGCTGTACAGGACACTGTACGGTTTCATTACATCATCATTATAAAGCGTTATGCCTTTCAGTGTTCAGCTGCAAGTATCTCTGAATTTACTAAATGTCGCCACAATCCTCGATTTCAAACTAGTGCTGTGACCTCATTTATTTCTATATCTCTTATCTTTGAACCGTTAGAAACTGAGTCTAACCATCGTCGTCTTGGTCTCACTCTACTTCTCTTACCCTCCATAACTCCATTATTCTCCTAGCTAACCTATCCTCCTCCATTCGCCTCACATGACATCACCACCGAAGCCGGTTTATGCGTACAGCTTCATCCATCGAATTCATTCCTGACTTAGTCTTTATCTCCTCATTCCGAGTACCCTCCTGCCATTGTTCCCACCTCTTTGTACCAGCAATCATTCTCGCTACTTTCATGTATCTTACTTATAACTTTTGATGAATAAGATATCCTGAATCTACCCAGCTTTCGCTCCCGTAAAGCAAAGTTGGTCTGAAAACAGACCGATATAAAGATAGTTTCGTATATTTATTATTTCAATTAAATTAAATTCGAGAAGGGAAATATTTTGAAAGGCAATATAAAATACAATCATTAAAAAAGCACTTTACCTAATTAGAATTCTGATAAAGGACGAACTGCTTCCAAGTCGAATTCCTCTTTCTCTCTTTCTTCTCTTTCTCACTGCCACTCGTATCATTTGGATACACAGTCACGCACAGACCGTTCGATTCCGAGAATCTCAGCTCTTCCGTCACCACGTGACAAAAGGCACGCCATACTACAGCTGTTACACTCACCAGAATCTGATTAGTATTCTGACTTAACGAGTTTCATTATTACGTGCAACATGTCCGTTTACCAGGCTCCATATCAACTCTATGGAGTTGAATGGAGGTAAAGTTTCCGTCGAGCCTTCACGAACGGACGAAGTCTTTGTGGTTAAAGATCTAATACGGCGCGAACGGACAATGTCATAGAGGCTAGAGATTCAACATGGCGGATCAAGCATGAGGGCTTGGATTCCTTTCATTCTTCAGATTGAATTACTTGTTCACAATAATGACAATGAATCGGTTTTGCATACTATTCTGAATAATTATATGATAAATTATATTTTGTACATTGTATACGTAGGATTCCATTATACTATGCGCTGGCTAACGAACTATTTTGATGTCTCCGCCCACGCGTTCTGCGGTAGCAACAATTAGCCCAAATGTAGAAATTTAAAATATAAGGACAATGTAATTTATGTCAATTTAATTACTTTTCAGATCAAATGTGAGAAAAACACCACACAGATCAACTTAGAAATACTGCGATGCATCTGATACGAGTACAGAAATCTGTATCAACGCAGCCTTTCTACCAGTCCTCTTTGGGCAGCGACCAACAACCATTTTCTTCAGACCTATGCACTGCAATGTTGGGACCTAATATGCCCCTGCATAAACCGGAGCATCTTCGAATTTCAACAAGCTGCCGGGAGCAATCACAAAGTTGGAGAAGTGTGGCATGCCCCTGGTGGAGTCATTTAGAATTGTGAAAGAAGTCAAGGAAAGTTTTGACCGAACCTCTGGGAAGGCAGCCGCTGTCAGCGAAGTAAAACCAGGGGAAGTGACTTCATTGAAGTTTTGTCCAATCACCTCATATCAACGTCAACATGAACACGTGCTCACACACAAGGGCTGGAGATGCTCAAAAAAGGAGAACTGTAAGGCCAATATGTTTCACTGAGAAGTGCCTGTGTTTTGTCCAGGTGCGTGGGATATCACACTCATGATCCATCTTGAAAGAATTCAAACAGACTCTTAAGCTCTTCAAAATAATGTCGGCTCAGGATCGTACCAATAACTGACAAGGAAATCAAAGAAAGACAAGTATTCATCCAGAAGAAAACTGTGCAATGGCAAAATGAAATAGAAAATTGAAACGTGTTTCGTACAAAGCTTAAAATAATGTTATCGCTAGCTTAAACATAAATTCTAAATAAAGCACTTTGGCTTAGTGATGTGTTGCGGCGAGTGGCCAAGAGAAAATCACAGATCTGCTGCTACTTGCAGAGTTCATGTACTGGCGATAAGGGAAGGCTTGAGCAAGTTGCGGAGTTCGGATGTTCAGCGGAGTTCGTGTGACCGGGGTCGGTAAATGTGTGGGCTGGAATTTTTAAAAGTCGCATATTAGGAGAGTTTTAATACCTGGGAGACTAAATGTATGAACATACCTTACTTTCTTGCTGTATAACCTACCGTAACTGATGGAAGAATACCCCTTCAGATACTCAAATGAATCAAAGTTCATCAAGACGGAACACCGGTACATCGACAATGGACTGTCCTGATTGGTCCAGAAGCACTCGAAAGCGGAGAATAATTGCTTTCACTCAAATCAACAGTAAAATTAGTGGCATATTAATAAATTATATTACTACTAGAGAAATAACTTATATATACGTAACTCCGGCGACTATTTCGCTGTAGACACGACTGTCTTCTGTGGGACTCCGCTTCATCGAGCCGTCTTTTGGTTTCTTCTTGAGGTCCAGGGCTAGCTAGCACCGACGAATGGAAGTGCTATGTCTGTGAATTATCAATATCTTTGTCCATAAGGACTACCGAGGGCAGTTCAAACGGGAAAATGGAGGTGAAAAATATATCGTTAAGTAACACAAAAATGATTTTTCCTTCGAACAATAATTAATTAATGCAATAGTACCGACGAATTGGAGTGCTGATTTTTGTTGAAAGAGAAATAGCATGATCCCTGGACCAATAATTTAATGAGTTATGGGCATAAGTCAACAACTCGCCTCACAAAGTAACATCAAGCGAAGCGAAGAACTTCAAAGAAGTTAGGTGAGCGAAGACTTCACACACGAAAGTGTTACATGAACAAATGGCATACTGAAACGCTACGACATAGTAGAATTCATAGTCGTAATGTAGGAAGGTATGTATGTGTGTATTTCTTTACTAATAATGGTATTTATGAATTTACCCCTAATTTTACTCTTAATTTGCGTAAAATCAAAATTATTATCTTCCATTTAGGACAAAAATTGTAATGAAATTTCATGCATACGATTCGTTCACGTACCTCTCGAACGCAACATGACCAGTCCGTTGGAATTGTCGTGATGGTTCCTGCCAGGTCTCTTGATTTAATGTTCACGAGTTTTTCAGCGGAGTCGTCTGAAGTCCATTGTACGTGAAAACAGCCAGCCTGATGATATTTACAAGCTAATAGAGCGCTTTCATGCTAGCGTTGTTTCAATGAATGAAAACATTATTCTGAACGTGCAGATGGGATGGATTCTATGCCTTGAGATGAATATATTTTGCTGCTAATGGAAGCGACTTCGAGCAGTTACTGTAGATCAGCCATCCGTCTGTGTTATCATCATCATTATCTGTGCTTTTTTTCTGCTCGTACGCAACGGTACGCCGTACCGGCACCTTATTTTTCCAAGTTTCTTCTTAAAAGAACTGTGGTTTATTGACAGAGAAATGTATAATAGATATTCCAGCAGATGGCACTGTGTTCAGGAATTGAATTTTCAGTTTTCATTCTTACAAGTTGGTACCATGCTTTCATGTTTCTTAGGCATCATAGATTGGTAACGCAGCCGGAAACAAGAAGCAGTGTTTAGTTTTCGAGTGTATCCAATGTCATGCTATCAGTTCTATATCGGCTCTTCAACATTCAGGCGTTCATGTGAGTTTTGAATTAACCTCATGTAAGTTAAAACAGTTCGAACACTCTTCAAAATGAGTAAAATAAAGCTCACATTTTCAAATCTTTCATGGCCCTTCTCTTTGACCAACTTCTTCATACTTTAAAAGATTGATCCGTTCCTAGCTCTTCTATGATTTTAGTTAGGGAGTAATGATTGTCTCATTTTATCTCACATTGAAGCAATAAATACCACAATCATCATCACCATGGTGTGGCCAAATTGCTGGATGTTCGCTCTCTCCGTCTGAGCACACAAATGCTGGAGTGAAGAAGAGAAGTTCTTCGATATATCTCTTGAAGAGTAATTTGTACAACAGTATATCCGTCCCAACATGCGTAAGTTGTTTATCGAAGATTTAATATAATATAATTTTGGGGAGCAAAAGGCAGCGCGTACTCAACATTACTAACCCAAGAAATAACCATATGTAAGTTCAATTTTTTACTGTCCACTTTTATGCTTGTTCTGTATCAAACAATAAAACGCCCCGCTGTAAATCTGTGTAACAAGAAAGTCAAAATCAGAACTCATCATCAGTTCGGGAAAATGAGTGAAACATACTCCTTTATTCTTTGTAACAGGTACATTTTCGGTTGGGTTTTCGTTTTTCATAAAAGTATCCTGCCCTCATACGAAGAAAATGAAAATATCGGTGTATATTTACTTGTATAGTTGTATTTTCGCCGTGGTACGCACACGTCTTAGCATTGTGGCAACTGTAAACATTCACACACTGTACTTAAATTCACAACACATTATATTTCCACAAAAAAAAAAATGTCGTATGGTTTTTAGTGCCGGGATATCCCAGGACGGGTTCGGCTCGCCAGATGCAGGTCTTTCTATTTGACACCCGTAGGTGACCTGCGCGTCGTGATGAGGATGAAATGATGATGAAGACAACACATACACCCAGCCCCCGTGCCATTGGAATTAACTAATTAAGGTTAAAATCCCCGACCCGGCCGGGAATCGAACCCGGGACCCTCTGAACCGAAGGCCAGTACGCTGACCGTTCAGCCAACGAGTCGGACATTTCCACAAAAAATGTGTTATACGATAACAATTAAATGAATAAATTTCACGAGAAGTATTACGCCCTTGAATTTATATCACTCATCACATGAAGATACTATACCTAACCCAAACTATGAGGTCTCATTATCTTAATAACAGATGTTTACGTAAATCCTGATGTGATGAATTTAAAGAATAAACATACAATATACTTATAAAATGTATGTCTTTCAAAAATCACAATTGTCCAAAGAATGCTTATGAATTACATTCACAAGTACAACTTTAAAAAAAAAATCGCTTAGCCCGCCTCAATTGATCAGCTGATGCGCTTGGCGCGCTTTCTACAGTACGGCCTGTATATTACGAAGGCAGTGGTTGTACGAAAGCTGTAACTATAGTAGTAGGAATATTGATATAACGCAATATTTAATGAAATAACAAGTACAATTGCATTACATTCCCTCAATGTAGTCACGCGCAATGTCTATTACATTTTGACAAATGTCGGGAAGCCGTTGGGGACCGTTAGCAAGGCGTTCTCTGTTGATAACAGCGCGGAGTACAGATGCCACATCAGGAAATCAGTGGCCTCGGAGGGTTCCTTCAACTTCGGGAACAGGTCGAAGTCACAAGGATTTATGTCTGGTGAGTACGGAGGGTGTTCCAAGACCTCATTGCGACCCGTACGAAACTCCTTGACCCATCGTGCAACCGTCCTATACGGTAATGCATTCTCGCCACGGGCTTCACTTAATCCTCGATAATATTCTGATGCACTTTACCACGGGCAACCTCGATTTTAATCCACGAACGCTGATCACCTTTTGAAAACATGCTTTAGAGCGGTGAAATCGACACTCTTCACATCAACGCCAAACAGCAACAACAGTCCCTACTGGATGCCCGTCAAATGTACACTACACATCGACAACAGTGCCACCTGACAGCTCCCGTATCCATTTTGCGCATGCCCGATTTCCTGCGAGTGTCTGGACTACGTTGCAAATACTTTATTTACAGTCATCGTATATCAGACACCTACAGAATCTTCCTCTCGAATGAATCAATTTAGTCTTCAAGAACTTTAGGAGTTTCCCATATCTCACACCCTTCCATCAATATTGGCTGTACGAGAGTCGTCTGTAGTTAGTGTGAGGAAGTAATTATAACACATAGATTGAGCCCTTATTTAGTTCTCAAGCCGATTAATACGGCAAAATTGAATAATACATTACCAATACATTTAAATAATAACCCTCATAATTTTGTGTCTCATTCTGTAGCAAATGGTGTAAGTTGACAGGATATGAACGGCGCCAACTGTCTAGCGAAAAGATTAGGAGAGAGTATATCTGTCACAAGAGAAAGGCCTTTGGATCTGTAGTTTCAGCCAGGGTGACCTCGACGCTGCTATATTTGAAGCGAGAGGAGAAGCTTGGGATGACAATGGAACAAATACGTCACCTATTAACGACCGTGCGCAACACCTTGTTTGAGGCCAATCGTGGGCGGAACTTGAATTGGTTGATGCAGGCAATGTAGTGACTGAATTTCGAAGAAACTGGAGAGACGCGCTAAATCAAAATAAACGGAAAGAAATCATGCAAATATTTAAAAATGTTTAGACCAGGAAGTGCTTGGTGCCCCTATTGAGTGTGATATGGCGACAGCACCTGAATTAATAAAATCACTAGCACGGGCCAAGAGAGCGTCTTATGTCTGATGTCTTAATCTTATTCTTATGATCAAGAGATCGTCGTTTTGATCCAGAGAGTGTATTATGTCTTATAATGTGAAGAGTGTTTCCTTTTTATACTTTCAACGCGAACGTGAAGAGAACGCGGGAGAACTGTTTTATCATGGGAATTATTGAAGAAACTTTAACGTGGGAACTGTCGATTTTGTGTGAGAGACAGAACTATGGCTTTGTTTTCGAAATACAGTACAGTTATGTACAAATTAATAAGAGGCATATGCTTGTAGTGAATAAGCAGACAGAACGTTATTTATCAAGTGTTAAGGAGTGCAGATATATCCACCAGTCGAGAACTTTTACGAGGGATTTTAACTTTGTAAATATTAAGAGTACGTGGCACGCTATTTAGAATTGCTAAACAAATTAGTCATGGACTTGGGAGATAGGAATTCAACTGCCCGACTCGTATTATGTAAACGAGAAACTTGTTTGTGAGATAAGAAGGAACTTGGTCAGTCAGTCAAAAGATGACTATATAGTAGGAGCCATTCAACTATGTTATTATTTCATACAGATTATGGAGTGCAGGAACTTAACTATTAGTGCCGCGTAGTCTAGGTAGCACCAACAGATAACTGTGTGTAGGGTATTTAGGAGTTGGCATGTGACGCTGGAAAGAAGTCATCAGTACGAGTGTTGCAAACTGGACTTACAGATATGGAGCCGTGGCGGTCAGCTTGTTTGATGACGCTACCTTAGTGATGTGTGGTCACTAAAACTAAGTGGTAGCCTAGTTGAAGGTGAAGCTGTCAATCGACCACTCGATTTCATATTATTTTATAATGTACACTTCCATAAACGCCTAGAGAATAGGAAAATTTCCTAAATTTTCATTAAGATGTAGACTCATTTTTTTACTCTAAATACTATAAAGTAAATAATTACCGGTGCATGAGGTCATATTATTTGCATTTCTCTTTTAAACCAAGTGGGTTAACTTGATTTTAATTTAATTATTTGAATTTATTTTCTCTGCTATTTGTTGTCTTGTTTTGTTGTGGAGATGCTATGTAGATCTCAAAAATTAAATGGCATGGGAATAATTTCAAGCGAAGTAATCTGTATTAAACTCAGTAAAGTAATGGTGGGAATTTTAAGGTCAAACATTCAGTCAGATTTCACCATGCATGTGTATGAGTACGAGTGTGGTAGATACGGATAGATATCATGTTCGATGCCAAGAAAGATTCATCAAGTGTTACGTAAATAGTTTGTACGGATGCGCAAGTCTATTTTCGTGGAGTTTCGAGCTCCGCAGGCTGATACTCTATTCGCCCGATTTCCAAGTTGCAAATATGTGTTTTGCAGTGTTAAATTATTGTTGAATTTCGAACGAAGGATTCATTTATGAACCGGCAGGATCTCTATTTCAAAGCAGCTTATTATTAATATGTTAAATGGATTTCAAATAATCATTCTCATATTTATTATTTGCAAACGCTCAGGAATGTTATAAATGTAGTACGGTAACATTCTTGATTTATTACTCCAACACACGTTTCCAAGAAGTCATCTCAAGCCAAGTTTATGCAGAATCTCATCGGTTCCATGAAGTTATGTCTGACACACGCTTATACGTTTCCTGTCCACTACACATCAAGCTACGGTACGCTACTTTCAATACCAATACGTATAATATTGCAATGTAAAAATTACAAATAATTTATACGTATAAATGATACTTAATAAAATTAGACATACAGTGACTCACATAATTATTCGGACACGTTAGTAATTATAGTCTTTGCTACACACTGGCCCTATATTTCAGAGAAAATGTACACGCAAACTAGTTTCTGACAGAACCCAGTTTGACAGATTCAACACGACGTTCAAATGAGTACTTTTAGAAAACAGGAGAGAACCAGTGACCACGGAACCTCAGAACGCAGTTAACGTGCTTCAACAAAATTATTCGGACAAAAGTCAGTTGCCGTGCAGAGGTCGTGTGTAAAAGAGCCACGGACAGTGTGAACGCAAACATTCAGTGTGTTAGAGTGCTGTGTACAACGTAGGTGAAAATTGGCCGCAGAGGAAGAGAGAGCACAATCGAACAGCGGCAGCTAGTAACTTTTCACCATGCTAAATGTAAAAGTTGTCGTAAAATTGCTGAAATGTTACAAATGAAGAAAAGTACAGTCTCTGATATTATCACAAGATTCCTGGAGGAAGATAGGATTGACATCTACCGCATACGGGACGTCCAATAACTTGTTTCTGTGAGGGAAGAGTGTTAAATCATCAGAAAAATTAAAAAGGGACCTAACTTAAGTGCTCCAAAACTCGCTACGGAGATTGCTGCAGACACCGGAAAGAAAGTGCATCCCTAAACAATACGGAGAGTGCTCAGAGTGCACGGCCATATTGCAAGAAGAAAGCCCTTCATAAATCAAGTATGTCGAAGAAAGAGAATGCTGTTTGCCAAATAGCACGTTGAAGAAGACAATGAGTGGTGGAATGACGTTATATTTGCTGGTGAGAGTAAATTTAACATATTTCAATCTGATGGGAGGATAACAGTTTAGCGGCGTCCTAATACTGAGCTTCACGAGAAAAATCTGAAAGCAACTGTGAAGCATGGTGGTGGACAGGTAATGGTGTTGGGGAGCATGTCGGCGAATGGAGTTGGTGAATTGGTTTTTATTGAGGATAAATGCCTCAAAATACTGAGGGACAATATGAAAAAGAGTGCCGAAAAGATGGGGATTGGTGAACATTTTAAGTTTTATCAAGATAACGACCCAAACCATATGGCCTGGAATGTAAGGATGTGGTTATTGTTTAATTGCGCAAAGGGTGCTTCATCCTCCCCCTCCATCACCAGACTTGAATGGGACTGAAAATCTTTGGGACAAACTGGATAAAGAAATAAGGAAAACAACAATCACATCTAGAGAATAATTGAAAAATGGACTTCAAGAAGAGTGGCAGAAGATATCTCCCGATTACATCAGGAAATTAGTGGAGAGCATGCCAAGTCGACTCAGGGAAGTAATTAAAATGAAAGTAAAGCCCACCAGATACTGAACCTTTACTACCATAAGTAAAACGGCAAGTGTCCGAATTATTTTGTGCAATATTGGTTTTGATTTTGATTTTGTTTTTAATGATTATATTTTCATTGAACGTGTTCATTAGAAGAATGATGGATGTTTAGCTTCTATATTCCATACAGAAACTTGTATCTAATTTATATGATTGCTTTATTATTACTGAAACCACTAATACAAAAGAAACTATAATAAATCATGTCTGTCCGAATAATTATGCGAGTCACTGTAATTAAAATGATGCATGTTAGTATACCATTTGTGACATGTAAATTAATAAGAATTGCTGAAGTAATAAATAATAAAGAGCATAACTGAGCATATGCTTGGGCATATTTGTATCTTTTTGGGCATAGTTTATTGTATCGGCTCATTACACCCTGTGCCATGTAGGCTAATGGTTCAAAGTATCAGATTCTTAATTTTCCAGTAGCTTCCTCTTCACCGCTCTAATACTGTTTGGCATATGTATTTACCTACCTTTCTGTACCATTTAAACTTCAAACCCCGAAAAATCCCATACTTCAGAGCAGTCAAATTTCGTTACATTGCTTCATTATATGTTGCTATGACATTAAATACTCATATACACTCATATACTAAAGTCTCCATATTCACAAACACTCTCTTTGGTAACCTTGCAATAAATTTGGTTGTTAACCCTTTCATAGAGGTTTTGCAGCTGACCGTGTAAACATTTCTCTGGAAGTGTCTGTTGTGACAAACCCATGAATAGTGACCTCAATATATTTTCAGGGTTGTTCGTGCTCATACATTCCACTACTCACTTTACGCATGTTGAAATCACACCTGCATGTTACCAGATGATACTGGAGACTGGCCAATAAGGAATTAAGGCACTACGTAACGTAGAGATTTCATAGACCTACGTCTACATGTTTGATCATGTAACTCCAGGAACTCTCAACTTCGGAGGATGGGTTCGCGAGCACTGAGCCCGTAGCTGAACCTAGCATTGCTTCCACGTACTTGCGACAGGTTCTTTACCTTCAGCTTTCCTATCCAACCGCCCTTGGCCATCGCCTCCCGACATCGACGGTGTAAGATTTGCGAGGTCTAGCGAAACTTTATTAGAATTCACATGACGTGTGAGACTATCACACCTGTTGAATGCAGCAGTACATTGTTTACATGCGAATATTCTGTACAGCCTTCGAGGCCCTTCCTTTCTTTCTTTCTTTCTTTCTTTCTTTCTTTCTTTCTTTCTTTCTTTCTTTCGTCAACATCTTCATTTTTGATGCGTCGGACAGAGGGGATGATTGATCAGTTTTATTTCCTTTGAAAACAATAACCACCACCACATTTCATCATTTAAAAATGAGTACTTAGAATTGGACTGTCGTCATGTGGCATGGCTTAAAATGAAGCTGAAATTCTAAAAGACCTTTTTCACTTCAAAACAGGGGCGTATTCTCCTTGAATGCAAGGCATTCATTGCATGCGTTATGATAACACAAAGAACTGTCTGATGTACGATTTTAGGTTGTTTCAAGTCAAATATTAGCGATTTCATCTCTCAGAAGTTCAAAAGGTCCGCGCAACTGTACTGGTTCCGTTGCTTGACTACGTGTGGTGCTGGTGTAGTCTCGCCGTCTACACCACTCTAGGAAGAAAGAGACAGCGAATGGAGGAGTTAAGGATGTAAGGCATTCAATCTTAAAATTGCATTCGGTGGCAGACGTAGTTCTGAAACCCTCCGAACGATGTCGCTGCAATTGAAACTTGGTCAGAATTTGTCACCCCATACCCGTGCTACCCTCTGCCATCTGTTAGTAACTTGGAGAAAGTCGGCATCTTTATAGCGAACGGGACCCACAGATTACCCCCCAGCGAGAACCCAACGTGACGACACTGACCAATGCCACTGGGGGACTTACCTCCAGTGCTTGAGTTGTGGCTAACTAGTGAGTTCATTCATTGTGTTTTCGGTGTTTTATTATATTTTGCGCACATGTAGTGTTAACGATGGATGAGTCTAAAACGGATATAATTGTAAATCAGTTTGAAACGCCATTTACTGGCCGTTCGTTTGATGAACAGATTCAAATAGTCAAAGCCGGGAGACCTCTACCTTCCCTCGTAAATTTCTTCTTCTTCTTCTTCTTAATCTGCTTACCCTCCAGGGTTGGCTTTTCCCTCGGACTCAGCGAGGGATCCCTCCTCTACCGCCTCAAGGGCAGTGTACTGGAACTTCAGACTCTGGGTCGGGGGATACAACTGGGGAGGATGACCAGTACCTCGCCCAGGCGAACTGAACAGGGGCCTTGCGAGGGATGGGAAGATTGGAAGGGATAGACAAGGAAGAGGGAAGGAAGCGGCCGTGGCCTGAAGTTAGTTACCATCCCGGCATTTGCCTGGAGGAGAAGTGGGAAACCACGGAAAACCACTTCGAGGATGGCTGAGGTGGGAATCGAACCCACCTCTACTCAGTTGACCTCCCGAGGCTAAGTGGACCCCGTTCCAGCCCTCGTAACACTTTTCAAATTTCGTGGCAGAGCCGGGAATCGAACCCGGGCCTCCGGGGGTGGCAGCTAATCACACTAACCACTACACCACAGAGGCGGACCCCCGTAAATTTAAAAACAGAAAACAAGAATTGTGTACGCACGTTCAATCCAAAAACTTACAGTAAAACTTTTTGGCTCGAGTGCACCTACATGTAATTAGGGTGAGTAGAATTGAAATTTACTTAATACATTGTGTTAACTGCGTGGTTACTAGTTGCATGCCTCAGTGGAGATTCCAGGATACGCCACTGCTTCAAAACCAAAAGCAAAACAGAAAAAGAATAACATGATTATTTTGGCCCATAACCACATGCTGTTCTCCTTAAGGTTGTAGGCCTATGTATTTCATATTTTATCTTTTCTCTTTCAGTTTGTATTCATTAATTTATACAACTGTATTCAATGTAGGAGCTACTTGAATGGGCGTATTAGCCTTGGTAGCAAATTGTTACAAGTACATTCATTTTTATTTTTATTTTCACAATTTGCTTTATGCCGCATCGACACAGATAGATCTTATGGCGACAATGGGATAGAAAAGAGCTAGGAGTGGAAAAGAAGCGGCTGTGCCTTAACAAGTAAATTAAATTATTTCTCTCTCATTTTTTGTTAATTGAGGTGATTCGATTTTTTCGTGTGATAATATTAATCAGGGACTGCCTACAGTATAGGCATAATCGGTCAGAGACTGATTAAGCGGGGTAGTAAAGGCGTACTCGGTTCACCCAGGGAAGGACGTGGGTTCAGTTCTCCGTCTGAAAGTCAAAACAAAATGGAAACGAGATTTCCACCTCTGAAAAGGCACATGGTCCAGAGGTTCGCTCAGCCTTTACTAAATTTAGTACCAGGTTAATTCCTGGGAAGAAAGGCGACGGGGCTTAGAACTAACCATTCTATACCACTTAGTAACAGTTGACGATAGAGGAAGCCTTTACTTTCCACTCTTTCGAGGGTTTCTTTGGTCTGTACGGAGACGGGTTTGCTCTGATAGTATCAGTCAGAATGTAGTCAACAAGAGAGGAGTCTATTGAACACTGAACACTCCATTGCGTCCAGCACTGTGTTCGAGAGGGGGTGGCAGGACGATCTAATTACTTCAAGATTGGTTATTTCGATGTCAGAATTATCCACATACGTTTGTCACAGAACACTCCTGTTATTTCCCTCATTGTGTACACCTAGTGTTTATCGTTGCTGGTACATTTTCATTCACATTAGTTTTGTTAATGTTGACTGATGTTAGTTGTTTAAAGGGGCCTAGCATCGAGGTAATCGGCCCCACATTAGTTTAGCCACGTAGATGTGAAACAACTGAAGGTCTACAAACAATAAGTCTATTCACCATTGACTTGAGTGTCATCATCACATTGACGGTTTACCACGTACTTAGTCTTCTTAAGTTTAAGTGAAGAAGGTCTCAGTCACCGTCATTTTCATCATTTTCCAAGCACATCTGCTTGTGAATGTTTCCTAGCTCTTACTCACTTTCACTGAATTTCCTAGTAACCTCTTCTTGAGTGTTCATTTTTAGAGTAACACTGCACAAAATTGATATATCTCAGAATATTCCATTACTTCGAAAAGACATACACTCTGGAATTAATAGTATCGCTGAATAACAACACTGTGAGGAGACACGCAAAGGGTTGGGAAACAACATTGTGCCTGGAGCTAAAACAATCCAAGGTCGGCTTAGAACAATGGTCCCGACAGAAAGGGGACGAGTTCTTTGGAAGGAACTGAGGAGGTCGTGTTGGTAATAGGAAATACCCTTAGGTATTAATTGAATTATTTATTTCCGGCTCCTTGGCTGAATGGTGAGCGTTTTAGCCGGCCGCGTGTTCGATTCCAGACAGGGTCGGGATTTTAACATACACTGTTAATTCCTATGTCTTGTGGGGACTGGGTGATTATCAGCGTTTCAATACACATCATCATCTACACACATTGCAGTTCTAACCAGCACAGAATGTCGCAACAGTGATTACATCCCTTCATATAAGACTGGAGTCAAAAATCCACGCACACTTGTCGATCCCAAGACACTGGGAAATCGGTAAGAAAAAGGAAGAATATGAAGAAGTAGAAGAATAATAAGAGGAAGAAGAAAAATATTTGGAAGATTATCGTACCCAGTCAAAACGACCGTGTGCAAATCCTCAATGGTTAACAAAAGTTTGAAATCTTGTCACATATTCGGACTAGACAACAATTCTCAATTCCATTTCTCAAAAAGAAAGGTGATCCAGCAGCGAACCTTAGATGTCGTGATATCTACTTTCTATCTTATATAGTAGCGGCGCTTGGGAATTAGAAGTGAGGGGTGGGAGGGGGCAAAAAAATATACGCACAACAGAAAGTAGCCGGGTTTTGGGATGTTTGCGAGGGGGGGGGGGGGGGAGGGAGTATACACATCAAAAATGAACCAAAAAGCTACCAAATGGTAAGTTTTTGATGCTCTTTGAGCGAATTTCGACAGTTTACTAACTTAAGTCCGACAATAATAATTTTTTGAGATTTTGATTCAATATTATACAATAAAACTTTCACCAAAGAAACAATATTACACACGTATTACAATTAAATAGAATTGCGGCGTGATTATAAAATTTAAAAAAATATTTAGTATTTGACTACACTCTAAGAAACAGACAATATTAAACACACTGCCAGACTGACGAATGCACGCGGCAAGCAGGTGAATCATACCACAGTGTCCGCGACCTTGGCAAAAAATATACCCCTGTTACTCTTCCTCATAGTATTTGCGAAGTCTCCACTACATGCTATGGCGCTATACAAATCGGTTAGCTGCGACAAACGACATTTTGCGCGTATTTTCCGATAATAATTTTGTTAATAATTAAACATTTGCACAAATTGCTTTTTTTTAAAAAATAATTCCTGTAATTCCTAATTTCAGCCGGCTAAAATTGAATAAAAATGTAATGTTTTCTCTACAAAGTGGGGGGGGGGGTGGCGACTGACTCCGTCGCCCCCTTCGTCGCCGCTACTGATCTTATACAGTAAAAATAATAACTTCGTGTGGCTATTTCTAGCCGAGTGCAGCCCTTGTAAGGCAGAGCCTGTGATAAGGGTGGGCGGCATCTGCCATGTGTGGGTAACTGCGTATTATTGTGGTGGAGGATAGTGTTATGTGTGGTGTGTGAGTTGCAGGGATGTTGGGGACAGCACAAACACCCAGGCCCCGGGCCATTGGAATTAACCAATGAAGGTTAAAATCATCGACACGGCCGGAAATCGATTCTGGGACCCTCTGAACCGAAGACCAGTACGCTGACCATTCAGCCAACGAGCCGGACATCTTATACAGTGAAAACCATGAGATGATTCTCGAAGAACCATTTCATGACATTATATGACACAATAACAATAAACACAGCTTCTTTACAGCATCTAGAACAAGTGACACGACTTCAATTTTATTGAGAAGGGGCGCGGTAAGCAGCATACTGTAGTTCCTGGCTTCTGGCTCATGCTGTCAAAGTCCTCATCCTGTTCAATGCACGTCAATGTCACTGGAATTCCACTTAAAATAGATTGTCCCGCGGCTATCATCAAGATATCAACAGCTATGTCAAATCCTTGGGAAAAAAAGAAAAAGTGACATATTGCTTTTATTTTATTCTGATAAGAGGCCATCGATCAGTCCTCACTCTGGTATAAGTTAAATAACTGTATGTTATCACCACCACTCAAGTGAGATAATATGTAATTGATGTACAGTTTAGGCGCTAAGATAACTCATTAAGGTTCGCTTTTGCGAAAGCAAAGAGTTGTTACCGTTGTTTTTTACCTGTGTTATGTTTACGATAAGAGTACAATGAAAAGCAACGTGGATTATTATTAAAATCTGATAGTCCTGTTGGCACACAAATATTCACTTCATAATTAGTTTTCGGACATTAAGACCCATCATCAATTCAAATCGTATTTTAAACACGTTGATCCACACAATTGTGTCGACAATATAAAATAAAGCCAATATCTACGTCGATCAACATGTTTTAAGTAAGTTTTAATTCACTGATGATGGGCCTTATTGTCCTAAAATTAGTTATGAAGTGGATATTTGTGTGCTGATACGACTGTTAGAATGTAATAATAGTAATAACAATAATACAACCATCGGCACTGTTCTTTAGCATAATGACTTTGATATTTTATAATGACTATAATTCAAGTTCCGTGGAGTTTACTTAATGTAAATGGTGTCATGCTTGCCAGCATTGCCAAACATGACCTGCTATACAACATCTAAGCGTGTAAAGACATTTGGACCAGTTTAGCTCAAATGAAACATTATGTCCAAGTCTGATTAAATCCCCCGATACATCCAAGTCTGATTAAATCCCCCGATACAAAGCTGAGGTATCTTAGCACCTTAAAATATTACCAGACTGAATCGTCAGCTTGAGCTCAGAAGGCCAACGCTCTATCATCTAAGTAACTCAACCCTGCAACATCATCATTATTATTATTATTATTATTATTATTATTATTATTATTATTATTATTATTATTATTATTATTATTATTATTATAGTGATATTTTAACTGTTAATCTTTTCCTGGATATTCTCTCCCCCCCCCCTCTCTCTCTCCCTCTCTCACTCGTTTGTTGTCCTGAGTCTGGAGATAGGAGAATGTTTTAGAAGAGTACGATGAACCCTTCTTTTTCGTTTCACGACACTAGGTTACCGGCTGCACTGTTGACAGAAGCAGCTTAACTCATTTGTCCTTTCAAAGAGCTTGAATCAGCAAGTGTCGAAAGAAACCATTCCAACTACCTCTCGTATCGGACTTGAATGAATGAAGATAGCACCTCAAGTCGCTTATTTCAAGCTTAACCTCCCATACATTTTCTTTTCTTTTGATATTGTTCCATGAATGTGTGTGTGTGTGTTACGTGTGAAGCAGCTTTCTACGTCACTACTACAGCTTCCATTGTTACGTTGTCTACTCTTTCCACTACTCCCTGGTTAGTGATGAGAAGGCATAAAAGATTGGGTTCACCAAAGTAACAACATAACCTCACTCTTCTCCCCTGTCCTTCCGTGCTTCTTTTTTAAAATTCTATTGTACTTTATTCACACACAATCCCGTTGTCCGAAAAGAGTGGTATTCAGAAGGAGGAGGAGGAGGAGTTGGCAAGTCTGTGAGGAGAGGACATTCCTGTTCCTATTTTTTTTTTTTCCTTGTATGTATGAGTAAGGTTGTAGGGTGAGAGGGGGTTAGGATTATAGTGGTAACCGAAACCTTGCATTCTCCTTCCCCTCCCAAAGAGTCCCGGCCCGGAAAAGGGCTGCAGTGAGGAAGAATGGAGGCGGGGATGAGAGAGAGTAAGACCCCCACGATTTCCATTCGCTAGTCATCCATCTTGTTCGGAGGTCGCGGGGCTTGACAGACTTCTGACAGTTCTGGGGCTGGATGTGACGGGGTGTACGGGGAGGAAAGGGAGGAGGGTACGGCGTCATTCTAAGTGGAGGGTTGCAGACATAACAGCGTGTGCATGGCAGAGGATGATGCAAATTTTGTTGCGCCCCTTCAAAATAGCGAGTATGCAGGAAGACATCCTCGTCCGAGAGTTGTATATTGACATGCGTCTTTCATTAGTAGGCTATATAATGAAGTTTCATCTCCAAATTATTATTGCTGAATTAGAGCAAGTGAAATGCACTCTTGACCTCGTTTTGAATATAGATTGACTTACAGACATCTCTCTCTTTTTTTTTTCAAGTTGATCTTTACGTCGCACCGACACAGACACGTCTTATGGTGACGATGGGATAGGAAAGGGCTATGAGTGGGAAGGAAGCGGCCGTGGCCTTAATTAAGCTTTGCCTGGTGTGAAAATGAGAAACTACGGTAAACCATCTTCTGGGCTGCCAATAGTGGGATTCGAACCCATTATATCCCGAATGAAAGCTCACAGCTGCGCGCCCCTAACCGCACGGCCAACTCGCTCGGTGCTCGTCTTTACATCCGTAGCTGTGCATTCCGGGACATGCGCTCTACGGGATTACTTTAAATTTAAATTATGGACCATGTAATTGATTTGTCGCAGGGTTGCTCGTTACCTTTGCTTCGAGGCGATTAATACGCTACTTGAGATTATATTTATTTTCCTTGACCAGGACTGGAAGCAACTTATGTTTAAGGAAATCCATATCATTTGTGACAACATGTAATAATAATAATAATAATAATAATAATAATAATAATAATAATAATAATAATAATAATAATAACAATAATAATAATAATAATAACAAAATATTCTCTTATAATAATCTGTTTACCCATCAGGGTCGATTTTTCCCTCTGACTCAGTGAGGGATTCCACCTCTACCGTTTCAATGACAGTGTCCTGGACTTTCAGAGACTGGGTCGGGGATACAACTGGGAGGATGACCAGTACCTCGCCCAGGTGCCCTCACCTGTTATGCTGAACAGGAGCCTTGTGGAGGGATGGGAATATTGGAAGGGATAGACAAGGAAGATGGAAGGAAGCGGCCGTGGCCTTAAGTTAGGTACGATCCCTGCATTTGCCTGGAGGAGAAGTAGGAAATAACGGAAAACCACTTCCGGGATGTCTGAGGTGGGAATCGAACCCACCTCTACTCAGTTGAGCTCCCGAGGCTTAGTGGACCCCGTTCCAACCGTCGTACCACTTTTCAAATGTCGTGGCAGAGCCGGGAATCGAACCCGGACCTCCGGGGGTGGCAGCTAATCACACTAACCACTACACTACAGAGGCGGATAATAATAATAATAATAATAATAATAATAATAATAATAATAATAATAATAATAATGACCGAAGGAGCAGACTGCATGGTTCGGGCAGTGGAAGCATGTAACTTGCATTTAGGAGATGGTGGGTTCGAATCCCACCGTCAACAGCGCTGAAAAAGGTTTCCCGTGGTTTCCCCTATTTCCCGCCAGGCTTTTTCTTAATTAAGCCACGATTCCTTCCTTCCTTCCTTCCTTCCTTCCTTCCAATCTTAGCCCCTTCGTGTCGCCTCTTCTTCGAAAACCTAGCGTGAGTTAGAACAACATTCAACCTCTAATAAATATAATAATTTTAATAAGGTTTATTTAACTGTCTCCACAGTTGGAGGTTGCAAGGTTAACAAAGCTTACTACAAGACAATGTTTTAGATATGATTTTTTAACACTACTAAAATTATAGCGCAGCTGAACTAAAAAGCAAACTTGACCATCAATGCTGCACCTTAATTGAGGCCTCGTCGCTTCCTTTTCAGTCATAGTCCTTTCCAATATCACAACCGCTGAAAAATTCTCTGAGCTTGTGCAATGTTAAACAGCAGTAAAAACCTTGTACCGAAAACAAATGCCATTAGATTTCACTTCTAGGCTTCAACGTTCAGGACTTCCATCTATATAAATAAAATTATAATTTTGATTGTACATTTGAAATTTGGTCTCATGCTTCGTATTTTTTCAGATTGGATAAAAAAATAGTCGAAAATAGGTCATTTCAGTTTTATAATAATAATAATAATAATAATAATAATAATAATAATAATAATAATAATAATAATAATAATAATAATAATAATGTTATTTGTTTTATGTCCCACTAACTACTCTTTTACGGTTTTCGGAGACGCCGAGGTGCCGGAATTTAGTCCCGCAGGAGTTCTTTTTACGTGCCAGTAAATCTACCGACACGAGGCTGACGTATTTGAGCACCTTCAAATACCACCGGGCTGAGCCAGGATCGAACCTGCCAAGTTGGGGCCAGAAGGCCAGCGCCTTAACCGTCTGAGCCACTCAGCCCGGCAGTTCAGTTTTTATATGACTGTCTGTCTGTATCGACAACACGGGAAAACATCTGAACGGAATTTGTCGACACACTGTATTTAAGATAAGGGACAGTCGGGATGTGCAATAGGCTATATATAGTCCTTTATTATTTGACTAGTGTAAAGTGACTTAGCAATATTAAGTGGGCTAACGCAGGAAATGTCAAGGTTCTCCCTATTTCAAAGAATTTTACCTACATAATATTTTTTTAATAATATAATTTCCGATCTTTTATTCTCCATGAGCTTTTTGCAGGACTAGCAGCAATAATAATGGAGATATTTGCGATTGTTATATTATTCACAAACATCCACTTATCCTCGTAAATATTTGTTCAATCTAAAATGTGTACATAACAATAATTGTCAAACATCTCATTTCCAATCATTTTTAGCTGATGTTACGGACTGTAGTAATGAAGATAGACTACTCACGAATTTAAAGTTTAATTACGAAGTCCATGAACGACGAGCATAGCCGGTGTGAAAATAATGTTCAGTCATCATGGTAACGAACTATCTGACGATGGTACTGTTTATTGTCGTGGTTATTTTAATAAGCTGTAAAACCGAGTGGTCATCAGCCTCTGTTCATCAGGTAGGTAAGGAAAATTACTGTTCGAATGAGAAGTATAACATGAACTGACGATCACAAGGAGAAATAGGGATAAAAGGGGGTTGAAAATCTTGATATAGCCGAACCAAATGAAAATAAAATGTGATGAGTGATGACTACAACTAGTTTATCTGAGTGTCCGTTCGTGCTGCAATAGCACTTTCTGTCCCGGTGAGGAAAGTAATGTGTAACTACTTCACTCTTCACACGGTGCCGTCATTCGTTCTTATGGTTTCGCTACAACTGCACAAATCTTGGTGGTGCTATTTAAGGATCCAGCTAGCCTTTAGGCCCGCCCCGAACAAATAGCACAAAAAAAAAAAAAGCTTTCAGGCCAATAACTTGACAGACCAACAATGCCCTAAGCCTCTAAAACTTATCAACAATAGCATTACACTAACTAAATATTGTTGTTAGTTGAGATGTGTGTTGCCTCGTCTGATGCCAATATCTCCATTAGATGACATTACCCAGTCAACAACGAGTACACAACAGCTATAGTAGTAAATATAACCCAAGCAAGTCTCGATACCTCGAATCTTTATGAGATGTTCAAATACATGCAACAACGAAAATTCGGGTTATGAAGTATGGTAAGTAGCCTAAGAATTATATTAAAATTTGCTGATATGTTCGTTATGCTCGTATGGTGTGCACTAGGAGACCTATTCATGCACTATAATTTAATCTTGTATTTGTCTAAAAATATAAAATGAACGTTCTCATTGACGAAACATGAGTAGTATAATAAGCGGGTTCTGCCGCACCTCCGCCGCCGCACGCCTCCTCCTCCGCCGCCGCCGCCGCCCGCGGGAAATTTGAATTTTGGCGGGAAATTTGAATTTGTAAACAAAGCCACGTGCTTTTTGACAGCTGTCATCGACAACAACGCAACGCTAACCTCACTGCTGCCATCTTGACGGGCCTAAACCTCACTAGTGCCAACTTAACCTAACTAGCATGAGGTAAACAAAGCCACGTGTTTTTTGACAGCCACGTGCTTTTTGACAGACAACAACGCATCGCTAACCTCAGTACTACCATCTTGACGGGCCTAAACCTCAGTAGTGCCAACTTAACCTCACTAGCGCGAGGTAAACAAAGCCACGTGCTTTTTGACAGCCACGTGCTTTTTGACAGATTTGTAAACAAAGCCACGTGCTTTTTGACAGACAACAACGCATCGCAAACCTCAGTACTGCCATCTTGACGGGCCTAAACCTTAGTGGTACCAACTTAATCTAACTAGCATGAGGTAAACAAAGCCACGTGCTTTTTGACAGCCACGTGTTTTTTTGACAGCCACGTGCTTTTTGACAGACAACAACGCATCGCTAACCTCAGTACTGCCATCTTGACGGGCCTAAACCTTAGTAGTACCAACTTAACCTAACTAGCATGAGGTAAACAAAGCCACGTGTTTTTTGACAGCCACGTGCTTTTTTGACAGCTGTCATCCGCCATCTTTAATCCAGAGAGCACCGTGCTGCCCTCTTTAGATGTAAATTCGTCACCTGTCACCCGCAGTGCTGCCATCTCGGCGGGCCTAAACCTTAGTGCTACCAACTTAACCTCACTAGCGTGAGATAAACAAAGCCACGTGCAGCTGTCATCCGCCATCTTTAATCTATAGAGCACAGTGCTGCCCTCTTTAGCTACTTACCTTTGAAATGTGGTGGCGGATAATTTGAAAAATGCTTTTTTGACAGCAGCCATCTTGCATCGCAAACCTCAGTGCTGCCCTCTTTAGCTAGATACCTGTGGTGGCAGACAATTCCACGTGACAGCAGCCATCTTTAATCAAGAGAGCACCGTGCTGCCCTCTATGTGGTGGCGGCAAATTCCACGTGCTCTTGTTTGGAAACAAACTCACGTGCTTTTTTGACAGCTACTACCCACCATCTTTAATCAACAGAGTATAGTGCTGCCCTCTATGTGGTGGCGGTAAATTCCACGTGCTCTTGTTTGGTAAATATAGCCACGTGCTTTTTTGACAGCTGTCATCCGCCATCTTTAATCAACAGAGCACCGTGCTGCGAGCAATTTCAACACCTATCACCCGCCTTTTTGACAGCCGTCATCCACCATCTTTAATCAACAGAGCACAGTGCTGCACTCTATGTGGTGGCGGCAATTTGAAAAAATCTATGTGCTCTTGTTGGGAAACAAAGCCACGTGCTTTTTTGACAGCTGTCATTCGCCATCTTTGAGCACTGTGCTGCGGGCAATTTCGTCAGCTGTCATCCGCCATCTTTAATCCAGAGAGAACAGTGCTGCACTCTATGTGGTGGTGGTAAATTCCACGTGCTTTACAAACCTATGCGCTTTTCTGACAGCTGTCATCCGCCATCTTTGAGAACAGTGCTGCCCTCTATGTAGCGGTGGCAAATTCCACGTGCTTTACAAACCTATGCGCTTTTCTGACAGCCGTCATCCGCTATCTTTGAGAACAGTGCTGCCCTCTATGTAGCGGTGGCAAATTCCAAGTGCTTTACAAACCTATGCGCTTTTCTGACAGCCGTCATCCGCCATCTTTGAGAACAGTGCTGCACTCTATGTGGCGGCGGTAAATTCTACGTGCTCTTGTTTGGAAACAAAGCTTTTAATCCAGAGAGAACAATGCTGTCCCGGTGGCGGCAAATTCCACGTGCTTTACAAAGCTATGTGCTTTTTTGACAAAAAAAAATTCTGCTCTCGAGATACTTACCGAACAAGACGATACTATACTTACGAAACTGCTCATCACCTTCTTTCTTCTTCTATGAGTAATAAACAAAAACTCTATCTTGCAAATAAGGAGTGGGAGGAAGGTAATACCTAACCTAAAATAAAAGAATATGCCAATTCTACATTATTTATTTACATCTTGTATGTACAAGTTTTATCTCGAATCATTTTACCCTAGTGATGTTTTGCGTACTTCTCGATGCAATTCTTGAATGTACAAGTTTAGACTTGCCGTACTACAATCTCAGCGTTCCTCTCCCGAATTGTGATGTAAGACAGCGTAACGTAAGTACACACACCTCTAGCATAATGTTTATGTAAAGTAGTACCTATCAATACTACTATGCCCCCAGGCTAGCGTGTTGGTAGAATTTGGAATGACAAACCGTTTACAATCATCGCTATTAAGGGCTACCTTACTAATTAAATGTGTGTACAACTGGTGCTTCTTGCTTCTAATGACAGACATTTGCTTATGCAAAACAGGTGGATTACTTTTAATGCAATTGTTATAGTTTTCAAAACTTAGCTGATTCTGAACGACATTCTTTTTAACCCCCTTCAATCTCTTTATTTGTAATTCATTTAAGAGTTTTATGCAATATGACTTGGATTTAGTACCTACAAATGAATCGATAATATTCCCAGCACATTCATCTTTCATTTTACCTAGAACCTTTTTGTTCACTAGCGGTAGATGATATTGATTATCTGCAGGATAGTTACTTGTATCAAACCTACCCAAATCTGGCTTTATATCATTGTAATAGTCATCAGTTTTGATTTGATAAATAAACGAATCGGTATCTGTGTAGAGCAATTGCGCATTATGCGCGTACTTCTTCATCATATAATCGTAATGGAATTCATACATGAGTGTTTTAGCCAATTCAAGTACTGCAAAGCCGACGTAGGTAGGTTTGTCATACTTAACCTTGACACGATTCATCTGTATAATAACTAAATTCTCATGTATGATGGTGCAGCTGTGGAAATTTGGTTTACTTATTAAATAGTTAGCACCATACCTTTTCTTAATATTATCCCAGTTTGTAATCAATTTTACATCAACGCGTTTGTCAACATTCTCCATAGTCTTACCAAACACACTGTTATTCATGAGCTTGTAGAAATTTTTTTCAAACTCGTTAACCGCATTCGTTCTTAAATTATTGTTCAGATCGATATATGGCTTTAGCCACGGTGACTGATTAAATTCTAGTACGCGATGAATTTTGGATAACTTCAAACCATGCTGCAAACACTGTTTTAAATTTCGGTAATGAATGATATACTCAGATTTATCGCATAAATTAGCAATGAGCATTTTCGTCGTTGATGCAATGTACGGGGGCTTCATATTTTCAGGGCAGAACGGTAGGTCATTATGAGAAGTGTGTAACTCTTTAGGATACTGTAAGTCAACTTCGAGGAAATAACCTTTATCAGCTTCATCGCCTAGGGCGTGTAGCTGTAAAGCATCAATTTCGCACTGCGTCAGCCAGCGGAAACCACTCACCGGTAGATGCTGACTCATCGCCCACCCATACTGATTATTAGCATCCAGATAAACGATATACTGAGATTCCTGACTAGAATCGAAACTCGGCATGTACTTATTATTAGCCCTCGAATATCGCCCGCTGCACTGACTCAGACCGCCTCGAATGGATGCTTTTATAAAGTGCACCATATCGATATCGGTTAGCAGTTCTAAATTCACACGCGTGTATTTTAATATCGCGTCCCAACTTAACCCAGGTGCAGTAAAATACTGACATGGGTCAAGGCTGTAGGTGTTCATGCAAACACAGCGAAAATTTTCAAAAACATCAGCTAACAAAAGTACATCTGTCTTTAAATATAAATCGGAGTATTCACCCAGCGTTTGAATGTGGAACTGCTCCCAGATATGTTGTGCATGTAAATAGTCATCATCACTAATATCTGCTGAATTCAGCGAGCTGTAAAAGGATTGTTTCGATGGTAAGGCACGTTCTTCGAGGCGGTCTAAGCAGTCGAGATATTCATAACAAAAAACACCCTTACGCCGAAGTAAATTAAACTGCGCTTCTTCGGGGAAAACGCGTCGAATTTCCGTAAATTGTTCAGGCTGTAAATGACTAGAAAGTTTATCGAGGCTACTCGCCATAAAGCGAAACGAGTCAAGGAATCTCAGTTTTATAGAATGCTCAGCATCTACTTTTACAGACTTTGCAAACGCAATGTACCGCTCTTTATTCTGAGGGATTATATCTACTTTTTCATCTGAAGCTCCAAATTGTGAAATGATGAAATGAGAGTCGTAACCAGATAAGTTATGAAAAATTACAGGGATGAATTTAGGAACTCTATACTTAAGATTACAGCTATAATGAGCGGCACATCTGTAGAAACCAGTTAAATGATCATGATCAAAAACTTTAGGGTCATTTTCGGAAAATTCCCCATCACAAATGCTACACTTTGTAGCACGTTCATGATCATTTAACTGAATGTCGGTGAGTGGCTTCATAGGAATATTACTATTCAGAATACGACCGAGACGAACTGCATCACTTTCAAGTCTTTCTAAAAATACTTTAGCAGCATCATGTCCTCGATACAGCTCTAACTTGTTAAGCGTACTATCGTAACTACACTTGATGTAATACGCGAAGCTATACGGGACATGCATGTGCGTAGTATTAGTGAAAGAGTTGTCAGGATTAGGTGAGCATGTGTTGCATGGCGTGAGGATGGCTTCAAAGTCTGCATAAATCACGAACGGTACCCACATCTGCTTGTGAAAATTTGTAAATTTTAAAACATTATTGCCTGTAGTAGGTATCTCTGTACGTACATGATTGCAGTCATTCTTGGAATGCTTCGTTAACTGGTCTTCAGTTCTAAAATACTGCAAGCATCCATCACATAGCCACTTTTTACACTTATCTTTTGACAACTGACTGCCAACAAGTCTACTCAGATTTTTAATCCAGCAAAAGTGGCTATTCTCACTGTTTTCAATATAGAGTAAATTAACATGAGTACTCTTCTTATGACATGTATAATACAGAGGACCTACTACAGACTTTTTCTCTACACCATACACATTAATACTAATGTTATTTAGTTCCTCAAAGCGCTTAATATCTTTTAACTGTACGGGAAATTCTATACTATCGAAATTTAGCTGCGTTGAGTAGTGTGGATAGGATGATGTTCTATACGCTACATTCGATTTAGCAGGATTTAAAGCTGACATCACCGCCCATGCAAAACATGCTTCGTCATTGTTTCGGATGTTTACAACAGCTTTTCTTTGCTGAATCCATGTCGGCAGCTCAATGTGCGAAGATCCACGCATAGGATTGTACTTATTGATGTTAACTTCTAGATACATTATTTCAACTAAAGCCCACCCTGATTCCTTTTCCTGAAATTCCTCGCTCTTAGTTGAAATAATGTTAGAGACATCCCTAAGTACATCACCAAAATTAGTCGACTGACTTATGACAAAATTCTTCGTATTAAATGATTTAATGTCCGTTATTTCGGATTCATCCGTGCTTTTAATGTACAAGGCGAAAAGTTCAAAATTAACTTTAAATAAATTATGATTGGACAAATATTTCGCAAGAAGCTGTTGTACATCCGGTTGAACGCAATTTAAAAAGTTTGAAGTGCTCTGAAACTTTTGACTGGTGCGAATTCGGTAACTAGCAATCCTACTTTTAAGTGCTGTATTAATTTCCTCGATGTTTGCGTTACTACCACTTCTACACGCATTATTTTTATGCGCATTACTCCGTAAGTGCCCCTGAAAATGCGAAGATGGTACATCAGTGTTACAGTGCTCGCAGTGAATAGTTTGAAGTTCATGATTTTTTCTAGGTTTTTTACTACTAGTACTTTCTACAGCTACATCAGTAGCTGCACGCTTTTCCCCTACTACTACCTGAGGGCAAGTAGATATTTGATGTACCTCTGCTAAGTGATCCTCATATCGCTCTACGTTAGCGAAATACACACTACAAACTTTACATAAAGCTGATGTTATGCTAGGGTGTTTTGATTTCATATGGCGCATGAAGTTATCACGCCTTGCAAACGTTACATTACATTCCTCGCAGCAGGGGGACATCTGTTCATGATTTTTTCTAGGTTTTTTACTACTAGTACTTTCTACGGCTACATCAGTAGCTGCACGCTTTTTCCCTACTACTACCTGAGGGCGAGTAGATATTTGATGTGCCTCTGCTAAGTGATCCTCATATCGCTCTACGTTAGCGAAATACACACTACAAACTTTACATAAAGCAGATGTTATGCTAGGGTGTTTTGATTTCATATGGCGCATGAAGTTATCACGCCTTGCAAACGTTACATTACATTCCTCGCAGCAGGGGAACATCTGAAAAGAGAACGACCGATAGAGATTAGGTGAAAGTTACGGAAGAAACCAAGTTTCAACCCGTTGAGGTCAGACATAGCCATGTGTGCCTGTTTGAAATTATACCACGTCTATAGCGTGAGGATTAAAGAGAACAAATATTTATCAATACTCTAAAGTTACAATGTTTTAGAAGAAACCAACTTTCAACCCGTTGAGGTCAGACATAGCTATGTGTGCGTGTTTGAAATTATACCACGTCTATAGTATGCGGGTTGAAGAGAACAACTATTTATGATTAGCTTAAAGTTACAATGTTTTAGAAGAACCCGTTGAGGTCAGACATAGCCATGTGTGCCTGTTTGAAATTATACCCCGTCTATAGCGTGAGGATTAAAGAGAACAACTATTTATCAATACTCTAAAGTTACGGAAGAAACCAAGTTTCAGCCTGTTGAGGGCAGACATAGCTATACCTCGTCTATAGTATGCAAGAACAACTATTTATCAATAGACTAAAGTTACGATGTTCGGAAGAAACCAAGTTTCAGCCCGTTGAGGATAGACATAGCTATGTGCGCGTGTTTGAAATTATACCACGTCTATAGTATGCGGGTTGAAGAGAACAACTATTTATGATTAGCTTAAAGTTATAATGTTTTAGAAGAAACCAAGTTTCAGCCCGTTGAGGTCAGACATAGCTATGTGTGCACGTGTTTGAAATTATACCACGTCTATAGTATGCGGGTTGAAGAGAACAACTATTTATCAATTGCTTAAAGTTATGATGTTTTAGAAGAAACCACGTTTCAACCTGTTGAGGGCAGACATAGCTATGTGTGCGTGTTTGAAATTATACCTCATCTATAGCGTGAGGATTAAAGAGAACAACTATTTATGATTAGCTTAAAGTTACGATGTTTTAGAAGAAACCAACTTTCAGCCTGTTGAGGATAGACATAGCTATGTGCACACCTCGTCTATAGCGTGAGGATTAAAGAGAACAACTATTTATCAATAGACTAAAGTAACGATGTTTTAGAAGAAACCAAGTTTCAACCCGTTGAGGTCAGACATAGCTATGTGTACGTGTTTGAAATTATACCACGTCTATAGCATGATGATTGAAGAGAACAACTATTTATCAATAGACTAAAGTTACGATGTTCGGAAGAAACCAACTTTCAACCCGTTGAGGTCAGACATAGCTATGTGTGCGTGTTTGAAATTATACCACGTCTATAGGATGCGGGTTGAAGAGAACAACTATTTATGATTAGCTTAAAGTTACAATGTTTTAGAAGAAACCAAGTTTCAACCCATTGAGGTCAGACATAGCCATGTGTGCCTGTTTGAAATTATACCCCGTCTATAGCGTGAGGATTAAAGAGAACAACTATTTATCAATACTCTAAAGTTACAATGTTTTAGAAGAAACCAATTTTCAGCCTGTTGAGGGCAGACATAGCTATGTGCGCACCACGTCTATAGTATGCGGGTTGAAGAGAACAACTGTTTATGAATAGCTTAAAGTTACGATGTTTTAGAAGAAACCAAGTTTCAGCCTGTTGAGGGCGGACATAGCTATGTACGTACCTCGCGTGAGGATTAAAGAGAACAACTATTTATCAATAGACTAAAGTTACGATGTTTTAGAAGAAACCAAGTTTCAACGAATAGAGGTCAGACATACCTTAAAATCTTCGCGCTGCAAACTGTTACTCGGATGTATAAAATGCGTGCGTTCAAGCCTGAAACTCGAATGATAATATTCTGGTCGTACCTAAAAAAAAGAAGAAACATATATGAATGTAGTGTAGGGTGCATCATCTAACCTAATTATCTTTACAACTCAAAGTTCGAAAACATACCTTTAAAAAAAATGCACGTGCTGCAGGCTGTTACTGGGATGAATAAAATTGCGTACTTTCGAACGGTACCTAAAAAAAAGAATAAACATATATGAATGTAGATGTCTAGCGTAGAAGTTGCTTTGCAAAAAGTAACTAACAGTTCTACCTTACCTTAAGATAAAGGCTGAAGAATAATATTCACAGCAGACGGGAGATGTGTGTACGTACGTAATAAACGCATACAGAGAACTGTGAGCACTTCGCGCAGACTGCAGTGGCTAAATATTCTGCTTGTTACCGAGCGGATGTGAAAAAATCGCTGACAAACTGCGGGTACAGTCAGAACGAATGCAACAAGAGCCCTCCCTGTACTCCTGCAAGCTGACATATTCGAACCTCCTGTTGATGCCGAGGTGTCAGAATTTAAGAGTTCGAGCCTTGGAAAGTTAGCATGTGATCCTCGACTTCTCGAGGGTACATACGCGGTATTCCTTACCTGTAGGTATTGAGCTAAAGCTAGATCATGTAATGACGATCGCACAGCCCCCCCTCGCCTAGCATTTACGGCTTCTAGTTCGAACCCGCTATCTTCTGAAGTAGCGAGAATGATTGAAGAGTGTTGAGGGTGATTCATTCGTCGGATGGAGGCGTTAAGCTATGTGCAGGCTTCTTCTAGTCGGGGTACGCGATTCAAATCCTGGCAACTTATACCGTCGGGAAGGGCATCCGGCTAGATCATGCAATGACGATCACGCAGGTCCCTCACCTAGCATTTGCGGCTTCCAGTTCGAACCCGCTATCTTCCGAAGTAGCGAGAATGATTGAAGAGTGTTGAGGGTGATTCATTTGTCAGATGGAGGCGTTAAGCTGGCTTCTTCGGTAGGAGTAGGCTATGTTGTAATGTTCGGAAGAAACCAAGTTTCAGCCTACTGAGGTCGGACATTGTCGTGAGTTTTACTAAGCTAAGTCTACATCTACCGTACCCCCTACCTGCTAGCAATAACACGAAACGCTGAGGTACCGAAATATACAAGTTCTACAAGCTGACGTACTTGTACTATGATTGAACTGGGGGAGGTTTGAGCTCAACTCGAGAAGCTGCTAATAATTTTAATGCGAACTGTACACGTGTAGTGGACTCTGTACCCTGCTGAGGTAAACGCATTCCAGCGAGGAGCTAGCGAGCCGGATGCAGCTTGCGTGCGCGTGTGTGTGTGTGTGTGGGCATGCTATCCCAGAATATTTTTTCCTCGTTCTAGAGCCTGTTACCTTCCTGATGTAACAAGACTAGGATTTATTTTTTAGACTACACTTAGCTAGAAATAGCTACATGAAATATCGCAAGAATTTGTTGAGTTGCCCTTCCTGATGCAAACTACGCAGCTACGTATTAGGCGGAAAAATTTTGTCCGTTTTGCTCTACGATGCATCGTTTTCGAGATATTTAACATTTTGCATTTAAGCCTCCAAATTTAATGAATCGAACCTGCACGGTACGTTATACTCTCTACCATAGCTAGACCTGATCATGTTACGAAGACTCGCTTCAATACAAGCTAAAACAGAGCAAATGCCAAAGGGCCTAAGTAGGAACCGAACCGTTGATCCCATCATTAGACTATGATTTTCTTGTTCCTCATACTGCGAACCTGGGTATTAGGCAGAAAAATGTTGTCCGTTTTGCTCTACGGTGCACCGTTTTCGATATATTTAACATTTTGCATTTAAGCCCTAAATTTAATGAATCGAACTATCATGACACGTTAGCCTCTAAGCTAAGAGTAGCAACCATCTTGCGCAAGCACCCTTAAAGCGTCTCATAAGGAGTTATGTATAGCCGCCATCTTGTGTCCGCCATCTTGCGCAAGCATCCTTAGGGCGTCTCAAGCCATCTTGTGCAAGGACACTTAAGCCGTCCCATAAGAGCAGTCGCTATCTTGAGCAAGCATCCCTAGGGCATCTCATAAGGAGCCATGTATAACTACCATCTTGAGCAAGCATCCCAAGGGCGTCTCATAAGAACCTGTGTATAGCAGCCATCTTGCGTAAGCACCCTTAAGGAGTCATGTATAGCCACCATCTTATGCAATTAGCGTCGAGAGAGGGCTGCTGTAGAATTTTTCTTTTTAAATTATCCGCCACCACATTTCAAAGGTATCTAGCTAAAGATGGCAGCACTGCGGATGACAGGTGACGAATTTACATCTAAAGAGGGTAGCACTGTGCTCAAAGATGGCGGATGACAGCTGCACATGGCTATGTTTACCAAACAAGAGCACGTGGAATTTGCCACCGCTACATAGAGGGCAGCACTGTTCTCAAAGATGGCGGATGACAGCTGTCAGAAAAGCGCATAGGTTTGTAAAGCACGTGGAATTTACCACCACCACATAGAGTGCAGCACTGTTCTCTCTGGATTAAAGATGGCGGATGACAGCTGACGAAATTGCCCGCAGCACAGTGCTCAAAGATGGCGAATGACAGCTGTCAAAAAAGCACGTGGCTTTGTTTCCCAACAAGAGCACATAGATTTTTCAAATTGCCGCCACCACATAGAGTGCAGCACTGTGCTCTGTTGATTAAAGATGGTGGATGACGGCTGTCAAAAAGGCGGGTGATAGGTGATGAAATTGCTCGCAGCACGGTGCTCTGTTGATTAAAGATGGCGGATGACAGCTGTCAAAAAAGCACGTGGCTATGTTTACCAAACAAGAGCACGTGGAATTTACCGCCACCACATAGAGGGCAGCACTATACTCTGTTGATTAAAGATGGTGGGTAGTAGCTGTCAAAAAAGCACGTGAGTTTGTTTCCAAACAAGAGCACGTGGAATTTGCCGCCACCACATAGAGGGCAGCACGGTGCTCTCTTGATTAAAGATGGCTGCTGTCACGTGGAATTGTCTGCCACCACAGGTATCTAGCTAAAGAGGGCAGCACTGAGGTTTGCGATGCAAGATGGCTGCTGTCAAAAAAGCATTTTTCAAATTATCCGCCACCACATTTCAAAGGTAAGTAGCTAAAGAGGGCAGCACTGTGCTCTATAGATTAAAGATGGCGGATGACAGCTGCACGTGGCTTTGTTTATCTCACGCTAGTGAGGTTAAGTTGGTAGCACTAAGGTTTAGGCCCGCCGAGATGGCAGCACTGCGGGTGACAGGTGACGAATTTACATCTAAAGAGGGCAGCACGGTGCTCTCTGGATTAAAGATGGCGGATGACAGCTGTCAAAAAAGCACGTGGCTGTCAAAAAACACGTGGCTTTGTTTACCTCATGCTAGTTAGGTTAAGTTGGTACTACTAAGGTTTAGGCCCGTCAAGATGGCAGTACTGAGGTTAGCGATGCGTTGTTGTCTGTCAAAAAGCACGTGGCTGTCAAAAAACACGTGGCTGTCAAAAAGCACGTGGCTTTGTTTACCTCATGCTAGTTAGGTTAAGTTGGTACCACTAAGGTTTAGGCCCGTCAAGATGGCAGTACTGAGGTTTGCGATGCGTTGTTGTCTGTCAAAAAGCACGTGGCTTTGTTTACAAATCTGTCAAAAAGCACGTGGCTGTCAAAAAGCACGTGGCTTTGTTTACCTCGCGCTAGTGAGGTTAAGTTGGCACTACTGAGGTTTAGGCCCGTCAAGATGGTAGTACTGAGGTTAGCGATGCGTTGTTGTCTGTCAAAAAGCACGTGGCTGTCAAAAAACACGTGGCTTTGTTTACCTCATGCTAGTTAGGTTAAGTTGGCACTAGTGAGGTTTAGGCCCGTCAAGATGGCAGCAGTGAGGTTAGCGTTGCGTTGTTGTCGATGACAGCTGTCAAAAAGCACGTGGCTTTGTTTACAAATTCAAATTTCCCGCCAAAATTCAAATTTCCCGCGGGCGGCGGCGGCGGAGGAGGCGGCGGAGGAGGAGGCGTGCGGCGGCGGAGGTGCGGCAGAACCCGCTTATTATACTACTAACATGTATTCGTACAGCTAGAATTAATAAAGAATTGGTAACACCTTGTCATGATTTGGTAATCTTCTTCTGTATCCCTTGTACTTATACTTCGAAATTCTCAACCATATTCAGCGACGGTGAACAGGAACTGATTTCTAACTACCCCTAGTGGCATGAATTTAAATAATTGATTGATTGATTGATTGATTCATTCATTCATTCATTCATTCATTGATAGCTTTTTTGTCATTTAATATACATCCTTATAACTTTCAAGGCCTGCAATTCCTGACACGAATGCACAATGTCGACGCGCTAGACAATTTTCAATTTTTCACTCAAACTCAAGCTGTAAAATTTTCTCTTTCGTTTCTCCATTTTACAACAAACTACTCTGGCATCATCTCACACATCTGACCAGTGTAATAGACAAAAGTTGCGATGGAAGAAAATTGCCGCTCTCTCGAGCAATCTGAGCTATAATGCTACAACATGCGAGTGTGTCTAAATAATGAAGTCGCGTCAATGTGACTAGTAAGGAAGAACTAACATTAGCGGCACTTCCACTAGTTTTACCTCAATTAAGACACGCCTTCCTTCCTTCCTTATAATTGTGTAAAATTAAATCCTATATTCGAGGTATAGAATTAATTCAATAGGTCTGAACAAGGATATAGCTTACGTTCCTAGATACTGAATCGTCCGTGATACAGAAATTCAATTTACAGAGGCAGAGATAGGCCTACATGTAAAGTATTTTAAGTTCATTCGGGAAATAGAAGTGACCTCCGTATCGCCAATTTGAATACTAGAGGTTTGATTGATAGAGTTTCCATTTAATACCATTATTGGAAAGTCAAGAAAAACAACCAATAAGTTTGGATTAATATTACTAAATTTTTAACTAATAATATCTATGCCTTTGCTGGCAGGACCTGGTGATTACAGTGCACTATGTCTTCTGGTATAGGCTAGAGCAATTTTGTTACTTTCATTGTTCTGTCTCTGTCTTATCCTTGGCTTAGACAATATGAAAGTGACTGAGGTATGAGCGATGCTAGTAATGCCATTCCTTGTGCAGCCAGTCCCTGCTATGAATGGTGTGAAAATGTTGCTCATAGGGCCGGTTGGTGCATGCATTTCAGTGGGCTTGGCAGACTGATATGTGATAGCAACTTCTGGCTCGATGAGGAAAGCAACGGGAAACTACCTCACTCCTCATTTCCCTAGTACGCCTCTTTAGTGATGCCTAGGCCATCTATGACAGCTGGTGGCAGAGCTGTTGAGGATCCAACCAGCCTTAGGGCTGAAGACTGAGCATACACACATAAAAAATTATACCAGCAGGCCCAAATGGTTTGATAGAATAGCATCCGACCCGTTACTTAACAGCCTCACTTTAAGAACTCACATTAGAACGCCTATGTTTGGAACCCTTCACCAAACGAGGGTAATATCCTAAGATTCCATTGGATTATCCGACATATTTAACGAGCCACTGACGATGATTGGTGACCAGTCTGGTGATAAAACACCATGAATAATACAGACTCGAGTCTCTAAAGCATCCACAGTTAACAAATACTATCAGATACTATCAACGTTGTCCAATTTTTCTTTCCATTTCCAACTATTTTGCCTACATTTTAGTGGCATATTTTATATGAATATTTTTAACCAACAAACCACAAATTTGCAGAAAGGTAGCAAAGTTTACTTTTCTATGACTTCAAATTGTCAATACTAACTGCTAAGGATTGTTACAATTTGAACTCTGCTTTACACTTCAGAGATGCACTGCAAAAATTGATCCGTGTGGACCGAGGCATTAGAGTACATCCATGATATTCCCTGCCTCTTGTAAGAAGCCACTAAACGGGGACCCAAGTGCTTTCATCTTGGATGCATTGGTTGGTGAACACGGGTCCCTTGAGTTTGACATTGATTCCACTTACTTGTGTCAAGCTTCTCGCTTTCGCCTTTCCTATCCGATGTCCCTTGTTCAAGTCTTGTTCTTTTCCGACTGCATAAATTTGCTCGAAATTTAGGTTTTGAGTACTACTGAGTCCTTTATTTCAACGTCCTTCAAGGCAATTGCCTCTCTTTAGTCGATACCTACATTCTTCGAAGCGTCAAACCTTCTCCATGTTGCCCTTTCTGATTTATATTAATAGACGTTGGTTGCTCAGTTGTACTTCCTCGCAAAACAATAACCACAACCATCGACAAACCAAGGATAGCCAGGATGACAGCCAACATCCGAAATGAATGAGGCAAATAATGACAAGAAGAATAAGAAGGGGCCGATGACCTTCGATGTTAGGCCCCTTTAAACAACAAGCAACATCATCATCATCAAGAATAAGAAGACTCTTAGAAAAATTAATTAGCGTTCAATTTTGAAAGATTTTATCTGATACCATAGAATACAAAATATTACACGTAAAGTAAGGGATTAAATTTCCTTGCTATTGAGACTTGCCTGCAGTGAGTGTCGAAAGATGAGATCTACTGAAAGGATATACAGGGTGTCAAAAGTTATTAATAATCCAAGTTGTTTAACAACCGTCCGTTCTTAACAGTTCAAACGGCACCGGGGATATTCGAACGGGTGTGATGGTGCCATGCCTCCAATGACGCAGGGGGACGCCATTTCGAACATTTGTTGTAAAAAGAGCAGCTTGTGAAACTTTTGCTGGTGAACGGCCTTAAATGAGTAGAATTTTGCTTTTGATTCGATCGTTTCCGGAATATGGTTCCTTATCTCAAATTAATCCATTTGCCGTCCTCCATCATCCCTGAAAGTTTGTAACATCATCACGGATACACTCTGTATATAGGATTATTCGGATTCTTGGAATCAGTTGTTCCTGGTATGCCTAATAAAATTAATTTCGTGTGGCTATTTCTAGTCGAGTGCAGCCCTTGTAAGGCAGATCATCCAATGAGGATGGGCGGCATCTGCCATGTGTAGGTAACTGCGTGTTATTGTGGTGAAGGATAGTGTTATGTGTGGTGTGTAAGTGGCAGGGATGTTGGGGACAGCACAAACACCCAGCCCCGAGCCACTGGAATTAATCAATGAAGGTTAAAATCCTCGACCCGGCCGGGAATCGAACCCGGGACCCTCTGAACCGAAGGTTAGTACGCTGACCATTCGGCCAACAAGTCGGACAGGAGGCCTTATTTACGATAAATAAGGAAGTTGCCCTGTACACCTTACCACCAGCTGCAAGTAGAGGATCATAGAGGCGCTTAGTTCATTCACAGCGGCTAACAGACTGAACACTTGCCTTGACTGAAAGGGGAGCCAAGGCTATCATCTTCGGAGAATGGGTTGGCGACTATGGTTCCCCTAGCTGAGTCTAACATAGTTTCCACTTACCTGTTTCAGGTCCCTCGCTTTCACATTTCTCATCTGGCCTCCTTTCATTACACCTTGTTCTTTTCCGTCACCGAGCGAGTTGGCCATGCAATTAAGGGTGCGCAGCTGTGAGCTTCCATTCGGGAGATAGTGGGTTCGAACTCCACTGTCGGTAGCCATAAAGATGGTTTTCCGGCGTTTCACACTTTTTCACACCTTAATTAAGGCCACGGCCGCTTCCTTTTCTGCCCCATCTTCCCCATAGCACCTACCTGTGCCGGTACGACGTAAAGTCGATTGTAAAAAAATAAACTTTTCCGATCTCCATGGTATTAGGTTTACGATGCCTAGGGAGTGTTTCATTTTCACGCCCTTCGTGGTCTTCCGCTGTGTTCTCCTTCTGCAGTGTCAGACCTCTTCCATTTTCCTCTTCCGATTAGTGTTAATAGAGGATGGTTGTCCAGTTGCACTTCATCTTAAAACAATAATAATCACCACCACCTCCACCACTCTGTTTCTAAACATGTGGAATCGAGGGGTGGGATAGTACACCCGAAAACAACATAAATGTCCCTATGAACAAGTGCTCTACGGTCAAGCCTGTTTCATTTATTAGCTATAATGTGGCAAGAAGAGTTCATATTTAGGATTCATTTTGAAGTCAGGCATACCGTACTTCTTCAGCGTGTGGAACAAGTTTGCCATCGAATACATCCAATGCCTGGACTGTTCGAACGTGACCGACAATCAATGAGGTGGCGTGTTCAGGTGTGCATTCAAGTGCATGGTGGACATTTTGAGTATTTCTTGTATAAGAAAGCAGTATCTCTGCTTGTAAACAAACGAGGCGACAGCTACTCGATGTAGAATGTGCCAAGTAACGTAATTATTTATGTACAAATTTGGAAAGTCTCTAGATCGTAAACGATCGATCGTAGGGTATTTGATCAAAGGGACTTTTAGTCTTTTTTTTTGGGGGGGGGGGGGGGGTTCCTTTCCACTTTATAATTATTTTATACATGTTCGGGAACACACTGCATAAATGCTGAATATCACCCAATCACTTATCACGATATTTCAGGAACTACTCAATCAATGAAAAGAAGAATCTGCCACAGAGGTTCCTCTAAGGTCATAAATAACAGCCAAGAGTCCTTACAGGAAAAAGGAACCCTTAAGGAGTAAGAATGAGAAGGTAAAGGAGAGAAAGTGAAGCAGAGTGCTATGATATAATTTTTATGCCGCTTGGTAATATTCATACTTCTTGCCACACCGAGCAAGTGCGGCCAGTATCCAGTATTCGGGAGATAGTAGGTTCGAACCCCACTGTCGGCAGCCCTGAAAATGGTTTTCCGTGGTTTCCCATTTTCACACCAGGCAAATGCTGGGGCTGTACCTTAATTAAGGCCACGACCGCTTCCTTCCCACTCCTATTCCTTTCCTGTCCCATTGTCGCCATAAGACCTGTTTGTGTCGGTGCGACGTAAAGCAACTAGCAAAAAAAAAAAAACTTATTGTCACGGCCTTCTTCGTGTTGTAGAATGCTGACCTATTTTGAAATGGAGCACTTGACAACCATGCTTATTGTATTCTCCTGTTGTTTGAAACTAGTACATGTCTCAAATATGTAGTAAAATATATGTAAATGTACCTGTCGAACTGTAGGCCCATTTATTGTCAGAGTAGCGGTTCCTCTCCATGTACGACAGGCTATCAGGGAAACCATGGTTGTCTTTTCTCCTTATTTTCTGAAAGTAGGCCTATTAGTAGCCTATTCAAAATCAGGGCAACTGACAAGGAAATGTGTGAAATAAAAGAAAATTTCATAAGAGAAGGAAATCATAGGCACCTGCTCGTGCTGTTTCTCTGGAAATCTTTTCTTTTTTCTTATATGTGGTAGATGTCTGTAAAAAACGAAGAACGGATAATTCCGCTACTTCTGCAATCATGACCAAGTGACATATCCAAACCCTAACGCTGAATACCTATTAACTGGCCCTGGGGTCACTAATCAGGCATCCTGAACCACAGTACATATACACACCATTTCTAGCCAGCAACACTAGGGCTACGAATTCAAGTGATGAAGACAAACTCTGTTCCTTAACACTGAGCATTTGATGAAATATATTGGGCATGCCGTTGACTTACAGTATATGTAATTTCACTAATCGTTTTCATTTATGGAAGGGTAAAGAAAAAATAAGAGATAATTCAAGTGTAAAATAAACATTTATTTTTCAACATACCTTAATACATGGAATTTCAGAAAATAAGATAGATCTGCGTATGTTGCATACTTTTAACAATTTGGTGTTCATTACTTTTAAATATAGTAATAATAAAAATAATTTTAGATTTTACTAACTAAGTTTAACCTCACGCGGGCTGAATGCTAAAAACAGACTTATTTCTAATCTTATAATAATAATATACACTAAGAGCTATCTTACCAGAAGCCCCTCAGAGTTAATCCGAGAAACAATTCGGGACTCTAAAGAAGTGTGAAATTTGCCGACGTCAACTTTGCAATGTTACTGATTTTGAAATGACAATCATGTCATCCTTCACCTTTCATGCCATTCTTTTCCTAGTTTCATGTGTTTTGATTGCCCCGTCTATTAGGGAACAGCCAATCCGATGCTCTCCGTGTTTTAAAGGAAGCCTAAAATCAGCACTTCCACACAAATTTTTTTAATTGCTCATCTTTTCGGATGCTTTCTTATTTTTCTCATTCTCTACTTGCTTTTTTACTTTTATTTTCTATTTCAGGACGACACACAAACACAGTCTCCGAGGCTGTCGAGCGTCCCCCAGCCTGTGGAAATAAACAATTAAGGTTAAAATTCCCGACCCGGCCGGGAATCGAACCCGGAGCCCCTTGACTCTAACCATTTACCCATGGAGCCGGACACCTGTGAGGATGTTGCAAGCCTACGGCAAACGTTTTCTCAGGAACTAATTACTCCTTTGCACTATTTCACATTGTTACGTGAAATGCCTCCTCATCCCCCTCGAGATATTAAAATGAATCCTGTAGACACCATGGAAACAGTGATCATTACACTTCAGTTGCTACGGTTTCATGCCATAAAAGCGTTCTGCACCAGAGTTCTCCGCCTCTTCTACTTTTCAATTTTTAAGAAGCGCCTGGGGAATGGTAGAAGATGGAATCATCTCTTAGACAGCAATGCAGCATATATCTCCAACACAGATTGAAATGTTGATTTCCGACACATCCACTCATCACGATATTTCAGAAACTGCCCAGCGTATGAGAGAAGAATCTGACATAGAGGTTACTCTTAGGTCCTTATAGGAAAAAAAGAACTCTTAAGAGGCAATAATAAGGAGGTGAAAGAAAGAAAAAGAAGCAAATTTTCCGGGCAATAGGTCTCAGAGTGCTATGATATAATTTTTATGCCGCTTGGTAACATTCATACTCCTTGCCGCGGCTTTCTTCGAGTTGTAGCATGAGGACCTATTTTGAAATTAAACAGTCTCTGCGCAGGGAAATCCATGAACCAATGTGCATTCTTTGTCACAAAAGTCCAAGATGGGCATTGCCTATTGGTCTATTTGTCATGTGGTGTAGATTAGTCGTTCCCAAACTTCACGAACCCCGGACCCTTTGAAAAAATGAAATTTCATGGAACGTCTCTGAGTTTTGAAGAAAGAAGCAGTAATTATATTCCAATTTAATTAAATTCCTAAGGCCAGTTTTTAATGCCAGAGACAACAGACACATTTTATTGTGAACAATGATGCTGCTTTCGAACAAATGGATCTGCAAAGTTGGGTTTAATGACTGATAATTTTTATCTCTAAACTTCAAGTTTATTCCTTGACTTTTATTTCAAATACAGGTGGAAAATGTGATTTCACACAAATAAGTATTCAGGAACACAGTTAAACATTTCTAATCTTTTCCTGAGAGCTCTGAATAGTCAGTCATGACATAAACAAATGTCAGCTAGCTAAAATTGTGAATGGACTGCTAGTTCTAAATTCCGCCATAGCGTAAGAGAAAGCGCATCAGTCCAAATAGATTCCCTATCCACATGCCACTTTCGTACATCAGGTACTTACTCCCTTAGGAGCAGGTACAGTTGGATAATAGAGCATTAAACAATTGAGGAAATGACTATTTTTCTTAAAAGTGACCGTGGACCCCATTTTCCAGATGGAAACACTGCAGTTAACTTTTTTACATCTTTCTGATGCTGCTCGAGGAAACTAGTTCGTGTGTTCACAGCCTTCAGGACAGTTCATTTCAGCGTTTCTTTCAGAAATCGTCCGGCTCCCATGGCTAAATGGTTAGCGTGCTGGCTTTTGGTCACAGGGGTCCTGGGTTCGATTCCGGCAGGGTCGGGAATTTTAACCAGCATTAGTTCATTTCGCTGGCACAGGGGCTGGGTGTATCTGTCGTCTTCAGCATCATTTCATCCTCATCGCTACGCGCAGGTCGCCTACGGACGTCACATCAAAAGACCTTCACCTGGCGAGCCGAACATGTCCTCGGACACTCCCGGCACTAAAGGCCATACGCCATTTCATTTTTTTCAGAAATCGAAGTTGCATATCAAGAGAATATGAGGAAAATAACACTGAATGTGAAGTGGTACAAGGTTATTGCTGCGAATATCTAAGAACATGTATTAGATAATGTGATAAGCACATCAGAAGAAATTTCATCAGACTTCTTCCCAAACCCTGTACAATGTTTACAGGATTACATCAGTTCTGGGGGATACTTTTTTTTAAGCCATTAGTTAATGAGCTGAGTATTTTATTTCTGGAAGTTTCCGTTCTGGAACTTTCCTCCTAAAAACGTACGCTTTATATTATTTGTGCTAGAAGATATTCATTGACTAATGAATAAATGAAATGTCGCATGGCTTTTAGTACCGGGATATCCCAGGACGGGTTCGGCTTGCCAGATGCAGGTCTTTAGATTTGACGCCCGTAGGCGACCGGCGCGTCGTAATGAGGATGAAATGATGATGAAGACGACACATACACCCAGCCCCCGTGCCAGCGAAATTAAAACCAATTATGGTTAAAATTCCCGACCCTGCCGGGAATCGAACCCGGGACCCCTGTGGCCAAAGGTCAGCACGCTAACCATTTAGCCATGGAGCCTGAAAGTGGTTTTCCGTGGTTTCCCACTTCTCCTCCAGGCAAATGCCTGGATGATACCTAACTTAAAGTCACGGCCGCTTCCTTCCCTCTTCCTTGCCTGTCCCTTCCAATCTTTCCATCCCCCCACAAGGACCCTGTTCAGCATAGCAGGTGAGGCCGCCTGGGCGAGGTACTGGTCATCCTCCCCAGCTGTATCCCCCGACCCAGAGTCTAAAGCTCCAGGACACTGACCTTGAAGTGGTAGAGGTGGGATACCTCGCTGAGTCCGAGGGAAAAACGAGCCGTGGAGGGTAAACAGATTAAGAAAGAAAGAAAGAAAGAATAATAATAATAACAATAACGGCGTAAGGCGTCAGGAGAGGCCTGGTGCAGGTCTCTGAATAGGGGGCCCTACCTAAAAAGATTTATAATGTTGAAAACATCACAAACACCTAGTCCCGAGCCATACGAATTAACATTTTGGATTAAAATCGCAGACCCGACCTGGAATTGAACCCGGGACTCCGTGGGCCAAAGGCTAACATAGGAGGCTACGATTTTAATACTTCTTGTATCCGAAAACTCGCACCACGATATTTCATCAACGACGTTCTGTCACACTAACAGTTCGTACCAGAGGATTTTTTTATTTATGCGCTTTAAGGTTCAAGGACGCTTTGCCTCAGGAAAAGGAGCATTGGCAGACCGTGCTGAAGTAGAAGTGTAGGCAATACATTGTTGCTGTACTTTAATTATTACCATAACTGTGCTATACATTATTTCCTTGTTACAACGTAGGTTTACAGTAATCGTGGTCTGTTGAAAGCAAAGATTGTCAGATGTAAAATTTTAAAAATTCCGGCAATGTTGTGGCGAAGAACCCTTAAATATTAGGAGATATTACCCTCATCATGGTATTCTTGACAACGGTTAATCCGCTCAACCTGTTTAATCTTCACCACTGCATCCTGTGAACTACTCAGACTGGCATGATCACTCTTCTTCTTTTCGGGTGATTGTCCACTTTGCTCTATGAAGTTACTAAGGAAACAAATAAAAGTCTAATAGTGTGAATTGGCTCTAAGAAATGTACACATGTTAGAGGAAGACTAGGGTAAATCTTAATGTGACCACATGTCCGAGATATTTATTTTACAGTATGTGACGAAATGTCTCTGTAACATACATGTTTTTTGTGACGAAATATCTATGGTGAGAGTTTTCGTTTATAAAATGTCCGAAAATAGAGGCAACAACATTCTTCAATGATCTGAAATTCGGACTTTTTTGTTTTTTCACGTATTTCAGAAGCTATTTTCTAAAATTTTGTACTGAAACTGGAAACTTCATGATTTTTCATGTTACAGCATAATGTGCATCGTAAAAAAAACCTCCGAGAGAATGCAAAAATACATATCGTCGCTGGAACGGTAAAAGGTTGTATCCCACAATACTCTTCCTATCCATTATTCTCCTTAAGACTGGCCACGCCTCCCAGCCACATATGGATACGCAGTCCTTCAGAACAATGTCCGTTGTGTTCGTTTTCCTATGTCGACGATTAAACGAAAATGAACCTTACATGCATTGTACACTAGGAGTGCGTAAATACGTAATGCAAACGTGCATTCCTACAGTACGGTACTGTAAGGTTCATTTTCCTTTACACATGGGCATAGGAAAATGAACACAACAAAATTTGTTCTGATGGACTGCATATCCATACGTGGCTGGAAGGCATGGCCAGTCTTAAGGAGAATAATTGATAGGAAGAGCTTTGTGGAATACAACCTTTTACCGTTCCAGCGACGATATTTTAAAAAACGTATTTAATTGCTGATGTCGGTTATTTAATTTTGGTTTGATAAAATAGCTCTGCTTATTCAACTTTATATTATACATAAGAGGTAAGGCTATTCAGAGGATGATATTGCAGTGTTCGGAAGCTATCATTGCACGCAACTGATAGGGGCTTTGAACCTCTAGTCATAGAACAAATAGCTCAGATCTCTCTTTTTCTTTATTTGAACTAGTGTGCTGTGGTATACCTATAAAAGACTTCTTTGAAAAAAATATTTCAATTTTATATTCCAAACTGCCCCCTCATACATGTGCATGATACTGAACACTTCGAGAAAGATTAATTGATTTAAGTAATTCCTTCTCTCGAACTACCAAGATAATGTTTTAACTACTTTGGAAAAAATGAACAGTGCATATTATTGATTTTTCCATTGTTGAAACATGTTATATTATGTTAATTATACTTACTGTATATTATAAAAATAATTAAATTATATTCTTATTCAATAAAATATTGTTTTCAAAATTCGGGTTCATTATGACTATTCTTCGGTGTACGTGCATCAAGAAAGAAGAAATATGAACATCGATATTGAATCTCTACATTAGATTACAGTACTGTTATGAGAGAAGTGTTCCCTGTTTCATTTTTCTCTTCCTCCTCCATCTAGCCTTTCCGTTTACCTTTACCAATAGACCCAATGAAGTGCTCAGACCGACATACGCCTCGCATAGATAATATATTTGCTGATGAACAGGTATAAATGTACTTTTTTTAAACTTTCTTTCCCTCCATGCTTCACAATCAGCATTGACCAGAAGAAAGAACACTTGAGCATTTCCTACATTCCGCCTTTGCTGAATTTCATGAAACTATTGAATTCTGGAGAAACTTTCGACTAGACAATTATTGAGCAGGAATGTTCGTTTTTTTTTTTCCTTTAACACCAAATTGGAGGTCGAAAAAGATTTTAATGAAAATGAAAAATGTCTGTAGCAGAAACATTCAGTTATAGATCGAGAAGATTAGTTTAATATCAGAAAAGTACTCACTAAATATTGTAAAGCAAAGCTTGTCTCTATACTGAACTCGAAAAGTTCTTGGAGAGGTTTAAGGTAAAGATTTCCTCTATACGTAGACTCAGCGATGGGATAGTGCGGTCCAAAAACCTTAATCAGTTCAGAGACTTGGCATCAACTTCTTCCATGAGAAGCTTACTGTAACCCAAAGTTGAGAGTGTTTGTATCTTCTCTCTTAAATAAAACAGGCCCGCTCTTACACCAAAAGGCCCAATCTCCATTTTCTGGAAACTTCAAAATGGCCACTTGTTTCTTTTCCTTTCCTTCAAATATTCGGTTTCAATTGAGTAGTGTTAAGCCTAGCCAAAATTTGTACTGTACTCATTGTTCTCGTGCCAGCTTTGCAAATGCCGTAGAATTTTAAAAATGAAATAAATGTCAAAAGTCTCAGAAGTGTCGATCAGGATTTGAGCCTCGACTGACGTAATTAGAAGCCAGTAACAATGCCACTCGGCAATCATGCGCTTGAACGAAACAGAACAGAAACATACCATGCTCACTATTAATAAATTGGAGTAGCCGAGGTAGCCGGCCCCGTGGTGTAGGGGTAGTGTGCCTGCCTCTCACCCGGAGGCTCCGGGTTCGATTCCCGGCCAGGTCAGGGATTTTTACCTGGACCTGAGGGCTGGTTCGAGGTTTACTCAGCCTACGTGATTAGAATTGATGAGCTAACTGACGGTGAGATAGCGGCCCCGGTCTAGAAAGCCAAAAATAACGGCCGAGAGGATTCGTCGTGCTGACCACACAACACCTCGTAATCTGCAGGCTTTGGGGCTGAGCAGCGGCCGCTTGGTAGGCCAAGGCCCGTCAAGGGTTGTAGTGCCATGGGGTTTGGTTTCGTTTTTTTTAACCGGACTGGGAACAACGAGCAAAATAAGGCTAGACTTGGCATCAACTCCTTCCATAAGTATCATACTGTAGTCTAAAGTTTAGAGTGTTTGTATCTTGTCTTATAAATAAAACAGGCCCCTTCTAAGACCTGGTATTTCATTCATTGAAACACGTACCCCTGTAAAATAACACAGTACATTGTAATAAAAATACCCTGTTTTGCTTTTGTGCATCTCTATGGAAAACTAAAATGATGAAAATAATCACTATATCACAATGAGAATTATATTACCCTGCATACAGCCAGTCTTATGAACTATTATTGATGTGTCTTAATTGATAACATGACATATATCATCTTCCTGTGACGCTCCTAATTCCACTTCCAATACCTTCCTCATGACTCAGTTCATTCAGACGACTGAAGTTACTGGACATCCAAATGTTCAGCGTTTGAACCTTAGACATAATGCTTAACTTTCTTGACCGGACCCCTTGTCTCTCATATCAGAGAGCAAAGGAGTGATCCATCTTCATAGAGGAAGGTTGCTCAGTCACCACCACCACCGCCACCCCTGATCCACCGAGCTCGATAGTTGCAGTCGGTTAAATTCGGCCAGTATCAGTTATTCAGGAAATATTAGTTCGAACCCCACTGTCGGCACCTCAGTTGGTTTTCCGTGGTTTCCCGTTTTTACACCAGGCAAATGCTGGGGCTGTACCTTAATTAAGGTCATGGCCGCTTCCTTTCCACTCCTAGCCCTTTCCTGTCCCATCGTCGCCGTAAAGCCTATCTGTGTCGGTACGACGTAAAGTAGCTTGCAAAAAAAAAAAGAACTCCTGATCCATATTCCTATCCTAATTCCAGGATTAATATCCTTGGACAAGCTGGGGTCCGAACCTCAACGCTCCGTGAAAGAGACAGGCGCACACTATTGGCCTGGTACTTCAAACAACTGGCTTTTGGATAAAGATTACTGCTTGAGCACATACTATAGAGTTCAAAAGCGAAATGTCTCTCGTATTCTCATGACAGCATTAAAGTACCCTCCAAAGGATTGACGTGCTAAGGTAAAGTATACATGTCATAAGATTTAAAAAAATCATTACTACAACTTTGACACCAACCTATTGAGTACTCTGAATGCTACTTAACTATGGAAATATTGAGGGGAGGCTAATTTCACAGTAGCAGAAATATAACTTTGCTGAAGCTATACCTTAGCGTGACGAGAAAGTCCGATCGACTTATTACGTCCTCTAAACATGTTGTACTCTAACGGTAAAAGCTGTAAATTGTCCAGTGGATTTATTTGGTGACAGAATAAAGAAACTTCACTACTTATAAAGCTTACAGTGTTTAGAAGACAGACTTTTCTAAAGTAGACCGAGCAAGTGGCAACGTGGTTTGGGTTACGTAGCTGTGATCTTGGATTCGGGAGATAGTGCGTCTGAATCTCACTGTCGGCAGCCCTGAAGACAGTTTCCCGCGGTTTCCCATTTTCACACCAGGAAAATGCCGAGGCTGTGCCGTAATTAAGGCAAAGGCCGCTTGCTTCCACCTTACCCATCGTCGCCGTTAAGACCTATCTGTGTCGGTGCGACATAAAGCAAAAAATAAGAAAAACACTTTACAGCAATGTAATTTGCAGTGCTACTGGCAATGAATTTACTAACGAATCATGCAGTGGAATTACCGGACTGCTACGGATTTAGCCGAAATATTACAATTATAATTTAGTGAATGAATCGAAATATTTTTGAAGTACTAAATAAATACAGCATAAGTAACAGTTGTTCCAAAAAACCAAACCAAGCTCCATTGAGCAACAGCTCGTGAGGGGTCAGCCCAAAGGCCTGGAGATTACGTGGTGAAGTGTGGTCAGCATGACGCATCCTCTCGGCCGTTACTCTTGGCTCTCTAGACCGGGAACAGCTGTTCAGTTTATGCATAATATTTCGGCTATTTATCTTATGGATTTATATGGTAATAACAGGAACTTCAGTCAATTGGCAGCTGTCTAACGCCACAAATGTGTTGTTTCGGGTCATCACATTCATTTTATTGTACCTACGTGCATCAGAGCAGCGCAGGAAAACATCTTCAGTAATCCATTTGACCACAGAGCGCACAATCAACAATTTTGCTATTCTGATAAGCCGACAGCCGACGGATTGGGAGGCTGTGGCCCAAAGAGTTTAAATGCAAAAATAAAACAGTGTATATCCACGCAGAAAGTTTTGTTCTCTGTAAAGGTCATAGATATGTTACCTATGTTCCGTATTTTATATGTTTTACATTTATTCACTTTTGCCGAGCGAGTTGGCCGTGCCGTTTGGGGCGTGCAGCTGTGAACATGCAGATGGTGGGTTAGAACCCCATTGTCGGCAACCCTGAAGATGGTTTTCGTGGTTTCCCATTTTCACACCAGGCAAATGGGACTGTACCTTAATGAAAGTCACGGCCGCTTCCTTACCACTCATAGCCCTTTCCTATCCCACCGTCGCCATAAGACCTATCTATGTCGGTGCGATGTAAAGCCACTAGCAAAGAAATACCTGTGCCAGTGTGGCATAAAGTAACTTGTAAAAAAATCCCTTTTATTATCATTACCTATGCAATTTTTTTGTTATTCGCCGAATGGTCAAAAGAATTAGGCCTACAACTCGAGCTCCTGATTCTCTCGAGATGAATTCTGGTGCTCTCGTTATGTTACTACAGATAATCATTCTCAAAATACTCCATTATTCCAATTCTTTAAAAATGCGGTTTTAGTGCAGTCTCCCCTATTAATTACAATGGTGTGATACTGAAACTAATGAGCTGGCGCAAACAGAAAATTACAGCGAGATGTGATCCCATCACTTTGTTATTTATTGGATGAGCTAAGTTCTGCAATTCCTTCTCCCGAATAAATCACGGCAGTGCAATTGAATATTATGTTTTAGTAGGAGGCCCTGGATTGGGCTGAGGACTAGAACGTAGTTCACTCAGCCTCATGAGGTGAACTGAAGAGCTGTCTGATGTGAACGGCTCTGAACCCAGTCAAGAGAGCCAAGCAGGGGTGGAGAAGCCAGCACGTTGAATACCAGAAATTCTAGCAGCTCAACAGTCATACTGGCAGTGTTTTCAACAGATTGTAAGTGCCATTGGGTAGGGATATGTTTAAAGTACAACAAATGCGTGACCTACGCCTAAAAACATCACCTTTCAGAGGTAGCCTACAATTAACACGAAAGAATATATCCAGTCCTTGTAATTTTCAACCTGATTCGATGTTGGCACATCCTCACTAATTTCTTAGCAATTCTAAGGTAGGTCTAACGCGCTCACTCTGTGATGCAGGGGTGGCGACTTTTATGTGGAGGTCCTGGCTTATCTAAGGAGTTTCAGTCTACTCTGGAAATAGAATTCACACAGCCTTGTCAGTACAGTCGAAGTCTTATCACCCTAATAAAGATTCATAAACATGGAATACGAAGAAGTACTAATAGGGTTATAAGTTGATAAAGACACAGACACCTCAGAAAGAACTTAAGTATTTACAAATTTGGCTAATAGCCTCTTCAAAAAGTCAAGTCTTCAATTGACAACCTGTGTTATAGGAGAGGTACCTGATGTCCAACCGAGGGAATCTTGATATGCATATCGTTCCGTTAAATTCATGTCTTGGAAGGCTGTAGACCATGTAGGAGCCAAATGAGTCAAAATGAGTTTAATGTATAACAAATCCATAAACATTTATTCTGAGAGCATCTCCCTCTTAAATTAAACGTTCTCTTAGACTGAATTAAGATGAAACTGAAGGCAGATTTACTGAAAGTTCGACTGCAGTGAAATTTTGGGAGTACAGGAGAAATGAAAAACATGTAATAATACTCACTAACTAAAATTAATGTGCCCTCTTGATGAACATGATAAGCTTTATTAGTATTATTAGTGACTTATGGAAAACAAGTCTGAGAAAAACTTAGATAGTTTGGATTGTATCCAGTTTCTGGTGTCACTTTAATTCTGGTAGCAAGGTACATTCATGAAATTTGATGTACGATATATATATATATATATATATAGAGAGAGAGAGAGAGAGAGAGAGAGAGAGAGAGATTTATTTCTGCTTCCCCATCTGGAGGCTGCAACTAAAAAAAGCGGATTAAATATTATTAATTTACTTCAGAAAAGCACATAATTATACAATACCGTAGTTCTGTAGGTTACAAACTTGCTGCTATTGCTTTTATGTTTTCAACGTAGGATAAAGAGTTCTTTGTGTAACAATTCTAATTTCATCAACCCGGTATTATAAGGTAATAAATAGAATCGGTCGAATTAAAATAAAGACATATATTAAATATTACAATTATAATTTAGTGAATGAATCAAAAAAGTAAGTTACAATACTGTTTTGAAGTACCGTACTAAATACATACATCATAAGTAACAGTTCTAAAAATCAAAATCAAATCCCATGGCGCAACAGCCCGTGAAGCGTCTTGGCCCACCAAGCGACCGCTGCTCATCCCGAAGGCTTGCAGATGACGAGGTGTGAGGTCGTCACGTCGAATCCTCTCGGTCGTTATTCTTACCTTTCTAGTCCAGGGCCGCTATCTTACCGTCAGATAGCTCTTCAATTGTCATCACGTAGGCTGACTGGACTTCGAACCAGCCCTCATACTCAGGTGAAATTCTCTGACGTTGCTGGAAATCGAACCCGAGGCCTCCGGATAAGAGTCAGGCACGCTATCACTACACCACGGGGCCGATAATAGTGAATATATCCCTCCACTTAATGTTAACGTCAGGAAAGGCATTTGGCTGTAAAATCGATGGATTTGTAACTAGGAAAATTCCAAGAAGAATAAGATTGTTAAATGTTAAGCCGGTCCCACGTAGCTGCCTCTTACCTCGAGGCCCCGGGTTCAATCCTTGGTCAGGTTAGGTTGTTTTGCCTCGATCTAAGGACTGGATCGAAGCCCACTCCCCCTAAGGGATTTCAATCAACTCATTGGGTCCGAGCCACGGAACCGTTCCGTGCTTCGTCTTTGTAGACCAAATGCCGGACCACGGAACTGTTCCGTTGTCTCACTTTAACTGTTCCGTTGTCTCACTTTACTACGTAATTCAGCTTTTCCTCAAGAGATGGCAGTGTGAGTTGCATTTGTGATTGGTGTAGGGACACTTTCTTTGCAATGTTATATGCTCTTTGCTAAAATATATCGATAGTGTGCATGGTAATATTAGTTTGAAGTGGGCTATCTCTATACTTTGAGCACTGAGACGGCGGTGACTTTGAGAATCGCTTGTAAACAAGATGGCTGCCAGTAAACAACTGGAACCGATTAGAAAGTAATGTTGATTAGGAATGTCAGTTTTTCAACGAAATTAGTAGTAATATTAATCACCGTTCTCTGCGAGACGTAAAGAATTTCACCTTATTTTCTTGACATGGCATAAGCCCAAAAGCTTATACAGTTCCATGTCTTAATGGTCTTGTAAGTAAGAAATTTCTCACGATATGAAGCGACACCATATTTCCTTCAAAATAATCCCAGCCCCAACGCAGTTTCAATCCAACAAATATGAGGGCTCAATGAATGAATGAAGAAACTATCGGACTGTGAAATGTGACCCCAATCTAGAAAACCAAAATTAACCGCCGAGAGGATTCGTCGTACTGACCATGCTTCACCTCGTAATCTGCAGGCCTTCGGGGTGAGCAGCGGTCACTTGCTAGGCTAAAGCCTATCAGGGCTCTAGCACCATGGCGTTTGTTTGAATACGTCTCTGTAAGAGTCATTTTGCGACTACGGGTTACTGCATGAACCAACGTGGTACTGATCATAGAAGTAATTTATACGGCTGCCAACATACAAACAACCGCGGACCGGTGGAAAACAAACAAAAACACTACAGAGGTGATATTCGATCCATGGATCGCGAATCTGTGAAGCAGAGAGCTTATTTGTTCGTTGTTGGAATGTGTCACATGCTAATCTTGTGAAGGACTCTCGAAATATTCAAGTTCCATTTCCTCGAATCTAAGTGAGAGTTGCGCCTTGCAATTTGAACCGGTGGAAGTTCTCGCCATGGGTTGTAAGTATACTAAAATTTGATCAAATCGGTGGGGACATGTTGGCACTACTGCTCTTGATAATCTCTCTCTCTCTTTTTCTCTATTTTAGACCAACTCCTCTCTCTCTTTGTTCATGTACTGTATAAGGAAGAGAACAAAATATATATCTGCAGCTCGTACAGTGATCAAGTTAATCACATATCAAGCCGAATGTCTTAGGATCGAATCTCAGCATTTATGGTGGGTTATTCGCTAAGATTACCTCGTAATTGCAATTCCAAACTTAACCACTTAAACGTGGGCAATTTATGAAAAAACCCACAATAATAATAGTAATAATAATAATAATAATAATAATAATAATAATAATAATAATAATAATAATAACAATAATAATAATAATTCTTGACTGAATGTTTTATGTATGGTATGTATTGTCACTCTTCTCATCCCTGACTCCGTATCAGGTAACAGGACTAAGGAGTAGATATTTATCAATCGGTTAATATTATTAGTTTATCTATATACCAAAGTGATCACAATAAGCTGAGTCCACTGTAATACAAAGTCTCAACTTAAAACAACTTGATGCTAGTTCCTGAAATTACCAATTCAAGTAGCCTATTCTTAGAACAGCTAATCTACTTTCAAATAAATAGTTCTTATTCAGAATTTACTAGTCTTCTTTAACGAACTATTAATAAACTTGTTCTCCATAAAAGTCACCTTTAACAGTAATAGAAATCTGTCTGACAAAAAGCATTATTTTAACTGTTTTAGTACAGTGAATGTGAAGGGATGTTCCAGTTCGTGAAATACAAGAAAGCAGAAAGTTAAGAACTGAAATGAAATACGTTATCAAATACAGAATGGCATGTATTGTCGATTCAAATGGACATTCTTAGGTTCTGCGGAATAACCTACAGCGCTCATTAGTACATTCAGAGCATACAGCCCCTTAAGCTCTTTTCTTATACCAGCATATTAACACGTTTAAAATTTGCTTCGATCCTCGATGAATGGTCAGCGTAGCGGCCTTTTGTTCATAGGGTCTCGGATTTCTCGGATTTGATTCTTGACCGAGTCTGGTTAATTCCTTTGGCTCGAGGATTGAGTGTTTGTAACCAGCATTAAACAAACTACCAACCAGAACAGAAAATATCCAATGGTGAATACATCCTTCCACATTGGCTTGGTGTCTGGAAGGGCATTAAGATGTAAAACTGGACAAAATCCCCATGTTCTCTAGTGCCGACCCCAAGTAATTGTTAAAAACGCCAGTAAGAAGAATTAGCCGTTTAAAATTCCTAAAGGTATCTGCAAAAAACACTCGTATTTTTAAAGTAACGTTGTATTACCGTCTTTTCTTGAATTGAGGAATCTGAGGCTAACCACTTATTTGGGCGAAGTATGTCATTCTGTGTTTAATAACGTCTTCTATTTCAGCTCATTGCTCAAATAATACATTTTTGTTTTACTGACTGGAAATTTCTCACACGTTACATTATAATATTGCAATTACAATAGATTCCGTATGGGTATCATTTGCTCGATATCATATTCTGGAGAATTAACATCGTTTCTGGGTTACTAATTATTTCACAATGTAAATTGGCACTCATAATGCGTAGACTACTATATATATACTAAAACTAAA